>NW_017731518.1:1667146-1707338 GCF_001890085.2 Hipposideros armiger | reverse complement strand
GATACACTCAGCTATGATACTAGCCAAGAAATAAAGTTTTAAAAAGAAGTGTTATAATAATGATAAGCTGTTTGAAAGAGGCTGATTTAAATTGGATGTATAGGGAAGACCTGGAGCTGATTTGTTTAGGAGTTCTGTGAGCCCGTTGCTGAACATATCCATGATTAAAAATTAAATTATGTATGCTTACAATTAAATACATAATATTAAAAATAAAGGCGAGTGGCTGCTTAGCTCAGTTGATTAGAGCGTGGTGCTAATAACACCATGGTTGCCGGTTCGATCCCTGCATGGGCCACTGTGAGTTGCGCCCTCCTTTAAAAAAAATAAAAATTAAAAAATAAAGGTAATACTCAAAATTCATTATTTCATAATTATTTTACTAAATTCTATTATCCATGCTCTTGAGGCTATTTATGCCCATTATATCTGTGTAGTGTGGTAGAAATAGTAGTACATAATAATATGCTACCTCACATCTCTTCTCAACTCCATGTTCACATTGGTAGCTTGAAATCTGCCATAGTAGGAACATTTACCCCATGGAAATCAGCAAACGCTATAAATAAGGGGTGAAGTCAGTAGATTGCTAAACATTTACCATCATCCTACCATCTATCACTATGACAGCAAAGCCACAAGTAGGACTGGATTGAAGCCATATGCCTCAGAGGGCAGGAAAACAGTGTCACTCAGGAACTGAGGACAATTTGAGCAGAGTAGGCTTAGTTATTAGTCAACAGAGCAGTAGCATCAAATCCAAGCAGATTAGGGTAAGAATTGGTCTAAGGAAATCACAAGGTCAAAGCCAGGGGAGGCTGCCACGATGGTGAGGCTTAGGGCTGCCACTCAATGGGTCAACCCAGGTACCACCTTTTCCAAAAACACTTCTCTGATTCACTACCCCCAGTCAGGGGTGGTCACCCCCTTTGGATTACATAGCATCTTGAACTTCCTTCTATAACTACACTCGTCAACTCTCTTTTTGCTTGTTTTTGCTCTTCTGTCTCCTCCTGGAGTAAGAGTTCTCAGACCAGAGACTCAATCTTAGTTTTTCTAAATTCCAGGACTGGTGCCTGATACATAGTAAGTACTCGGTTTCTATTACTTTAATCCAAAATGTAGAAAAATATGCACAGAAGTGTTCAGGGCTACATTATTTTTAAAAGTTTAGAGAAAAAGCAATGAGGGAATAATTAAATTAATTTAAACTCATTCACATACTAGATGCAGAAAAAAGATTTTCAATCATAAAAAATTTATACCTTAAATGCACAAAATTAGTTATTGATAAAAGCAAGATGTAAAATCTTATATTCCCTATGTGTAGATATGTCAAGAGGCATACAATAACATCATCAAAGAATGAGAAAGATGTGTTTTCTCTAGATAGTGGAGTTAGAAAAAAAGATTATTTTTCGTCATCTTTTACTTTTCCATTTAAATGTATATGAGGAAGTAAAGTTGCAAAGAAAAAAAAGTTGCTTGCCTGCCTAGAGAATTTGCCCAAAGCTATACTGGATTTCTATTAAACATAAATGAGCTGTTCCTCAGCTTTATTCTTTCCATGTCATCCTCTCTGGGAATAGAAAGAGAGAAATATGTATTCAGCACTTAAATATTTATTAAGTACTGGGCATATTGCAGAAGTCATTTTATTTAATCACTTCTATATCTAATGAGATAATTTTTTTAGCAGACCCATTGTATGGATGAGGAATCGGAAATGCTATGGCCTTGTGGGATAGGAGGCAAAAGACCTGGGATAGTGATGTTAGGGTTGGGAAAAGTACCCATCACCCTTTCACTTGAGGTTTTTGTGGGGTTTTTTAAAGCTGAGTCATCCTGCCACCTGTTGGCAGTTCAATGGCTGCTCAGCTTGGGCTGGGCATCGAACCGCTGTTGCTCAGAGCTCATCGCTTGGGTTTTTGAATAAGAGCAGAACCCTTGGCAGAAGGAGAGGGTGGTATAAAAAACCCGGTCCACTCAGAGACTCAGGCCCCTGCAGAGCCTTGGTGGGTTTGAGTATTTGAAAGCAAGGTTCTTGGTGGCTGCAGTCATTATTCAGTGAGCAATAATCAGACCATGGGGTACTCAGTTTCTTGGTAAGACATGTACATGATCTTTAAGCATGGATTAGATCTCTAATTCCTCTGCATCTATCTCACTGTTGGGGAAGCTAGCTGGTTCTCTAAGGTTCGGGAGGAGATACTTGTAGGATAGAAGTGAGTAAGATTCATCCATCCAACATAAAAATGTTCAGCTTTTGCTGTGAGACAGGCACTCTTCTAAGTTCAAAGATATGACTGCCTCCATGAATGTATGTGTGTTTTTAGGAGATGGACATTAATCAAATCACAGGAATAAATTCAAATCCACAATTTCAACAAATGAGGAAGATATATATCATACTGGAAGATCCTTTCTCCAGACCATGTTAAGGGTCTACAGTAGAACAGCCCGGTAGGGATGCTGGTCACACAGTGTGAGATCCTCAAGAGATGTCCAGACTAGAAGTAAGAATTTGAGTATCATCAGCAAAATAAAAACCAGTGAAACTAAAACCTAAAGACATGTGTCATTGGGAGACTTTATACAGGAGATGAGAAACTAAAAGCTAGTACACAGAAAAAAGTATCCAAGGGATAGGAATTATGGTAGCTGATAAAGAAGAGAATATTAAGAAGAGGTGAGCCGTCAACAATGCCAAATGCATTGGGGCAATCCAATAAGGTAAGGCCTGCAGTAGCTATTACCTGTAGCAAAATGGAGTCACTGGTGAGTGTATTAGTCTTTAATCTTCAAAGAAACAGAAACAATAGGAGATATATCTATATCTATCTATCTAGAGAGAAAGATTTGTTATAAGGAATTGGCTCAAGTGCTTATAACAGCTGAGAAGTCCCAAAATCCTCAGTCATCAAACTAGAGACCCAGGAGAGCAGATAGTGTAGTTCCACTCTGAGTCCGTGTCTGAAGGCAGAAGAAGACCAAGGACCCAGCTTGAAGGCAATCAGGCAGAGAGAGCGGGCGTGTGAATTCTCCCTTACTCATCCCTCTGTTCTATTTTGGCCTTCCATGGACTGAATGAGGCGCACCCACGATGGGGAGGTCCGTCTACAATTCAGATGTCAAGTCACTCAGAATACCCTCAGAGACACATTCAGAATAATGTTTAACTGAATAAACATTATGTGCCCAGCCAAGTCGGCACATAAAAGTAACCACCCCAGTGAGGAACTACAGTAGTGATGAACCTCAGAGGGGTGGGTGGGAGATAAACAAATGGAACCATGGGTGTAGACTACTGCTCTAAGAAATTTGAGGAGTGAAGGTGGTCATAAGATCAAGGAATGAGTTGACAGTTTTTTAAGATGGGAAGGTAAACATTTTGTGGGCTATACGCTTATTGAATAACCAATCACACATTCCATTGAGGAGAGACGGAGTTGGGAAGAAATGGAGCTTGGAAAAGGAGGTTGGAAGGAGGTACAGCAGAGTTGGGAACAGAAAGTAATCACAGTGGAAGATGGAAAATGAAGATTTCCAAGGAGCTGTTCTGAGTGCAGATAAAGCCCCGGATGTAGCTTTGAAAGGAGTGGCGGAAGGGGAGTGAATTTAAGGCTGCTGGAGTCTCAAAGTTAAGGAAGCAAAAGGCTCTATGCCGAGTACATTGTTCTCATGGTCCTTTTCTTTCCCCTGCAAATTTCTAACCATTTTTCAGGGCCAGCATCAGAGACCATCTCTGTAATAACTTTCCAATCCTCTTCACCCCCTTCAGAAGTCACCAGGGGCGTCCCTTTACCCAAAGAAGGTATATTTGTGGGACTACTGTAACTTCTGTATCAGAAGAGATTGGTTCTTCACTAGTCTGAGTATTAAAGGCTGTGTTTCAATCACCTCAAATACCTCTAGAGCACTTGTTCTCCACCTTCAGTGTACAAAGGACTACTCTATAGCTTGTGGAAAAGGCCGATTGGCTAGATTCTGGTTTGGTGGGTCTGAGATGAAGCTTCAGAGTCTGAATATTAACAGGCACCTCATATATTTCTAATGTGGGTATTTGAAGAGGGGACATGATACAGGCAACACGGTGCTTTACGGTTGAACTGAATTGTGTGGCGTAGAACTAGAAAGATGGGGTTGTGGTAGTACTAGTCAATGAATCGAATTGCAAGATTTTTCACACACTCCTCGCTGCAGTTCGAGGAATGACCGGTAGGTGGCGAGCGACTCACACAACCTACAAAGAAGAACTTGGAGTTTCCCCGGCCCCCAAATCTCAGATTAAAAACTGCTCAGGCAAATTGTGGGGAATCCTGTTTCTCAAGTAATGCCGTTAGCAAGAGTAGCGAGTCTCTTCTTTTTGCATGGGAGTTCCGATGAACCAATGGCCCACATTTTACCTAGTTCCCAGGACTCAAGTCCTACTGAATCCATGACGCCGCCTTCTGGCCATCCGGAACCCTGGTCTACATCGTGAAGCTGTGGATGAGGTCATTTACCCCCTAAAGGCTCTTGCAGCAAAGAACAGCAGATGATGTTTGTCTGCTCAAAGAGGAAAGTCTGCTGCCACTAGAGGATCCTGTTGTCGTGCCTGCATTGTCTGTATAGTCAGAGCTGGAGAGGAGGCATCCTCATGCTGTAGAACAGCCTGGGAGAGGGTGATCACTTTTCCCTGAGGACACAGAGCTAGAAAGTTCCAGAACCTGGAGTCTGTCTCAACTTCAAGGGACTTGACTTTTCACTGCACCTAACACCAACACCATGTGTTAAAGGTGTTGAAAGGCGTGTGTTTAGTTCATCACGTAGAAGCCAGGGGTGACCATTCTGGCTGGGAAGAGGGGCTGGGTGACTTTAGGATGTGTTTGCGAAACAAATCTACCTTTAAAAAAACACCTAGAGTGTATGTTTCTTTGGGGGTAATCTGGCTCGGGCAGAATGGGAGTCCAGGCTGCTGGGGGCTGAGGGAAGAAGGCTTTCCATCGGGTTGCCCCACTGTGTGTTTTACTGGACCTTCTTTTCTGCCAGCTAAACTACAAGCCTATCAAAGGCAATGATTGTCTTATTTATCTCTGATTATGTTCAATGGTTTCTGATGAGTCAATGGGCATATCAGACTTGATCATTTTACATCTAAATCTTATGTTTAACAACTTCGATGAACAGCACTTGCCTCCTTTCACGAATTCAGTCTGCGTGAACTTATGTAATAACGCAGACATCGTGTTAACTGTGTGCCAGGCACTGTTCTCAACATTTTACAAATATTAACCCATTTAATTATGGTTTTGCTGCCGTTTCTTTAAAAGTCCATGTCAATGAATAGCCGTGTATTAGAAATCGCCTTCTTCCTCCGCTCCTCCACCTCCTCTTAAAGAAAGGACCCTGCCCGTGATGCAAATACCGCCTGGGGAAGAGAGGTTGGAGGGAGGCAAGAGTGCATTGGACGACCTGGGTGCTCACAGTTTCCAGGTAGACGTCGTGCTGTGGCAGGCTGCTTCCTTCCTAACTTTGTCTGAGCAAACTTTCTCTCTCCTTGGCCCCGCAGGGGCGGTTGGCCAGGTCTGCACCGAGGTGGAGACGGCTCGCAGCCTCCCGGCTGATTTATAGGACAGAGCATTCCCGGGCCGCGCCGCAAGGAGTCGGGCTGAGCTCGGACTTTGGGGAGGTGATGATGGACATAGGACACGTGGCCACACAATGGGGACACACGACTGACCTCAGTCACTTCGGCAAACTGCCCCTGCTTTAGGGAGGCGGCAGGAACGTTTTAGGAGCTCCAAGACTGGCGCTGGCGTTCATTGCCCCAGCCAGTAGCTCTCAGAGCTGTATTGAGCACAGGGAACACCCAAGGGCGTGCAAGGGCCCCAGAGCTCTCAGAGGCCCCTGACCCTGAGCTTCAAAGCCCTCTCCCAACGATCGGAGCCTCGGTGCGTTCCACGCTGTGTAAAGAAAGGCGCACGAACAATCTCCGCTTGGGCACTGAGACTGGCCAGGACGCGCTGGCAGTGAACTTTCCCCGCAGGTCAGGTGTAGGCACCCAGGGACTTTGTGACATAATGCGAGGGGTGGGGGGCAGGGGATAGGCGGAGGAAGGGTCAAAAAGGTGTGGAGTGTGTGTGTGTGTGTGTGTGTGTGTGTGTGTGTGTGTGTGTGTGTGGTGTGGTGGGAGATAGGGAGATATGAAGAGAGGGAAATCGGAGGATGGGGTAAGGGAATTGGGCACATGGATTTGAGAAGGAGCAATCAAGTTGAAGGAAAATAGCAGGGCTTTTTTTTCTTCCCTCTTATATGCAAACTGTCACTTCGGGTTAGCGTGAGCCCTTATCTGGCTCATTAGCATGAGCTGTGGCTAACGCGCTTAAACCCTCTAATTATTTATTATGCCGTCACGGAGCAGGTCGTAACCCCGGGGCGCACTTGCCGGTACTGGCAGAAGCGGGCACCGCGCGGGGGCTGGGGCGCAGCGCCCAGTCCGGCTGCGCGCAGCCAGCGAGAGACCTTTCCGCCAGGAACCCCACAGGCCACTGTTCCTCGAGGCAACGTTGCACAGTTGTTGGGGTGTATCAGAAATGCCCTCTCCCCAAAATACACCCCCAGGGTGGTGGCGCGGCCCTCACCTCTCTCGTCTACACTGGCGTCCGATCGTCTCTATTGCTAGCTCCCAAGCTGGAGCGATGGAGAACAGGATTTTTGCAAAAATGGAAGCCAACAAGGAGCTGGGAACTTGGGCTGGGTGGTGTGCTTAGTACACCACCCAGAAGGACCCTGGGGTGAACCCAGATGCCGCCTGCCTTCTCTCGCGCCCAGCCTCATGCCACGTTCCAAGAGAGTTCATAAAGTTGGGGTGAGGGGGGCGTCCACTCACGTCCACGGTTCTTTTCAGAAAACAGTTTCAAAATAAGTTAACCTCTGTAGGGTGTTTTTTCCCCTCCCCTTCTAATTGTCCCCCTCCCCCGCTCCCTCTCCTCATTCGAGTCTGTTTTATGTTCCTCTGCGTTGTGCCAACTATTTTATCTTTATTCCTTCTCTTTCTCTCTGGCCATTCAGTCCTTTTTTTGTGTGTGTGGCTTCTCGGGCTGATGTGCGTCTCGTTACCACCCACTGCACGCTCGCTCCTGTAGCTGAGGTGTTTCTATACAAACTCGAGCGTCCAGTTGTCATATTAATTATTACACTGAGTAATGACTGAAATGGTCAAAATAAGGGGAGACTCGAGAGCGCTTTTTCTTGCTGCTCAAAGATTCAGCAAAGAAGCCGTGCAACAAAGCACTAATTGGTCCCCAGAAACACTCCGACAAGGCATGGAAGATAGGTTTCATAGAACCCTGCGATTGTGAAGGGGGGAAAGCGCTGAAAGGACCCACGCTTCCTTTCTAAACTCTCTTGCTGAGCAAAAAATGGACCTCTGTTTGAATACTACCCTGATCCTTGAATACTATACCCAGCAGAGAAAAAAATGCACCATTTATTGTAAGTTTTTTTTTTTCTTCTCCTGCTATTCACGGGTCCTCTGTGAAGAATCAGCTGGTTTTGTTTACCGTGAAAGACCTTTACTTTATTTTCATTCTTGGAGGAGGTGGGGCGGGGGAGGGAAGGAAAGCCATGTGCCTAGACAGAGAGGAGCTGGCCTACTGTAACAAAATAGAGTGTAACAAATCTTACAAAAGTTTAGAATGTATTGATTCTTTGGAGAGCTATATAGATTAACGACTTTCTTTATGCTTATCCGAGGAAGGTATTTAATCATAATGTAAATGGGGCTTTAGAAAAAAAATAAAGACTTAGCGTTACTTCTCCTTATTTGGAGAACTTCAAAAGGACTTGTGAGGGTGGCTGCAAATTACCCCTCCCTCCACCCCAACCTCCCCTCCCTAACCAAAAAGCCGTAGTAAAATAATAGTTTGTGCTTTTCTTGTTTTGTTTTCCAGCTTTTTTTTTATTATTCCTTTTTCAGGCCTATTGAAAAGCAAATAGATTTCTTAGAAGCCTGGATTCCTTAATGCAGGTGCAGGCCTGGCTGCTGTGACTGAGAAG
Source organism: Hipposideros armiger (assembly GCF_001890085.2). Lineage (NCBI taxonomy): Eukaryota > Metazoa > Chordata > Mammalia > Chiroptera > Hipposideridae > Hipposideros > Hipposideros armiger. Next base: position 1,699,298 of record NW_017731518.1, on the reverse strand, counting down.
CCCAGCCAAATCCGTGGTTTGTGCTATTCTGCCTCCCCTGGACAGGCCATCCCAGGCTGGTCAGACTTAACTCAGGCTGGGTAGCAGCCGTTTCTGAAGTTACCTTGGGAAGAGTGTGCTAGAGATAGTAGATTGTGCAGTAATGTACTTTTCCATTTCCCTGGGTAAGACAGTGTCTAGCGCGGCTTAGAGCAGCAATACATCCCAGGACAGAGGCCCTGGGGTGTAATAGCTCCTGGAACCTGAGTATCTGCTATAAACACCCAGCACACTCACCTTTCTTGAAGCACCCGCAACTTCTGGGCCTTAGTGCTTACCCAAATTGAGGGTTGCACTCAAACTCTTATGTCCAATCAAAACTCTAAGGCTGGTGCTCATCATCATACTCTCTTTGTCTCTTATTCAGGACCCACTCTACATATAATTTTATTAAATGTTTTGTTCCATGGAAATCCTAATTTTAATATTAACTCTCCTCCCCCACCCCCAAAGGAAAAGCACAGAGGGAACTTTTTAAAAGAGATGAGGCATATCTCCTTTTCACAGAGAGAAAGGGCACAGCTCTGGAGCTTGAGGACAGTGTGTGAGCAGATGGCACTGACCTGGCCTTCAACTAAGAGTGGAAAGTAAGGTGGCCGGAGACTCAGCACCGGAGCCTCAGGTATTCTGGGCAGCAATCTTGTGCATCATTAGAAAAGCTGTCTCCCCAAGTAGATCCTGGTGTTGGATGTAGAGAAAGTTTAATCTAGGATATGGTCCAGCTCCAGGATTCCCTAACGTAGAAGAAGGGCCTGAAGGTGCAGAAATGAAGACCCTTATTGTATGGCAGGACATAGGGAATCTTCCCATTTTTCTGGGATGTCTATATTCCGAGGTGAGTGTCCTGCCTCCCCATCACAAGAAGGGCAATCTCTGATATGTGTGGAGGGAGTTACAAAGTTAATTCCCAAACAACATCAGGTTTAATTCTCCTCACAGCCTTGACAGGTGAGGAGGGGGAGCACCACTCCTGCATTTAGGGATGAAGACATCCAACACTCTTTTGTGTGAGTTGCTGTTTTCTCCTTCACATTTAGATAAATGAGACCTTAAGTGTCCTGATCAAATAAAGTCTGGGGTCTTATTCAGAATCAGGACCACTGGGTGACAAGGGAGGGAGGTCAGGGCCAGTGGCTCTGTTGAAGCCCCTTCCATGTGCCCACCATGAAGCATGCCTGCATTTGAGCTCACTTTCTACTGTTTATGTTAAAAAACTTGGTTCCTATCTCCATGATCTTGATTTGCAAGCATCGTCACCATTCCTCAAATACGATCGCAATTATCTAGTCCCAGTTGCTGAGACCGTGGGTCAGGGTGGCATTGGCTCTCCAATGGCTCTAGCAATTATCCAAGTGTAGTTCCAGGAAGCCAAGAGCTGAGAACCCTCCTCCTACAAACGCCTTCCTGGATGGGCTGTCTGAGCAGCAGCAGGACTTCCTCCTTGTCTTAGAAAGGCTATTCTTATTCATCCCTCCCTATTTAGACCTGCTCCACAGACATCTCCTGGAAATCTCACAGCTCTTGGAGGTAGATGCTATAACTACCGGCCTGGTAGATGAGGAAAGCAAGACTCAGAATGCAGGCTATTTGCTTCCAGGTCACACCGTTGTTAAGTAACAGAGCCTGGATACCAAATCAAGTCCATCTGCTTTACTCTCCACTGCAAGACCTGGAGTTTCCTGGGCCTAAGACAGTCTATGGCAATTCTCTCAGGCATGTGTGTGGGGTCAGGTGGGGTGGTTTGTCATATTCTAGGTCACAGGACCTGAGGCAGGATTCTAATTGGCTCTTGAGCCTCAGTCCTTTGCTCCAAACTGGTGAAAACAACCAGAAAGCCAATGTCCATGGAAAACTCCCCTTGGTGGTACACAATCCCCAAAGGCAGAGGAGCAAACCCCTAAAAAGAGATTCTAGGCTGCTCTCCCTTAGGGTTGGAGGAGAAGGTGGAGACGACAGTGTTGGTTTGGGATTGTGATGGGGGAACATTCTTTGTGTTTACTCCAGTTGGAGGAAGAGAATTTCTTGGTTCTTGGAGAGCTTTGCAAAGCGTGTGAGGAAGTAGGCTTAGGATGCAGGAGTGGGGAGATTGAGGGCAGAATTTTGGCTCGGGGCTGGAGCGGGGAGAATAGGGACAAATGTTCCAGTGGCTTTGGCCGGAAGGATCCCAGCACCCGCTGTCTTTTCTCCTGGGCAGAGGCCAATGCGTAGGGCCGCTACAATGCGCGGCTTCATTGGTTGGCATTTGCTTCTATTTGGGCTCGCATTTCATGGTGTGTGTGTGTGTGTGAGAGAGTGTGAGTGTGTGTGTGTGTGTGTGTGTGTGTGTGTGTGTGTGTGTGTGTAGGCTTTAGGCTTTATGTCCCTGATAATTAGGGTCTCAGTGCACGCGTGAAACCTGCAACCGAAAAGGAAACTAAGAACACGTGCTGGCTTCTGCAAACTTTCCGCGCTCCTAGATATAGTCGAAATTAGTTGGTGTACGCCCCTCCTGTACAGATCGGGAAACTGAGGGCAGTAGAGGAAGCGGGACTTGTTCAAGGTTACAACGCAAAATAGTGGGTAGAGCCGGGTCGAAGGACCTTTACGTGTGAAATGATTCGAGTCTGAGTTGGAAGAGAGCTCTCAGGACGCATTGTTCAGACTAAGGTGAAAGAAAACGCGCTTAGATACGTCGATCTTGGTGACCCCCCCCTCCCACTCCCCAACACACATTTTTGCTGGAGAGGAGTGGAAGGGACACAGGAACGTTTTCCTAGACGCCCCCTAGCGGCCTGCACCCAAAGCTCACAGCTGGGGCAAGGAAGTACTTGAATAACCTATTTGGCCGGATGGTTGAGGCTTCCTGGGTTTGGAAAGCAGGCGGCGTGGCTCTGCTTTAGGCCTCATCGCCTCCGACACTTCCCAGGAGTGGAAACAAATGTGATTTTGGAGACCTCTCAGCTTCTTTCCCAAGGCGGGATGTAGGGGTAGGAGGAGAGGCCAGGGGTGTAAACCCGGCAATGTTCAGCGAAGTCCTGTGGGGTCAGCAAGCAGTAAGTTACTGGGAGGAGGGGGCTGTGTGGGTCGGGATGTTTTACCGAAACGATCTCTGTGGGGACGATTCAGTGATAGGCTTCCCAAACCCACCTGTTTTAAAAGAGGAAACTGAGGCAGAGACTAGAGTTGATTCGCCAGAGGAGCCCTCTCTCCTTACCGTCCACCACTACCACTATTGTTCCGATAGAACTCATACCCGGTCACGCACACGGATCCTTTAGAAAGACCCATCTCCACAAAGAGAAGTTCAATGAGAAGCCATTCTCTGGATAATTCACCACGACCATCCCTTCACCCAGGTCTCTAATCAAAACTGCCTATTTCTACTGGACAAATCAACCGGATGATTACCCACTGCTTTCTCCTGCTTATGTAGATGCGACTGGAGACGCGCCCCAGCCGCCTTCCCCGGCCTGCACCAAAGAGGTAACAGAGATGGGGCCCCGTTGCTCGGTCAGGTTCCCCCGCAGCGCTGCGTCCCAAGGCGACCCGAAGCTGGACCAGGCTCCGGCCAGAGAGCGCCAGGGCCAAGGGCCTGGAAAGGGCTCCTGGGCGGGCGCTGTCCAAGCAGCCGAGCGACTGCTGCAAACGCCTCCCCCTCCCTCCCGGCGCCAGCACGCGGCCCCGCCGGGCTCGGCTCCCAGTCGCCTGCCACCGGCCCGCCGGGCACACGCCTGGGGCGGGGTGGAGGCTGCGCCAAGGCCGCCGAGGTGCACGCGGCGGCGCGGAACAACCAGAGACGCTTCTCCAGCCCCTCAAGCTCCGTCACCCTCCCCCACTCGGTGCCCGGTATCTTTTTTCCCAGATCCAACCCAGAATATCCCAGATCACTCCCTTCTTTAAGCACCCGTCACCCCAAGCCAGTCTGGAAATTAGCCTCGTGGGTGGGGGCGAGGGGGGGGGGAGCAATTCTATAGGCAACCGGAGGTCATCCTGGGGGGCATCCCTGATGTACGCATCTACCTAAGGGCGCTGATCACACCATCCCTCAATGCGATCAACTTCCCTTCTCCTCGGCCCCGCCACGTTTGCTTAGTCGTGAGGAGCACATCCTAGTTTTTAGACCTGGATGGGCCATTAGAGACCATCTAATCTAACTTCTATTGTTACAGACAAGGAAACTGAGGCTCAGGGAGGATGCCGCTTACTAAGAGCCTCAGAGCTAATGAGATGGGTCATTGGGACTAGAACCCAAGTCTTAGCAGTGCTTTTACTTTAATAGTGCAGTACTTCCGACGGAATTGTCCCCCTTCTTTCTAAAGTTGCAACACAAATTTCTTTGGCTCCCAAGGACAGCGAAGACCCCCAAGAGAATGACAGTGGGTAGGAGAAGAAAACGGGGAACAAGGAGCCCCTTGCCCCCTCACCTCCACAACGCCCCGTGCCACTTCTTCTGCCCAAACCCTTTCCTGTACTTTGCTCCAAGTTCTCTGGAGAATCCAGGGGAAATTCACCCTAAACCTCTCCACTCATGCACCCCAATTCCCAGAGCCATTCGCCCCTCTTGCGACGCCGGCCCCCCCTTTCCAGAGCCACCCCCGCTGCAGTCCGCCCCGAGCGCGCCGCCTGTTTATTCAGCCGAGAGTCCGGCACGCGCCAGGCGCACGCACTGCAACAACAAACCCGGCTGAATGGGGAGTTTGCAAGGAGCGGGCGCCGGGAACGGGCGGGGGGAGGGGAAGAAAGGAGGGGGGGTTTAGGGAATGGGTGGGAGGAGGAGGTAAGAGGAGGGGGAAGTGGGGGCTGCAGCCGCTCGCTGCAGCAGCGGGGAGTGGGGGGCGAGGCGGGGCCAGGGCTGCGCGTGGGGCTGGGTGTCCCATTGAAAAGGCAGCCGCTGTCCGGCCGCCCAGCACTCTCTCCCTTCTGGCCAGGGAACGTGGAAGGCGCACCGACAGGGAGCCGGCCAGGGAGGGCGAGTGAAAGAAGGACATTAGAAAGAAAGGTTAACAAAATAATAAAAACAGCCTGAGCCACGGCTGGTGAGACCGAGACCCGGAGCAAGAGTGCGCAGGCCTAGGGGGAGAGGAACAGGAGACTCCGCAGAGCGCGCTCATCACTGACTTTTGCTTCTTCTTCTGCTTGTTCTTTTTCTTTTCTTTTTTTTTTTTTTAACAAGAAGGCGCTAGCGGCAGCCTCACACGCGAGCGCCACGCGAGGCTCCCGAAGCCAACCCGCGAAGGGAGGAGGGGAAGGAGGAGGAGGAAAAGCATTTGCACCTTCTTTGCTACCACCCTAAGAAGCCTCCCGGGGATTTTGTATTTTTTTTGTTAACTTCCCTCCGGGCTCCCTCTTCATCTCTCTCCTTCTTTCCCTCTGTTCGTGCACCCCAAGACCTTGTGTCTCCCTCGCGCGCCCCACACCTCGCGTCCCCTCTCGCTCCGATCCCGCGACTCCTTGGCAGCCGCTGCGCATGGAGAGCTCTGCCAAGATGGAGAGCGGCGGCGCCGGCCAGCAGCCCCAGACGCAGCCCCAGCAGCCCTTCCTGCCGCCGGCAGCCTGCTTCTTTGCCACGGCCGCAGCCGCGGCGGCGGCGGCAGCAGCAGCAGCGGCGGCGCAGAGCGCGCAGCAGCAGCAGCAGCAGCAGCAGCAGCAGCAGCAGCAGCAGCTGAGTCCGGCGGCCGACGGACAGCCCTCAGGGGGCGGTCACAAATCAGCGCCCAAGCAAGTCAAGCGCCAGCGCTCGTCCTCGCCTGAACTAATGCGCTGCAAACGCCGGCTCAACTTCAGCGGCTTTGGCTACAGCCTGCCGCAGCAGCAGCCGGCTGCCGTGGCGCGCCGCAACGAGCGCGAGCGCAACCGCGTCAAGCTGGTCAATCTGGGCTTTGCCACCCTTCGGGAGCACGTCCCCAACGGCGCGGCCAACAAGAAGATGAGCAAGGTGGAGACATTGCGCTCCGCGGTCGAGTACATCCGCGCGCTGCAGCAGCTGCTGGACGAGCACGACGCGGTGAGCGCTGCCTTCCAAGCCGGCGTCCTGTCGCCCACCATCTCGCCCAACTACTCCAATGACATGAACTCCATGGCTGGCTCGCCGGTCTCATCCTACTCTTCGGACGAGGGTTCTTACGACCCGCTCAGCCCCGAGGAGCAAGAGCTTCTCGACTTCACCAACTGGTTCTGAGGGGCTCGGCCTGGCTAGGCCCTGGTGCGAATGGACTTTCGAAGCAGGTAGGTTGCATTTTGGAGTGAACAGGAGGGTTTACTTGTCTTCGCCTCCCCCGCGGTCCCCCCTCCCCTAGTGTCAGTAGAAAAGGGATTGTCTCCACGGAGATGGGGGTGGGGTGGGGGTGGGGGAGTTGATTTCAAGGATTTGTGAGTCTATTTGAAATCCTGGCTTGTTAGTTGCAGCACCGGCCTCTGAGGGTGGCTTTGCCGTCTCCGAGGACTGGAGGATAGGGGCGAGGTGGAGAGATGCTGGAGAACCGAGCTTTAGGATCTGCCAAAAGAGGCGCTCTACCTGACAGATCCTCCCCTAAACCCCCATTCCCTTCACACACCCCCCACCCACACTTGCCTCCAACTTCACATTAACCTCTCTTGTTCTTCTCATGTTACAGGGTGACTGCACAACCTGCATTTTTAGTGTGTTCTCGTCAGTGATGTTGGAAGGGAGAAAAAAAGAAAAAAACAAACCAGGCAACCAACCCCAAGCGACACAGGCCTGCGAAGCAAGGCTCTCAGAAACACAGAGATGCGTTCAGAAACATATCTTTGCACTCCAACCATTCACAGAGATATGAAGAGTGACTAAGACCCGAGTCCATGCGCAAAATGCAGCTTGTGTGCAAACGCATTGGGCTCCTGGCGGAAGGGAGCAGCACACGCCCTGTAGAAACTCCCACCCACCGCTAACCCGCAGAGCTGAAGCGCTTGCTCGGATGCCTTCACCTCCCCGCCCTCTTTGAAAGCGCAGTTCTTAAGCCTCTAGCAATGGGTTGGTGCCTTTCCTCTCAGCATCCTCCATCCCAATAAACTGTGGACATTGTCTGCAGTGAAATTAGGCGATACTCAGTCTTTTGAAACCCAGATCCCCCTGGCCCTCTCCCCAAACCCCACTCCCTCACACCATCTTTTCTACCGTTTTCATCATAGAATGCTTCCAATCTTTTGTGAATTTTTTTATTATAAGAAAAATCTATTTGTATCTATCCTAACCAGTTTGGGGATATATTAAGATATTTTTGTACATAAGAGAGAAAGAGAGAAAAAATTTATAGAGTTTTGTACAAATGGTTTAAAATGTGTATATCTTGATACTTTAACATGTAATGCTATTACCTCTGCATATTTTAGATGTGTAGTTCATCTTACAACTGCCATTTTCCCTATGTGGTTTTGTAAAGACCTCTCCTCATAGGTGAGATCAAAAGGCCACCAGATGTACTTAAGCACCAATGTGTCTTACTTTATAGAAACTTTGTTAATGTATTAATGATGTTATTAAATACTGTTCCAGAACAAAGTTTATGCAGCTACTGTCCAAACGCAAAGTGGCAGCCAGTGCTTTTGACAGGTTGCCTTTTGGGAAATTTCTATCACTGCCTTTTTTTTCTTACTGTTTTATTACAAACTTACAAAAAAATGTATAACCCTGTTTTATACAAACTAGTTTCGTAATAAAACTTTTTTCTTTTTTTTTTACAAGTGAAAATAATCAGCTGCCTCTCAGTCTTTGACTCCAGTGCCCTGTCCAAGTTATCTAAACGCCCGAGGGAAGGGGTGGGTGAGAGAGAAGAGGGTGGAGAAAAGCATTCTACTTGGCAGAAATGACAAAGATAAGTGCTATGACCAGTCCTACCTGAGTTGGCGCCTATGATGAATGTAGAGGGAAAACATATATAGATAAAAACGGTTTTATTCTCCTTTTATGCTGCAAATGTACACCTTACACCTAGACATAGGTGGTGATTAATGACTGCAGCATCTTTTAATAAAGTGACTGTACATTTTTATAAAATGCCCCCAAAAGTGAACTGGAAAGAGAGCGTCCTCACCCCACTCTTACCCCCTTTCCGAATTTCTCATTGTGAAGCTGTGGAAGGTCTGGGTGAGATAATAGGCACTAGGTTGGGTGGAAGGGTGGTGGTGCCAGGGTTTGGACCTGGTGGAGGCAGCCCTCTACATACTTGCAGTAATGAGTGTGTTCTTCCTGCACTTCCAGGCACACATTTTCTACTTCTTTCCCCCAGGATACACACTTTCCATATTGATTTTAAGTAAAAGGCACATATGATATGAATTCCTTATGAAAGGAGTCAGATTTAAAGAAATAAAAGCCTTAGAAATGTGTGGTCGCTTTGAGACGCTGGCCTATCTAAGCTTGTGACTCTATCCGAATAGCGTGAGCTGCGTGTAAAAGTACCCAATTACCAAGATTCAAAAAGAAATTGGTGGGTTTTTGGCTGGCTTGCTTCTTGTCAGTTAGCAAGGACGTGATCAGAATCCCACTCCGCCTCTCGCCGGCTCCTCGCTCGCAGACTGCATTACTTGCACATTCAGTTTGCGTGTCTCCACCCAAGCGGAAAGCCGAGCGCAAAATGCATCTTACAAAACCCAACAAAGAACGGGGAGCCAGCACGTCTTCCAGAGTTAAAAATCTAGTCTGTGTTGGTACATCTATACCATTTAGTGGCACAGAATAATCATTTTTTAAAGCTGCGATGCGCGGAGCACGCCACAGCGTCTGATGTCATTTTGCTAAATGACCCTCTATAGAATGCACATTGAGGCTTCAGTCCCTTTCAAAGAGATGAGCGTAATTAAGGGGAAAAAAATCAGTAAATTCCTCATCGCCATAAATAATCGGACTTTCTGCCAGCAGTGGGCCAATTTAGAGCTTACTTGAGGGAAGTAATGCTTTTGTGATGCCTGCTTTTATTTTTACCTTCTCATTTGGAGGACCAGGGCTGGGCTCTCCCCCCCCCATTTCTTTTTCTTTTAATTTAGCTCCTTTGCAAGTTTTCAGATAAGGTATGCAAAGAAAGTGTAGCAAGTCATTTATGGCTATGAATATAACATTAGGATAATGTTTCGGCCCCCACAAAGGGTTTTTTTTCTTTCCCCTCCCTTCTCCTTGTGAAGACAGGTGTTCTTTTACTCACTTCTGAATGGGAAATATCCAGTCTCGTTAAGCTCGAGGCAAAGTTAGCCGTTGTTTGCCACAATGCAAAGGCAAACTCTAAAAATTCACAAAAACACACACAATTTTGCCGAAGCTAGGAAAGGGCAAAGCAAGGATTGGGCAAAATCTCATTACATCTGCTCTAATCGCTTAGCAACACAAAGCCGGGACTTGTGCGGGAAGGGAGGCCATTCACAGAGCTGTGACAGGCCGCATTCAGCCGGCATTAGTCAGCTCCATAAATCACCGCTGCCCATTGGCTGCGCGGCGGGCTTTGGAGCAGTCCTGGGCTGTCAGCGAAATACAAAATGTAGACCCCAGCGGCTAGCCATCGCGGCCTCTCCCCGGTCCTGGCCCCCACCCCACTTTATTTTGGGGGTTTCAGGGGGTGGGGAGGGGAGTGATGCCGGCGAAGAAAACTTCCTTGACTTTATTGACTGAGAAATCTTACCTATTCAAAAAATGGCCCGGAGACCACTGAGTTAAGACTAGAGACACACCTGAAATTGACAAGGAGGAGCCGGGAGTGCCGGGGGTGGGGGGGGGGTGCTGACCTGCCGCTGGCCGCAAAACTGTTGAAGACTAGTACTATCAGAGGCTGGTTTGGAGCTATTGGGACACACGTTCCCCCTCCCTGACACAGCCTGCAAACAATTTTAAATTGGGAATAGGAGGGTATCTATGAAGAAGAATCTATCTCAATTTCATATCAGGCGGGCCCACCAAGGAAGAGAATGAAACCGGACTGTTGCCTGCATAGGACATCAAAGGAACAGGACTGAGATGTAGTAAGAAAGAGGGAGTCCAATGTGCACGTCCACTTCCCTGCTCTTGCAGAGCTGGGGATCTGAGAACACAGAACCAACAGCCCAGATGCCATCTGAGCTTAAGTATTTTTGTTTGTAACATGGGGTAGACAGGTACCCACAGCAGCAAGAGGAGAAAATGTAAAGGAGTTAGCACATGGCCTTGAGGGGGAGATCACAAGCTATATGTGATTGTGAGCGCCTGTTGTTATTCTTATCTTCCAGTCCTGCCTCTGGTTTTCATCGGGACTGGTCAGCTGATGCCTCTAAACCACAGCCTAGCTTTGAGGCTTACCCACAACCACAGAGAAAAGAGTCTGAGAGTAGATGTGGAGTTAAGGTAGGTTTTCCTGGCAACTCCATCTAAAGCAGCGCTCTATGGGCCACATTCACTCTCCATCCATTAGACTGTTTCTCCTTTCTGCTGCTTGCCAGTATCTTAGAAAACTCCATTTGTGTTTGCTGATACAGTTGCTGTCAATGGCCCCCTACTAGATGGTCAACTTCATGAGGTCAGGGACCCTCCCCTGGGGAGACAGGTACTTGTTGACTGGATGATGGTCTGCTGTGTCGCATTGATAGCTGTGTTACCTATCCTTCCTTTCCTCTTCCAGACCTACTGTCTGCCCTGCCTGCTCTGTTCTGTGTCTGAGTAGGCTGATCTCTAGGTACCTCATCACTAGGGCTCCCTCACCCTCTGCCTTCCTATTAGATTTGGCCACTAGGAGGCACCACTAGGAGATTGTGACCTAGGAGCGGAGGTAGGTAGGACCTTTACATCCCTGTCGCTCACTGCTCACTGCTTTGGCTCAATTGCTCTGGCCGTGGCTTTGCTCCTTGGTCAGGAGGCTTCTCTCTCACAGCAACAGCTCTTGCTGAGCTGTAGTTAACAGCTTCCTCTTGCTCTTCAGGCCCAGAGGTGGCAGCGGCTCTCCCTCGTTAGTAGTCTCTGGGTGCTGCATCATTCTGGTTCCCTTAGCTCCACACACATCTGTCTCTCTATTAAACTATTCTCACTGACGCTTCCAAGTGTGCTAATCTGCTCCTGCTGACCCTGGCTGGTACACAGGCTATTCTTGCACAGGTGCACAGGGATGTACTAGTTTTGTGTAAGATGCTCTGGGACTCATAGGGCTATCGGTAAGAAACTTCCTATGGCAGAGGTGAACCTAGCACTGTTCAAAATCTTAACTCTTCGTTTTGAGCTGGGAATGACCCCATCTTTTGCAAATAAAGCCAATTACAGTTTTCTCTTTTGGAAAATGAGGATAATTCTCCCCTTTGATAGATCACTTCAAGTCCAAAATGAAAGGGCTTCAGAGCTGTCAAAGACCATATCAGTGCAAGAGTTAACCACTTCTCACAACCTTCCTGAACCAGATAGGAGGTGGTACTGGGCACTTGCTACCAAGGTGAACAAAGTCCATGCTGGTGTTGAGAAGCCAGTCATGCTTCCATTCACCCCTTCATTCACTCGCCACTTATGCTCTCATTTAAAGGGAGGGACAAATGATTAAATTTGGTCAACATTTCTAGGACCTAATTGTCTTCATTTGTATCTTCTAGAGCAAACTCCGAGAAGCTTGTTTTATTGCAGCCTCTTTTAAAAACACTACGGATGCTTGCTTCTCTGATGCACTCATGCCTTCACCAACTCTATTTCCCTTTTACCGCTGTTGAGAGGTCTCTGAACATTTTTCTACCTCTCTCCATTCCTGGGCCAAGAAATGATGCGTTTTCGGATTTCCCCCAGAAACACCAGGCTATCCGGAGTCAAAAGGTAGGAAGGGAAGTGGATTCGCTGATACTAACACGTTCTTTTCCAGCTGCGAATGCCAAGGGCTGGGCTCTAGCGCAGGTCGAAGTTATATTCCTTCTTCCTTTGTATGCAAGATTAGGTTGTTACAAAAGAGGGTGTGTAGGTTAATGGCAGGAAGCAAGTTGCCGCGCAGACGCGGGCCGGGAGCGCGTGTCAGGTTTAATGATTTATTCAAGCTGCCGCGCATCCCGGCGTTGATTGGCTGCAGGCATGCGTCCGCTGTCAGCCGCGCGCGCCAGGGCCGCGCCTGGCTACCTGACCGCAGGGGCGGTGCGGGGGCAGCGGGGAGGTGGAGTGGGGCTGAGGCGTGGGCATCCGCCCGGAAGGGAAAGGTGTGAAAAGGCTGAAGAGGTAGGAGGGGTGAGGGGAGGAAGAGAGATGGAGGCAGGGAGAGAGAGAACCAGAGCGGGACGGAGGGAGGAAGTGGAGAGAGGAGGAACAAAAAATAAAGGATAAGGTAGGGAAGAAGAGAGGGGAGGAGAGAGCCAGAGATGGAGACAGAAGAAAGAAGAGAAAAACAAAGAGAAAGAGACAAAGAAGGAGGAGAGAGAAGAATGAATGAGACTCGAGAGAGAGGTTGGAGAGAGGAGTGGGACACGCTCCCAGAACGCCCCACGTGCGCCCCCCTCCAGGCAGCCTGCGGGCGGCGGCTCACAAAGCCGCCTTTGATGCGCTGGCTACCAGGGCTATTTTGGGGACAAAATGGGGGAAAGGCGCCAACTCACACTCCTTGAAGGGAGTCACTTTCTGCAAAGTACGTTTGAGAGGACTGGGCCCTGGGTCCGGACAATCCGGGCAGGAAGTGGATGCAGGGGACAAAGCTTGGCACCTGCCAAAAGCGAACGCTCTTGGAGAGTCCCTCCCCCGCGCCCCACTCTCTGCTCCCCTGAGGGCGGGAGGGGGCGAGCTGCAGCCCTGGGCTGGGCCGCTGCCCAGCACCGCCTCTGGTCCCTACCGCAGCTGAACCCCGCCTCCCGAATCCTCTTCTGCCTGCCTTTCTTTGGTTCTTTCTCTAATCGTCCTCTGAGTCACTTTTTCCCTTTACTTCTCTCTTCTCGGTTTCCTTCACTCATTTTCTCTTTTCCCTTTTTGCCATCATTACTGACAATAAAAAAAAACCCAAACCCAACAACAACACCCAAGCACTTCTAGATGGGAGCCCCACTCCAGCTAATGCCCTTTAGAAGGAGGGAGTGAGGCGGGGAGAAAGAGCAGAAGAAAGATATTGGAAGGGGGGAGGGTGTATGGCATTTGAAAATCACATGGGGAAACCAGTCCACTGTATTTTCCTGGATAAAGTTGTTGAGCTTAGAGAGTCAGCAGTCAGCATCAGCTGCTTGTGTTTGGGGAGCTGGAAATTCTATCAATAACCACCCCTGTCCCCAAGTCCAAGACAGAAGTAAAGCTGTCCCCCCAGCCCTCCCCTCCCACCTCCAGAGCACACAGCCCTTGGCCTCCCCCAGCTATCCTCTGTACTAGGAAAAACAGTCTGTCTCCATTGTCCAGGTGCCAGCAGGGCCTTGGGCAAAAGGGAGGCCGGCCAGCCCTCAGATCAAACTCAAAGGTTAGTTAAAAGACAAAAACAGCTGAAAGTCTTCATGAATAATGCTGCCCCCTCCCCAAGACCCCCCCCCCCTCAGCTCAGTGTAGTGCAAGCTCAGATCAATGCCCTACCACTTTGTTATGCTGCTCGCCTAAGTCAGAATTTCACAGAAAGGCCAAGAAGAAAAGCTCCCACAATTAGGGGTCGCCTGTCAGAAAACATTAACGCCTTCCTCTCCCAGCCTGTCAGGCCTGCTGCAGATACAAAACGCCATGGCGAATTGGCCCTCCACCCCATGAAGCACCCGCCAGCCAAAGGAGCAGGGGATTTGAAAGCCAAAGGAGATGGAGCCTGCCTAAGTGTGGTTTCTGCAGTGTCGGGATGTGTGGAGATACCCCCAGCTTTTTCTTTTTAAAAGTCAGTACAAGATGCCTGGGAGAGGTCATCGAGATAGCCCTCTACCAATGGGCAGATGGACAGACCTCCCAGACCAGAGCAGTCTAGCAGGACCTTTGCCTGCAATGGACATGGTTAAAATATGTGCACATGGCCACGCCCCCTCATCTCCTGTTTGCTGAGCGTTTTCCAAGTGCCAGCCATCTTATTTTGTTTTTAATCAGAGCAATCCTATAAGGTGGTGTATTATTATATTTATATATATCATCTATATATTATTATAGATGAAAAGTCTGAGGAGCTCAGAGAAATGATATGATTTGTCCATGATCACGTAGCTAGATAGTGGCAGAGGCAGGATTTGAAGTCAACTCTGCCTGACTCCAAATTCCCTGTTTCTTCCACCATCATCCAGCCTATAGTTTCTCCAACAAGATCCAGAGACCAACTCTATGCTTGTCTGCTTCTGAAATCATTACCTACATACGAGCGCATTCTTTGCCATCTTCCTTGTATTACGAAGACCATTCCCTGCTTCTAGAACCAGTATCTGGCACATGCTTGACACATAATATTTGCGGAAGGAAGGAAAGAGGGAAGAAAAGAAGAAACAAAAGGAAAGAGGGATTCCTAATAAAGAAAGGTTCTTTTGCTTTTCTCTGAACATAATTTTATTCTGAAAGGTATTTGATTTGGGGGTCAAGAGATCTGGCTGGAATTCACTATCAAGTAGGTAGGGAGTTAAATCCGTGTTTTCTGTTCTGCATATGTGGAGATAACACCTAACTGCAAAGGTAATTATGAAGACAGAATAAGATAAACTATGAAAAAGTGTCTAGCATGGTATTCCAGCACAGAGTAGGTGCTCAAGAAAATTTAATTGAAAATGAAATAGGACGTAGTCTTTTATTTTTGTGTCTCAGGAAAATATATACCACACACACAATTATATCCATGAGATAAAAATGCTGTTCTATAGTGAAATCATCAGAAAATTTTGTTTTCTGTTGTTCTGTGACGTTCATGCCACCAGGGTGGTGTGAGATGAAGCAGAGTCCATGTTCATGGGTCACAGGGAGACTGTACAGTCGTGTGGAAGCATTTCAGGGCCTCCAAGAAGTGAGTAGTCATCCTCCAGTAAAAGGTGAAGCAGGTAGGAAACCTCAGCCCGTTTTGTGGAAGACAAAAATGAAGCACCAAGAAGCGATTACTTTGCTAGGAGATAGCAAGCACCAGAAGTTAGAATTGGCCTCTGTGCTCTGCTCCCAGACCCTTATCCTCTCAGCATTTTGTAGAAATTCAAGGGATGGTCATCACTTCCATTATATCAGTCACTGATGAGATTATTTATATTTGCATTAACTCCCAAACCTCCAGGATTGCTGTTTCCACCTCATTCTGATTTCACACACCCCTTCCCCGCCCGCCCCAATCAGTACTTCTGAGTGCTAAAACACCAATTAAAATTTTTTTTTTTAAAAAGAAAAGAAATAAAACAAGAAAAGCTCTAGTTTATAATCCCAGAAATATTAAATAGTTCTGCAACAGTTAGTTGGTCAGCTTCTCAGTCACTGTTTTGCCACTGATTCCTTGTGTGAATGATTTGGTTTCCACACAACAGGGATGAGTCCCTCTTTATCTTTCCCACATATTTTCTTTTTCCTCCCTCTCTGAGCAATCTTCTTGTCTCCCAGAACACAGATTCTGTCTTTGATAGATATTCATTACCTCACAGACAGCTGGCCAAAAATAAAGGAGTGTAAACCCAGGTCTACTTTAGGGGTATTTTATGAAAATACTATATGGTTGGAAGATGTTTAGAATGCAGTCATGTTTGAAATGCAGGCCAGCCTTCGGCCTACACCCCCACCCCCACCCCAAGCACATGATATAAGACTGCTGAAGTGAAAACCGTGTTTGTATAACTGCTGTGATGTAGCCAATGGTGGTTTATATAAACAAACGCCGAGATCTTTTCCTCGATGAAAACAGAATGAGCAAACATGCAGCCTGGAGAGGGGGCCAGGCTGGACCAGTCTAGCTTTAGTGTTCAGAGAGTCATAGTGTCTCCACTTCCCTGAGGAGATGGGAGTCAAGCTTGGGAGAGAACGCAGCACCCACCTTGGTCTTTTCCTGTTGGAGCAGCCAAGAAGGGGTCTGCTCTACACCCATCTCCCAACTCTCTAGAATATTATTACTCTGCTTCACTGGGACACACTAATAAAGGGGGTTCATTTTGTAGCCTCTACATAGGCTGTGCTTTTCAGTGAACAGCTAATTGAGAGAGAGGCTAACGGCCAGTTGCTAGAGAGAATCGACAGATGGAAATAGACATGCTAATTCTAATTTCAGGTGCCTTTCTAAGGAAAAAAATCAGACATGCTCAAAAGACACCCAGCAAAGAGTAGTTGTCCTAATATTATTATTATGATAAAAAAATAATGTTAAAAAATATAAAACAACCTGAAATTTGGATGTTGGTGTATTGGTCCAAATAAATATTGGCCAGCTCATATATAATGCTATACATTGTGAAGGATGTTAAATGGTGGTGTAGATTAATGTCCACTCTCATGGAATATGTCTGTGATATAGTATCCATAAGTGAAAAGAAGAGAATAGCCATCACCTATTATTCTACTAATCAGAGAAAACCAGTCAACCTCTAATCTATATGCTTTTCAACAAAATGACATCATGTAATTCATGTTTCTACTTAAAATATGAACAGTAATCAGTTTAGTTATTAATTCAACAAATATTTTCACAAGCCCTATTCTAGGCCTTCAGGGTATAGTAATGGGAAAGACCAATACAACCCCAGACCTAAAAGTTTATGAGGTAAGAAATTCAAAAATCTAGTAGTTGCATATTTATGAACCACCAAATAGTCTTCTACAACAGAATTTTAAATGTTGATTGAAAGTACAATGACATCTTAACCAATCTGTGCATTTTTCCACAGAGGTTTCTTTCTGATTTTTATTTTTTTGATATTTGCAAATAGATCCTGTGATGAAAAACCTTATAGCCAAATAATAACACATGATTACGTCCTCTGAAGAACTGCTTTGTGAAAGGATGTGCTTTTTTGTGTTTGGAGTCCTGTTACCTAATTGGCTTCAGAAAATTTCTATCCGTTATGATTTCACCAGCAGTGATACGAGCACTAAAATAGAGCGATATGATATATCCAACACTGGGTATTATTACACAAATAAATAACTTTACCAATTGGTAAATTAAAAAAAAGGGGGGTCTCATACTTTTGCACTGCTTGTTCTATCTCACTAGTGACATTCAATTTTTTTTTCATATTTATTTACACTGGTGATTGTCACACACTGGACTGAGATGAGCTACATTATAATAAATGGGGGGCTGTTGGTTTAAAATACATATTCCTGGAGATTCTGATGAACTCAGTGGCTCTGACAAAAGGCCAGTTTGTGGGCAGTGATTTTAATTTTCACCCTTCTGGGGAGATAAAACCAGATAACTAATTGAGAAATGGCAACTGTGGATAACATCAAACCACCAATTGTATAAAGGCGACACATTCCCAATTTACTTTGCCAAAGTTCCAGGGGTTAAATGTCCCCAGTGGTAAACCACAGGAGGGGAATGTGGAGGATTACTTTGGACTCTGTTTCCCCAAGCGGTCTAACCTCTCCTATCCAGCCTCCTCCCATTCATGCTGACCTCCCAGCCCTGCCCCCCACCTGCTGCTGGCCTAGAGAAGAAAGCCACGCCCATTGGCCTTGGCTGCCTGGGGAGATCTATATTACTCAGGGGAAGACAAGAGCTGTCCCCATCTTGGTAAAGTGTGAAATTCGGTTTTGATTGCAAAGGGAAGCCATTTCAACGGGATTACACCGTGACTGCGTAGATTAAACTCAGCCATATGGCCTGGGGACGCCTCTTCCTACTGTCAGGTAACAGCACATTGCAAATGACGCGGTGACGACATTTTCCAATGGAAAATAAAGCCACCTGGACTGGAATAAAGGAGGCGAAAAATGACAAGATGCTCGGAAGCATTAACAGAGCTCTTGACCCTCTGTGGGCTTTAAAGGAGAGGTGGGGGTGGTTTAATTTATAAGTAAAACTAATGAGCATGTTGCCTGATGTTACAAATAAAAAAGAGTTCTGCTGCTTGGCACAGCAGAAAGCAATGCCATGTTTTTATCAACAGGTATTCCAGTGTTGGCTCAAAGAGATCACTTAACCTCATTTAGCCCCAGCGTCTCCGTCTGGTAAGTGGGCATAAAAACACACTTCACAGGGCTGTCATAAGAACAAAATAGATTATGTGATGATGATTTGTAACCTGCTAGCTGCTCTACAAATGTAAATAAATAAATAAATAAATAAATAAATAAATAAATAAATAAATAAATAAATGGTTTTATTGGCCAGAGCTCTCAGTCGCAAGCAACAGAAATAAACGTTGGCTGACTTAAACTGAAAAGAAACTTATGGAAAGGTTTTGAAACACTTATTAAATGACTGGAAAGGCTGATTGCAGAAATCAGAAAATGGGCTAGGAAAGGTGAGGTTGAGCAGCAGCCCAAACCATGGCTAACACCATCCCCCAGCATAGTTGGGTGAGGCTGAAGCCACTTAAGCCTCCAGGCTCTGGATACCACTGTTTGTACCAACACCATCTCCAGCAGTAGACACTGGATGGCCTGCTGGCACCGATCATGCCACTGCCTGGAAACTGGTTAGCTGGAGCCATAGCCCCAGCTGCCATTGTGACAAAGATGGATTCTCTGCGGTCCTCTCTTCTTCCTGCCACTAAGTTACCTAGTCTGCATCCAGGGGTAGGAGGTTCTGATTGGTTGAGACATAGATGCAAGGGAGGCCAGGAAAGTGGTGTCTGGTCTTGCTCACTTATATACTGGGAGATGGGCTCTGCTTTCTACCAAAATGCTTAAGAACACCCAAAGGAAGGGTGCTCAGATGCTGGGCAGCCCAAAACAAAACAAAATAAGAAACAACAACAAAAGGCAAAAGCTTTCAGATCTAGGGTCAGCAAACTATTTCTGTAAAGGGTGGCAAGTAAATATTTTATGTGATTATAGTGTACGAACAGCAGGAACAATATGTAAATGAAAGAGTGTGTCTGTGTTCCAATAAAACTTTATTTATAAACATAGGATTTGGCTTTCAGGTCATAGCTTGCAGGTCCTTGCTCTAGAGTGATAATGATGGTGACAACTAGGGCAACTTTAAAAACTGTTCTTTGAGTCCCGACTGGAAATGAAGGCAATGGAGATAGTAACAATTCTTTAAATTGTGCTCTGTCTAGCAAGATGTCCGCCCTCATTCAGATAGCTTGCCCCTGGTAACTGCTGGTTTCACGGTGAAAACTGATTCCTAGTCAGGGGGTTAACGACATGTAAACTATTTGCATTCAGATAGAATTACAGTTCAGATCTCAGCATTCGTTAGTGGAAACCCACTTGGGTGACGAGTTGGGAGAGGAGAGGGAGCAGGCGAGGAAGCTTCTTCCATCTTCTGCCCTCCTGCATGAGCACTCCTGGTCTCTCCTTAGTCTCTTAGGTGCCTCTCTCCTCAGCTCTGCCTCATTATTACACCTTTTAGGGGAAGTGCCATCCTTGCCTGCCATGGATGGTACTAGAAGGGCACTGAGTTTACTTCAGGAGCCTAGAATTTCTTCCTAAGGGTATGTCAGCCACACAGGTGAAATAATCAGTACTTTCTTATGTTTTCTATGTGACGTTCCCATAAACTGGTTTATGTGACCTGGGCAATAAGGAGAGTCAATCCATTGGACTTAATGACAAATCATCACATGTGAATGTTAGCAATTATATAGTTAATATAGCTCATTGGTGGAAAAAGATTGTTTCCTTCTGTCCATCATTCATTTAACTCATAGGAATTATGGTCCTAAAGTATGCCACATCTACAATGGGCAATGGGGCTATAAATATGAATAAAATATGGTCTCTGTACCAAAGGATGTTCAACTAGTTTTGTCCGTATAAGCAAGCTTTTTATTATATCTCTTTCTCCCAAGCGTACTAAATATTGCAGGAAAATGGGCTTATTCATCACTACGTAAAGGAGGTTAGTCATCATTTTTACCAGAAATAGGTTTGATGGCATGTGCAGAAAACTCAATCTGTGATGTTGAAACCAAATATGAGGGATTTGTCCCTTCCTTCCTTCTTTCCTTCCTTCCTTCCTTCCTTCCTTCCTTCCTTCCTTCCTTCCTTCCTTCCTTCCTTCCTTTCTTCCTTCCTTCCTCCCTCTCCCCCTCCCTCCCTCCTTTTCTTCCTCCTTCTTTTCCTTTCTCTCTGAGCAAGAAGTCTGGATGTAGGAATTAGGGTTGGTATGATGGCTCACAATGCTTTTAAACCATAGGTGCTGACCAGCATTTCACCCTTCTTGGTGCCTTGTGGTCCCAGGATGACGGCTCCATCTCCAGGCCGTGTCTGCTGTCTAGGCAAGAAGGGGAAAGATAAGGAGCAGAAGGGCTGTGTCAGCTGAAGCTGTTCTCCTCTGAAATGCCTTCCTGGAAGTCCCCTTAGTAAGTCCCAGTTATATCTCTTTGGTCAGAACTGTATCAAATGGCAAACAGAATGAGCATAAAAGGCCAGACATGGACTTTTGAAGCCAGAAATGTCATTGCTTCAAACATGAGTGGGATTCAGTTAGAAAGGAAGAAGACAATGCATATTGGGTCGCAAAGAGACTCAAGGTCCCTTTATAATAGATTTTACTCTAGAAGTTGCTTTGAATCCATTCATGGGTCCCACCAACAAGCTGGTGTCTGCCCCCAATCTGTTCAGTCTTTTTTATGTGTCTGCACTTCTAAATTGGAAAGGAGGTCAGTTTTCTCAACACAGTGTCATCAATTTCATTTATGGAGTCACCAAATATTTAAAGGTCTCCGCCTAAGAGGTCTCCTCTTGCAACACCCTGAGCACATATGATGAAATGGAGGCCCAGAGATATTAAATGACTTGCTCAACATCACACAGCTGGCAAGGGGTGTATCCAAGGTTAGAACACGGAAAGAAAGCCGGGCGTATTCTTTCAAAAGATTATGTTCTCAGTCAGATTGCAAGATTGCAAGAATTTCAAACCATCAAGAGCAGGTGAAACCTTCTCTAACTAGTTCCATTCATTACTGGAATCAGTATTTAAGCCCAAAGAATGGGCACTGGTGTTTGAACTACATTTTCAGTCTTCCTATTTTTTCCTTTCCTAGAGCCTCTAAAGATCTTAATCCAGCCCTCATTAGGTGTTTAGTTGGCTCTGAATATGTTGGTTGAAAAAAAATGCCAAACTTGTTTTCAAATCTTGGTTTCTGATGTTGCCGCCCACCCAATATCTTCAAGCAGAAACCCAAGAGTCATGCCTGATCCTCTCTCTCTCATCCTCTCCAACTGGCACCCAAAGAGCATCACGAAATCAAAAAGATTCTGCATAATGTCCAAAAAATTTATAAAAACAGGAAAATATTCAAATTACTGAGCTCTCTCCTCAGATTAATGACTAGACCCATTAGGTTTTAAATTTAGAGACATTTTGCATGTAAACGTGTCTAGAAGTTGAAGGATGCATATAAAGCATGGTGTTTGAAAATGTAACTGCTGTATTATGTAAGCATAATTTTTCTCTGTTTCCAGACTTTTTAGATACCCAGTTTTTATCTCTTGGATTCAGCTCTTGCTTGTTCTACCCCATTGTTTCTGCCTTTGTTCAGGCCTTTAGCATTTCTCCCTCAAATTCTGCCTCTTACATAGTCTCCTCGTTCATGTCGCTCCAATCCATCCCCCACATTGTGGCCACCTAAGTACCTTAAAAATAATAAGCAGACCACACCACTGGCACCAAAATGATCTTTCTGAAGCATGGTCATACATCTCTCTTGTTTAAAACATTTCTATGGTTTCCCCACTGCTCATGATAGCAGTCACTTTATTCCCTCCACACATATTTATGGAGCTCCTACTACGTGCCACTACTGTGCTCTGCAATGCAATGTCAATGACATGCTGAATAAGGCAAACATGGTGGCTACTCTCCCAGAGCTTCTGCTCTAATGAATCGTTGGTAAGGATGTTGATGACCGAAGTTCTGTCTGTAGCCCCATCCAGATCTCCAACCATCCCTGTTGACCTTTATATCTCAGCGATACCGAACAGTTCATATTCCCTTGCTCACACCCTGCTTTTTTGCTACCTTAGCACATGCTCTTTTTGTTGGTCTGATGTATTCATTTACCCTTTAAGTTTCAGCTTGAACATCACTTCCTCCAGAAAGCTTTCCTTGACCTCACTTTACACAGATTAATCATTTTTTCTCATTTGCCCTTATCACAATGTGATTTGATTTACATTTATTTGATTACAACCCTTCCTTTTCTCGTAGGGTGGAGAAAGGATGGACTTTGGTGTTTAAAATTCAGAAAAACTGCCAAAATCACGTTTATTAAGAAGACTTTGTGTATCAAGAAGCGAAATGGTGACAATTTTCATATTGACCACCAGGAGTTACAATGAGCATTTTGTAGTTCTGAGCACAATAGCTCTTAAGAAAAGCATCCAGGAAACGCCATGATGCTTCATCTTCCTCAACTATAACAATCTGAATCCTCATTAATTGTCCAACAATGTTTCACAAGTCTTAAAAGTAACTGAAATAAAAGGGGTCATTAATGTGTGCTTCATAATACAGAGAAACCCTCAATTTTCAGAGCATAAGAATAGAGCTTTTTTTTTTTTTTTACACTTTAGGTGTCAGAAGGTTCTAGGAAACAGAACGAACAGGCTATAGTAAAATGCAAACTGACTTGGGCCTTTTCTTCTCAGCCTAAAAAATGGGAGTATGGAGAGAAAAAGCTAAGAAAAACTGATTTCATGTATTAAAAAAACTCATATTTCTATTCTCATCATGTTTTTTTCCTATAAGAGGTGGCTTTTATATTTTGTTTTCCACTAGATTGTTAGGTATTTGGAAAAGGAACTGTGTGCTTTATATCCTCAGTGCCTAGTGCAGAAACATAGTAAGTGCTCAATAAATGCAGATTTTAGTTAAATACCATTATATAGTTTATGACAGCTTTTGATGGGAAAAGATCTGTGGATTGTCGGAAAAGTCATGACACATTTTTGCAACAGAAAACAGAAAACTACGTCATGACTTTTCTAACAACCTAATAAAATCCAAGAGAAACGGTAGACATGGCATAAAAAACAAACAAACAAAACCACTAGCTGTGTAAAACTACAGGTCACAGGGGATGGTCTAGCTCTATATTTGGGGGCAGGAGCTGCAGCCAGCACTGGGGAACCTGCAGGTTATATGCACACATATATAGCACAATACAGACGGGCCTGATATGCATCCCAGTTCTCATGCCTAACAACTCATAGTCCCCATAACATAAGTCCTGTTTTTCTGGTAGTCTCCCCACCCCCTTCTCTTTTTTTGCCTCTGCCAGTGACATGGAACTTTATTCCTGCATTTTAGTTTTCACTTTTCAAACAACCTCCAGAGTCCAGGTGTAATAGAAGAGGGGGGCCCTCAGGGCTGTTCTGGCCCACTGGAAGTGGGGTTTCCACTTCCGTTGTTTCTGGCGCCAATTCATAACTTTTTAAAAAAAAATTTTGTTCTTGGAATCCTCTTCTTTATAAATCCATTCAGCAATTTAAAAAAAAATTTATACAAATTCAATGTATGTGTGGGTTTTGGGTGGGCTGTGGAAATTGATTTACGAGTCAACCACTTTTCTCTTTTCTTGCCATCTCCCGCTTGAGTGGTTTGTCGGCCTCGGGCTTTCTTTCACCGGAGGAGAATAAGGTTGTCTATGGAAGAGGTCAGCATTTCAAATTGGTGGAGTTCAACTGCACAAATGACATAGAACTGACAAGAAAAGACAGGGGGTATGGAGGTCACAGACTGCATAGGTCTCGCTTAGGGTTTTTGCTTTGTGATGAACCCTGGCACCAGAATGAATTAAATAACAGGCTTAAGGACTATTGAGGGAGGACTGAATGCAAATCAAAGATAAGTAGAAGTTTTCTTTCCTAAAAGGGGAATGGTTTTTTTCCCTACCCTCTCCCCCTTCCATATCTACACCGGCAAGAGCTGCATGTTAAACATGATTTCGCTGGTATTATGCGGGGCGCTTTCACTCCACTGCCGCTGCGATGGCCTATCTTGGCCCATGATTAATGACCTGCTAGGCAATTTGGATGCCATAATAACTCCGCAGTCCACACACAAACTATATAGTCGCATTCCTTTTGCGGATTTGCCAAGCTGTTACCAAGGGTCCTGAACAGGAGCTGGATTGCTTGAGAGATAGGGCAGCATTTCTGAAAATGCCATTTGGGCCTTATCTTGCTGCGAAGTGCGATGAAGCAGCGGGCTCATTTACAAAATCCAAAGCGCAGATCTCACAGCTTCTTTATTTCAACTCAGATTACGGAAAACAAAAAAAAAAACAAACAAACATCGCTCCAAAAAAAAGCCTGGTACAAACCTATCTCTCCATATGGTCTCTAAGCTCTGAGTGATTACACAGACAGCACACAGTGGTGTTCCCAAATTTTGAATCAACTGTATCAAGGTCTAATGCTGATAATGCCCTCTAAAAGCAAAGAGTGGATTTTGGGAAATGCTAGGTAGAAACAAAGGCTGCTCTTCAAGGTTTGCTGTTTAGAACTGTTTGCATGTACACTTCTAACCAGGAAGCTTGCATATTGGAATGAAAGGGTATTGGGCTGGGAGTCAGGAGTCTGAGGTCTAACCCCGGCTCGGCCACTGCCTTGCTCTGTGGCCCTGGATGCATTTCTTCTCTAATCTGGGCTGCCATGTTTGCATCCGTTCAAACAGAAGGTTGAGTTTAGCAAACCGTCTAGCAGGTCTTTTCTGGCTCTAATTTTTATTCATTTAGAAGGTATTTATTGAGTGCCCACCATGTACTTTGGCACTCTTTCAGGCTCTTGAGATATTTAGGGAAGAAAGCAGACAAAGCTCCCCGTGCCCAAGAAGCTTACATTCTAGAGGGGTGAGACAGTCATGAACAATAAAGATAATTAATATGTAAATTGCGTATGTTAGAGGATAATCAGCACCATCCAAGAGGAAAAAGTAGAGCAGAGTAAGGAGGGACAGGAGAGCCATGGGGGGGGGGCAGTGGGGGGGTGGCAGACTGCAATATGAAATATGATGGTCAGGGCAGGCCTTGGAGAGAAAGTGGGATTTGGCAGTGATCTTTAGGAGATGAGAGTTGGCCAAGCATATATCCCAGGGGGAAGCGTCCTGGCAGACAGGGCATCCCTAAAGCAAAGTCTATGAGTCTATTGATGCTGTCATTCTCTTTGAGATTGACTGGTTTTCAGTCACTTAGCTAGCTGGTGGCAACTTTATCGCCCAGTTCTAAAGTTTCAGCTTTGGCTGCATGTTGAAAGTGTCCTGGAGACTACAAAAATACAGAGACCTGGGCCCCAATCCCAGAGAGTCTTATTTAATTGGTCTTGGGTACAGCTTGGGCATCGAGAGTTGACAAAGCTTCCCAGGTATGTCTTACATGCTGTCAAGTTAAAGTTGAGAACCACTGATCTAGAGCAAGCCGTTCAACTCCACCATAACCTTTCCAGGAGATGTTTGTCTTTGAAAAGCCATCTAACAATTTATAACATCAAACAAAGTACAACTTTGTTTTGCAAAAGTTTGTGTTAACTCCACTTCGCTTTAACAAAAGGCCTACGTTAGTGCCTGTTCTTGCTCACTGAAAGAAATCCAAAGAGGAAAGACAAACAGCAAAACTAGCATTCAGGGTTTATTTTCCAGTGAGCCGTCATACAGGCTATGCTCACCCTGAGTAGCAAGCAGGGTGGCCCCCCCAAACTCTGTCCCCAGGAACCACACTCTGCAGCTCAGCATCAAACCACCATAGCTTTGAACTGTGCCTGTGAGCATCTGTGTTTTATTTCAATTTATTTTGTGCAGCCATTAGCAAAAAGTGTCCTTAGGTATCAGAAAAGCTTAAGAGAGTTTGTAAAGGTGCTATGCTTAGCATAAAATTAGACATAATTAAGTGTTTTGATTGTAGTGGGCGAAACAAAGACATTGTGTGTATGCATTGAATTTTGGGTCTGGAAATGCTCAACATTTTTTCCATATAAATGAATGATAATTGCTTCTTCAATTTGGGCCATGTCAACCCAGACACGTTTGTTAGAGGTGGTTGGAAAGAGTGTGGAATTATCTGGACCCGACAGTCATGATACTCCTTATCTG
This sequence comes from Hipposideros armiger, assembly GCF_001890085.2. Taxonomy (NCBI): domain Eukaryota; kingdom Metazoa; phylum Chordata; class Mammalia; order Chiroptera; family Hipposideridae; genus Hipposideros; species Hipposideros armiger. The sequence goes on along the minus strand of NW_017731518.1, from coordinate 1,673,247 downwards.
AGCACTGTGCTTTGGCCAACTGAGCTAAGCAGCGGTCCAACATCTTAGAGTAAGGGGCTGAACATCACAGCAACCAGGAAGACTTCTGGCATATCCATGTTGCATTAATCAGGATGTAGGTTTTCAGGATATAAAACTGAGGCCCAAAATAATAGTGGCTAAAATAAGTTTAGAATGCACTTTTGCTCACATAACTGTCCAAGTGTAATAAGTTCAGGGATAGTATTGATGATCCCTGGTGGTAGAAAACCAGACCTTTTTGTCTCATTTCCCTTTTCTTAGGTGTTGTCCTGTTCCATCTGGTCTAGAAAGGCGCATGGCCAAACCCACGTTCCAGCCAGAGGGAAGAGGGAGACACACCCAGGAGTCACATTCAATCTGCTCATACACAAAATTTAGTCGCGTGGCCACATCCATTTGCAAAGAGGTCTGAAAATGTTGGTTGTTGTTGTTTTCAAATAGCCATGCACCCAGCTAAAAAATCAGTGGTTCTACTACTATGAAAGAGAACACGAGAACAGATATTGGCAGACAACAGCAATCTTGCTACATACTCTTATGTCAAAAGGGCCATTCCATGGTATCTCAACAACAGAGACAACGGCACACTACACACCTAGAGAGTCATTTACAATTTACAAAGCATTTCCATATGTGTTGTCTCATTTTGTTTTTACATAATCCTGTGAATTACAGAAACGAGGAGGGAAGAACTCAGGATCCTACAGAATGGACAATTCAGAAGATGTTGCTATGAACAGCCATGGTCAGCTGCTACATACTTAACTTAAAAGCCCCGTTTGGTCATTAATGGAGTACACTCCTATTATCCCAAAACTTGATTCTGCAAAAGATAATATTTTCGAGAAAAGTAGAGCTCTTTCTTTTTAGGATGCAGACGTGACAGCTAGTCAGAAATAACTATGTAGAGAGGAAAGGTGAAGGACGCAGGGGGGCCGTTCTGAGGAGCTCAGCAGACACACAGGACCACAGGGATAAATGGCACTTTGAAGGGACACACTCAGTTATCTCAGATGCTCACTAACATGATGAACTCACGTAATCAACATTTATTTTGAAAACAGAGCCAATAGGAGAGTTAAGGGATTGGCTGGGTGGGGTTGGGATGGAGGGAGCAAAAGAAAAGATCCTCTGAAGATGCTATTGTTTTTATGCTTTGTGCTTTTGTTCATTCTGGAGTGCATGCAGAATGCTCTTTCTCTCATTTCTATTTCCTCATCTGAACCCACCTTTCAAGCATCAGCTCAGAGGTCACCCCTCGCTAGAAACCTCCAACCTCTGGTTGCAATGAATCTCTTCCTGCTTCTCTTTATTTGACACTTGCTATACCTGATACTTTATTGAAGCAATTTGTAGCATATTAGTGCCCCCACTGTCAGGAACCATATTATAGCACCTCTGGTTAAACAGAATGCTTACGTCGTAGTTGGTGCTCACTCCTTGCTGAACTGAGACCACCAATGCTGTCTGTTGTTGAGACCTCGTGAGAGGAAAACAGGGTAGGATGTGGTGGAAGGTGCTCTAACCTGGGTGTAGAGGCCTGGGTTCAAGTTCTAGCCCTGTTTCTAGTGAGCTGAGAAATCGTGGGCCAGTCGCCTCAGCTTTGTTTTGACGTGAATAAACTTGTCCGTTTAATGAAATGTAAGATACAAGGGCTCTTACATCTCAAATATTTCATGGTTAATGATTTTTTAATGTGTAACTAGCATGTGTAGAAGTCCTAACAGAGTAATTATATAAAAAGTCTGGGTGCAACCTCCAGAAGTTAAAGGTTCCTAGAAATTTACAATAATTAAAACAGTATGGTAATGATTCATAAATGAATGCATGAATCAAGGGAACAGAATACAACATCTTGAAACAATATTTACCAAAAAGTAGTATAAGATAATGGAAATATTATAAGCCAATCAGGGACGAGTAATTTATTCTACAAATAATGTCAGTAAAATTGGTTATTTGAGGAGAAAAGGGTAAGTTAGTTTCTGACCTTACTTACTCTATAATACAAAATAAAATCTAACTTGAGCGAGGGACTGAGTATACATAATAAAACCATGAACAATTAGAAGACAACACAGGTGTTTATTTAACTATTCTGTGGGATGTGAAAACATCTTTAAGCATAAAAACAATGGAAGACACCACATAAGAGAATAAACAGATTAGACTGTAAAGACAACTTAAAATCGAATACTTTAAATTGTTATAATCGAATTAAAAAGTGAAGGACAAACTGGAAAAGTATGTACAACATGTATTACAAATATTTAGTATTTTCAATAAGACAAGAGTTTTTATAAATCAATAGAATATACCAAAAGTTTATAAATAGAGAACTTATAAAACATAAGAATGGCCAATAAAGATTAGTAAAACATTTAACTTCACCAAAAATTAATGAAATGAAAATTTAAATGTGATACTTAGATACTATATATGTGTGTGTGTGTGTGTGTGTGTGTGTGTGTGTGTATATATATATATATAATGGAATATTACTCAGCAATAAAAAAGAATGAAACCTTTTCATTTACAACAACATGGACGGACCTAAAGGGTATTATGCTAAATGAAATAAGTCAGACTGAGAAAGATAAATACAGTATGATTTCACTTGTATGTGGAGGCTAGAAAAACAAAACAAATGAACAAACAAAACAAAACAGAGACAGACTCATAGATACAGAGAACAAAATGATGGTTGCCAAAGGGGAAGGAGTGGGGGGATGGATGAAAAGGGCAAAGGGGAATAAGAGGGATAAACTTCTAGTTAAAAAATAAATAGACCATGGAGATGTAGTGTACAGCACAGGGAATATACTTAATAAGTTTGCATGGTGATAGATGGTTAATAGACTTATCATAGTGATCACATTGTAAGGTATGTAAATGTTGAATTTCTATGTTGTACACCTGAAACAAATACAATCTTGTATACCAACTATATTTTAACATATTTTAAAAATTGGTAATACTCAATTTAGGCTATGGAAATAAACATGTCACAGTGGCTGGTGGCAATCCAAATCTATGAAGCCTTTTAGGAAGCAATTTTACAACACATATAAAGCAGTTTGACAATCTCACATCCTTTTAACCAGAAATACCATTCACTGGGATTAACATCAAGGAAAACAGCCATAAAGAAACAATCAGATACAGTCAAAGCTTTGTCTATAACTGAAGTGCTACTTGTAATAGCAAATCTTGGGAATCACCAAAATGACGAACAACAGAGGAATAATAAAATAAATGATGGTAGAGCCATAATGGGAACTATTTGCATCTTCATTAAAAAGTGTTTTTATGCAATCTATGCATTGATATGAAAGTGATCGCAATAAAATGTTACGTAAAAGTTTTAAAGCAGAATCCATAAACTGCATATTCAGTATGCACCCAAACCCAATTGTGTAAATATAATATACACGCCCACTTAGAAAGAGAGAAAAGAAACAGCACACCACCATTCTTGAGTGGGAGGATTTCAAATGGTTTTAATGATCTTTTCTTATAGTTCCTGTATGGAAGCATGTTTTATTTACAGATGGAGACAAACGCAAATATTATAAAATCGAGGAACAATCAGACAAGCAAGCAACCTCTCTCTCCTTCCCTCTCCTTTCTTGCTACTCCCCCAGCCATGTGTCAGCCATGCGCTAAGGAAAAAAGCATCTTTTCGGAGCCTGGGTTTTTTGACTCAGAAAGCCCAGAATAAAGCTGGATATGATTCACCGATTCATTTATAGGAAGCTTCTGAGAGAGGACATATGATAAGTTAATGATGTGATATAAAAGATGCCATTTATGGAGCATTGTTTCTGTGCCGTGCAGGATGCCAGGCACTTGGCATACATTACGTCACGTGATGTGCTGGAGTCCCACACAGTCCTACTGCAAGGAGCCTCTCTGATAGGTCCTCTCTGATGAGACCTGTTGCTGCGACACAGACAGTGGAGAGGAAAGGGACTTATCCCTTTTTTCACCCACAATTCAGAAATTAGTTTCCACAGAAACACTGGTAATGGAGGGTGATAAGGTCACACACACACATGACTCTCTTTATAGTTTGTATGGTGCTTTTTATGCAGGTCTAGAAACCCAAGCCTTGTTAGTTTAAGATGATTGAGTGCTTGGTGTGCACAGGCATTGTGCTAAGTGATTTATGCTTGCCACTCATTTAATCTTTATCTATCCTATGAGTCTGTTATTGTTATCTCCACTGTATGGATGGAAGCCTGGCTTAGATGTGTAAATTTAGCACTTCTCAAACTTTAATGTGCATAAGAATTGAGGATTTTGTTAAAATGTTGGTTCTGACTCTGTAAACCTAGGGTGGGGCTTCAGATTCTGGGTTTCTAACAAGTTCCCAGATGGTGCTGCTTCTACTGGTCTCTGGACTGCACTTTGATCAACAAGGGGTCAAGCCACTTGCCAGATCTTAGGCCTCAAATAGGGCAGGGCCAGGTCATGAACCCAGGCAGGCTGTACCACCAAGAACATCATCTGCTTTGGTCCTCATGGTCCACACTTTTCCAACATCTTACCTGTCTCCCTTCCCCCACCAGAACTTATGTCAAGAAGATAGTCACTTTTGTATTCATTGCCTCAAGGGAAAGATTAAGAGGACAGGAAACAGAAATATAGGAATATTCCTTCCCCTCCAAAATTTCACAATCTCGTGCCCTTCTGGCCAAATCTAGCCTAAAGATATGCTCCGATGAACACCTTTTAAAACTTTACATTAATACATGCTTAGAATTTTAATTGCCCATATTTTAAAATCCTTGGATTTCACATAAAAATTCAGACTGTTGACTTCTTTTAAAAACTTGGAAAGTCTGGAAACAAGGACCTACTCTCTCCATGGCAGCAGATAGCTGGTCATGCTAGTTTCTTTCCAAAGGGACAGGATCTCCAGTGGGCCTGGTCCAATAGACTCATTTTCATATTTAGTAATGGAGGGAATTCTGGGTAAATGGGAGGGTTAGGAGAAATATTGTAGAGGTCTGTAGGGCCTAAGACTATGCATTCAGGATTAGGGATGCAGGGTCTTTTTACAGTGCTCAGAATTCGAGTCATCTGTAAGGCTGCCAAGCCCTCACTTGAGTGACATGGTTCCCCACTCGGTGTCCCAATACTATGAGAGCTGATTGATTGTACGACCAGCATCTGACAAGGACTTTCTATAGCTCCAGCGCCTTGCCTTGTACAGGAGTGAGGGAATGGGGAGAAGGGTGGACCCCAAGACTTTGCTTTATCCCATCTGATACACTCATGAGGACATTTCTCTCCCTAAATATCCCAGGATACTTGTAAACCCAAGAGAAGAAGGGTGGAGCCCAGATGCCCAACAGAGCTGTGATAGGAGCAAAGGAAAAACCCCCTGTTCTGTCACTTGTTGGGGCAGAGGGACTGAACAGAACCCACTGGAGATCCCTCTTGAGCAGGAATAGTGGCTTTCTGTACCTCTTGAGGTGGACCGTTGGTGAAAATGGCCACCATTGTTCCCTTCCCTGTATCCAAGCCCCGTTGCCACATGACTGCAGATCTTCTCATCAAGAGATGGAACTTATTTCCCCATTTTGAATTTGGACTGGCCTTCTGACTTGTTTGGCCAATAGAATATGGCAAACATGCCATGCCAGTTCCAAATCTAGATCTCAAAAGGCTTTGTGTATTTCAGCTCTGTGTGCCTCTGCCCTGCTGCCATCAGAAGTACACCAGACAAGGGGCAGCCGAGTGGCTTAGTTGGTAAAGAGCTCGCTCAAGAGTGCGAGCTCTGAGCAACAGGTTCCCCGGTTCGATTCCCGGCCAGAGCTGAGCTGCCACTGAATGGCAGCTAAATATGAAAATGAGTCTATTGGACCAGGTCCACTGGGGATCCTGTCCCTTTGGAAAGAAACTAGCATGACCAGCTATCTGCTGCCATGGAGAGAGTAGGTCCTTGTTTCCAGACTTTCCAAGTTTTTAAAAGAAGTCAACAGTCTGAATTTTTATGTGAAATCCAAGGATTTTAAAATATGGGCAATTAAAATTCTAAGCATGTATTAATGTAAAGTTTTAAAAGGTGTTCA
>NW_017731518.1:1665002-1667021 GCF_001890085.2 Hipposideros armiger | reverse complement strand
AGCCTAAAGTGCTGACCCACATAATCATTAGCTAAATAAATGGCTGTTGTTTTAAGCCACTAAGCTTTGTGCTGGTTTTATTTAGTCAGCGGCAAAACCTGGGTGGCTTAAAACAACAGAATCTTGTTCTCTCACAGTTCTGGAGGCTAGAAATCTGAAATCAAGGTGTCAGCAGGGTTAGTTTCTTCTGAAGTTGCTGAGGGAGGACCTGTTTCCTGCCTCTCTTCCTAGCTTCCGGTAGCTGCCAGCAATCCTTGCCATCTCTTGGCATATAGATGCATCACTCCAATGTCTGTCTCTGTGTTCTCGTTTCTGTGCATCTGTGTCCAAAGTTCCCTCATCTTATAAGAACACCAGTCATTGGATTAAGATCCACCCTAATCCAGTATGATCCCAACTTGATTAATCTTCAGAAAGTCAATTTCCAAATGTCACTTTCATAGGTTCCAAAGGTTAGAATTTCAACATCTTTTTTTGGGAGACACAATTCAACCCACAGCATACACTATTTAATTACTTGTATTGGAAATACAGTATTGAATATTCAGGGTTCCAAATAATACCTGGTAAAGGAATCTTTTGAACACTATCCATTGGTAAATTGGGCCACTTATATTTGTGTATATATTTGTGGGTTGGAGCTGGGAGTGTGCCATTTCGTCTAGCTTGGTGGAAAGAGCAGAGACTTTGAAGAGGTAATAGGAAGCTAACACGGATGATAAGTCAGTTGTCTCATTGAATGATTATCATTCCTTCTTTGTGTAGGTATAAAATTCCTATTTTATAACTCAGAGATATTGAGAAATTTACCTAAGCCACACAGTATATACATTCTGCAACAGGCATTTATATGTAAGTCTGTTTGATTTCAAAGAACATTATCTTTCTACTGTGCGCTGGTGCCTCACCTTTGGTGTCAGGAGACCTGGGTTCTAGTCCTGGCCCATTTTCTACTCAGTGGTGTGACCTGGAGTAAGTCTCTCAATCTCTTAATTTTGCTGAAATTGCTCCTCTTTAAAATTGAGCTAACAAATGCCATCCTCATGGGGTTTTTATGAGGATCTAGAAAGATGAAGTAGAATGTGGTGGTAAGGGCTGGATTTTGGGTTAAAACAGCCTTAAGCTGGAGTCTTGGCTCTATGTGACTCTGGACATATATAAGCTTTCTAAGCCTTAATTTGTTTATCTGTAGAAAGGAGATACTATCCTCTACTTTAAAGGCTTACTGCAAAGATCCAGTAGAATTGTATATTTAACACATTTAACACACTTAGTATCTGGCCATAGTAAGTCCTTAAAGACAATCTATAGTTAGGAATTTAGAGGCATTTTCTAAAGTGCAAAGTCCCAATTAATGCCAGTTATTAAAATTGCATTTTATTTTGGTTTTTATGGAATCACATGCTCTTAGAAGCCAGAGCAACCTCTGCTTTTTTTCCCCACTTGAAAATCACCCAAGTCTGCCCATTAACTGTAACTTTAGCTCCTTCACAACTCTAAAGGCAGAGCTACCCGCTTGGCTGGAGATTTGCCAGATGGGAGGACAAACGCGCCTGCCACAAGCTTCCCGAATGCTCCACTGCTGGCTTGGTGGTGGAGGTACTCTAATCGGTCTTGAAAACATCTGCCTGGCTCCCTCTGCTGAAACCCTTGGAAGTCCCTCATTTGTAAACTTAGCCTTTTAGCTTCCATTCCCATCCCTCCCCTGGGTCTTACGCTCACTTCGTTCTCACCTACACGAAGGCTGGGATGTGTGCAGTGTTCAGGGAGCTTGCTGGACCTTCAGCCCTTTCTGAGGAAAGTCACTTCATGCATAAATCTTGATGTTTTCTGTCCATACAAATGTGCTGCCTGAGAGGACGCTATCTGCAGGCAGCCTAAGAAGTAGGGTAGTGTAAGATTCCCAGCCAGGGTAAGGATAGCCTATTTAATAAATGGTGCTGGGAAAATTGGACTGACACATGCAAAAAAATGAAACTGGACCACCTCCTTACGCCACTTACAAGAACAAATTCAAAA
>NW_017731518.1:1662703-1663622 GCF_001890085.2 Hipposideros armiger | reverse complement strand
GGAGTAGAGTGCGGGAACGGATTCAATGGAATTGTAATAGATAAGCATGATATCGCGGGTGGGAGGGTAGTGGATGGGGGGAGGGGGGTTGTTACTTTGTGAGGGTGAAAAGTGTAACTATTGCATTGTTCTGTACACCTGAAACTAACAATAAATAAAAAATAAAATTAAATAAAAAAAAGATTCCCGGCCAGCAAGGGCGCCCTATGCTATATGGTGCCCACAGAACCCATGCAACTCTTGTCTCTTGAGGTGGTTGGGCTGGAGACACGCAAAAAGAAATATGGACGATGAAATGGCACCAGCTGAGGGAAGGCAGTAAGCAGAAGCCACCAGGAAGCAGAAAGTGAGAGACAGAAGGAACGCCTATCTAGAGAGAAGTCTTAAGAGTGCAAGCAGACAGGAAGGGAGTGAGTCCTGAGTATGCAGAACTTATGAGTAGGGCCTTCTGAGGGGATGTTAATAATGTGGCTACTGAGTCACCAGAGACTTGATCCAGACAACTGGGCTTTTGAAGCATCCCAAACAGTAACATAGACCTTATTATTTTGCTCTTAGACTGCACACTCTAAAAATGAGCTCTGGTAACTGGAGGAAAAAAAGAAGTGTGTTGGAAAGATGTGGGAAGGCTCGTAGCGCTAAAGAGCAACTGTCGAAACAGGTTTGGCAAAGAGAAGAAGGCAGGTATCTCTGGGAATTCAGGTAGCAAGGCCCTCCCAAGCTCTGTCTCTGCAATGAGTCAAGTTCAACTCCAACTTCACTCCAAGAGTTAAAACCGCTGAGCTAGTCTGAATGCCTCATCTGGACTTGCTTGTGGTTAGAGAATTGTAGGAAATCTTGTTTGACAGGAATTAGCCTTCTTTACTAAAATATGGGGGCCTGGATGATGGTGGGGTCAAAGAAGTAGTCATCATGTCCT
>NW_017731518.1:1656376-1660443 GCF_001890085.2 Hipposideros armiger | reverse complement strand
CACACAATTCAGGAAAATTCAGCAAATGGCTCTTGTGAGTCAGTAGCAGCCGCTTCTGATGCCCCAGTGTGTTGCATCTCCCACTTCCCCAATCTGCCTTTCTTCCTTGAGTGTATGGTTGAAAAAGTGGGAGTTTTTCTCTGATGTTCCCTTGGAACTGAGCTTTGGAATCTGCTTCTCAGTGTCCTGTATTCTCTGTCACTGTCTGTTCTACCCTGGGTCACTGCTGGACGGCAGAGAAATGGGTGGACCACTCTCCTCTCTGACTGTCCTGCCCCTTTAACCTCCCAGCACCACTCCACACAAAGCTGCTGGAGTGATTATGGCTTCCCTTAATGAATAGTTGATGAGTAATTAGAGAAAATTATAATGTTGGGAGGAAAAAATCTAAAAGCTGTATGATAATTATGACTTTTCCAGAGTCAAAGGGAAAGCATATAAAACACTAAATTCTACACCTTTTGAATTCAAGAACTATTTATTTTACATGTACTATGTGCTAGGCATGGTGTTAGATCCATTAAAAAGGGGGACAAATTTCAATATTTTAATTTGGTTATCCTGGTCAGTTTTTATGCTTCCCCCAAAGAACCAATTTTTTTCTAACTTCCCTAATATGAATTTCTACCCTTTGCTGTCCAGGAAGAATCTTATTCTCTGACATCCCCACCTTCTATAGTTCTTCCCTACAGTTCGTTATCGTTCTGTCTCAGGCTCACTCTGGATGAGGTATGGGGGAGATGGGGCTTTTCAGAACATATAAGGATGACCCTTCATACCCTGGATTCTGCCAAAGAGGCTGGGCTAAGGTATGTTAGGGAATCCAAGTTTTATAGAAAATTGCAGAAACTTTCCTCCTTTGAGGTCTCCCTGTTGGTGCAAATTAGTCACGTTTATTTATTCTGTTTAATATTTTGCAGGTTAAAAAACATTAACCTATTTCATTAAGCATATAAACATATTTCTGGAGGACAAACATGAATTCTCAGTGCCAATAAACCCCTCACCCCTGAAGAGGAATAAAATCTTTACCCAATGGTCTTATAACTTGCAAGGGACCTCTTTCCATGGAGCCAGAAAGTCTTCCTGTCACACAGAGAAGATGAATTTCACCCCCCTATTTCTAAATTGTAGCCCCTCATGCCTTTGGGAAATAGGAAACAAGCACATTGCTGGTTCATTTTTCCCCTTTGGCCTCTCCCAGGAGCAGGTCCAGGTAATGCAGCAAATTGGGATTTGGGTATTAAGGCTAAAGACATGAAATGAGACAGTCTCTGTTGTCAAGGAGGTCACCTTTGACTGGGGGAAAATATAGATGTACAAATGAAAGACTATGATGCAATGTGATAAACACCCTAACAGAGCATGAACTAAATGGCGTAAGGTAACAGAATGAACCCTTCATTCCAGCTGGAAGCGTGGAGGGGCTGGAGCAGACTTTGCATTGGCATTGACAATGAAATGTTAGGAGGGGTTTGCTGGCAGAGAAGTGTGATGGTAAAAGGCATGTGAGGAACAGAAAACTGCATGTATGAAGATATAGAAGCCTTTGAGTAGGGGAATTGTGTGTAGTCTATATGATTGTACTGTGTGCGTGCGTGCATGCATGTGTGCCTGTGTGTGTGTGTGTGTGTGTGTGTGCATTTGCTGGGTGGGGAGGGAGTGATAAAGGATGAGACTAAAAAGGGAAAAATGAGATGCCAAAGGCAGTTGAGTACACTGAGTTTGAGCTTTATTTTGTAGGTATATTGGCCTTAGGTGATGTAGCCAGCTAATATTTTCAAGCAGGAGAATGATATGCTCACTTAACAGAGATACTCTTACTGACATTATTGAGTATAACTTGTTGGGGACAGACTGGAGGTAGGGAGGCAGTTAAGAGCTGTTAGGATAATCTATTTTTCAGAGATCTCAACTAGGGTAGTTGGAGTGATAGGTAAGCATAAAGAATATGATGGAGTGATATTTCATAGGAAAGAAAGAATAAAGGAAGAACCAAAGGGTGCTGTAAGTTTCTTGAATGAGCCTCTTTCAGGTAGGTGGTGATGCTAACATGAGAGAGTGCACAGGTAGAAGAGCAAGATGGGGGAAGACACTCAGGTGTTGAGTTGAAAATACCTGGAATACCCCAAGGTGGAGATGTCCTTAGAGATGTCCAAGCCATCAGTTACAAATGACAGCTGGAGCTCAGGAGAGAGGTCAGAATGGAAAGTTAATGGATTTGGAAATTATTAGAAAATAGGGATTGTATTAGCTTCCTACTACTGTCATAACAAATTACCACAAATTTAGGGTCTTAAAATAACACAAATTTATTATCTTTAGGAAGCCTGAAATGAGTCTTTCAGGGCTGAAATCAAGGTGTCAGCAGGGCTGTGTTCCTTATGAAGGTTCTAGAATGGAGATTTTGTTCCCTTGCCCTTTCCAGCTTCTAGAAGCTGCCTTCATTCCTTGGCTCATGGTCCCTTCTTCCATCTTCAAAGTGCATCACTCAAACTCTGCATGGGTCAGTCTGTTGTCACACCCCCTTCTCGGATTCTGACCCCACTGCCAATCTAGATAATCCAGGATAATCCTCTCATTTCAAGATATTTACCTAATCATGCCTGCAAATTTCCTTTTGCCAAGTAGTAACATAGTCACAGGTTCTGGAGATTAGGATGTAGCTATCTTGGGGAGGAACATTATTCAGCCTACTACAGGGGTAAATGAGAAAAGTGTGGTAGAATGAGTAAATTGAAGGACTGAACACAAAAACCTGGGGCACGTCAATGTGCAAAAAGAGGAAGGAAGATAACCAGATAATAAATGTTTCTCAGAAGTCAATGGATCAAGAACTTTCTAAAAGGAGGGATTAAAACCTTCTAAGAGTCTTCCTTGCTTTCGGACTATAAGCCTGCCAATCACTAAATTTACCTTATTGCTGGCCTGTGAAGTCAACAAAAATACCCAATGGTATATGATGCAATCGTCCAGGACCTATTTACCAGTTCTTGATACATTTGCTCTCTTGGACTTCCCTAATTAACTCCAAACCTCTGACTTGATTCCCAGGTCTAAATCTAGACTTGATATTCAGGAATGTGGCCCCAAACCTTCCTTTTTAGAACTCGAGTTGGCCTGCCCTCTGATTCCATTCTTCTTCAATGCGATGGCAGTAACAGCAGCCTTCAAGAACTCCAGGGACCTTCAACTTCTAGAATTGAACTCGTCCGTCCCTCAGGCCCCATGAGCAGAAGAAGTATGGCTTCTGGAGGCATCACCTGGATCTTTGAAAGATAGAAGCACCCAAAGCAAGGCTCTTCTCTGTCACTTTGGGGCCATGTGCTCCATGTCTTATGCAATCAATTGGCCAGGGATTGTCTGTGCCTGGGTTATCTATCCTCTATCCAGGTGAAGAGTAGGATACTCTGAATTGTAATAATTCCAGAGCCATGTAGAATGGGGAGCTTAGTTCCCCTAAGAAGAGAGCATTGTTATAACTATAAGAAGGAAAGAAAGGATCCTGGCAGACGTCAACTACCCTGCTGATAGATCTCCCGCTTTTCTACTAAGAAGATAATGAAATTTGTGTAGCATCATCAAAAACTATGCTTAGAACATACCTGAGTAGCCCCTCGTACAGTGCACGGCACATAGAAGGGACTCAATAAACACTTGTTGAATTAAAGAATGCATAAATGAATATACTGAATATAGATTTGTCAGCCTTTAATCTACAGGCACTTTCAGGAGGCAGTGCTGGTTTTTTTTTGTTTGTTTTCTTTTTAATGAAGAATTTATTTTGTGGACCTATTGGGTTGTCGGAAAAGTCATGATGTATTTTTTCTATGTTTTTCATTGCAACAATGCGTCATGACTTTTCCGACAACCCAACATATTCAGCAGTAAAAATTTAAAAGTTAGAGTTCCAAGCCAGCATTTTAGAAACTCCACCTCATTCTCACACGCTGGCATTGGAAACCAAGAACATCTGAAAGGTTTTGTATAATCTGATTAAGAGCTGAATAAGAAGAGGCAAGGGGTTAACGATTAGTGGTTTAATACCACATTTACCTAAGCTGAAA
>NW_017731518.1:1653408-1654956 GCF_001890085.2 Hipposideros armiger | reverse complement strand
GCTGTGGTGGAGCGTGAACAGAGGGTGGTCCCTGAGATAGTGACACCTGAGCTGAGCCTCTAGTGATAAGAAGGATTCAGCCCCACGAAGATCTGGGGGCAGAGCTTTCCAGGCAGAGCGAAGAGCAAGGATGGAAGTCTTGAGACAGGAGTGAATTTATCGTATGCGAGGGACAGAAAGGTATGGCTGAAATGAACTAGTCAGGGAAGAGAGGTAGAAGACGAGGCAGGAGACGGGTCAGGTGGTGGGCAAGAGCTTGATTTCATTCTATGTGCTCTGTGACTTTGGGCAAGTCATTCGCTTTCTGTCAAATGGTGAATGTGGGGTGGTGGGGGTGAAGCAGCTGGAGAGTTCTAGAATGCTAAATTGAGCCTCATCTGATTCAGGACCTGAGAGAGATGCCTGGAGTCTTTACAGTGAGGAAAATAAAGGTAGCCAATAAAACGCGTGCATCTCCAAGGATGCTCGTCCCTGGGCTGGGGAACATTTATGTGTCTTGGGAAAGAAAGGAGTGGAAACAACTCATGGCTGGAGTGCCCTATTCCTTTGCAGCCAGAACCGGTCCTCTTTCCACTTTCAATTTTTGAGGAGCGCACACTGTGTTTTTCTTTCTCTGTCAGTCTGCTTCTCCTGTTACTCTGGGGCTGTGTTGTGGGGGGAAATCGCAGGATTGGGGGCCAGGGGCCTTGGGCCCTGGAGTTCCATCTGTTATTAAATAAATCTGTGACATGAGCAAATCCATTGCCGGATCTGGGCCTCCAGACCCTCATCTGGGGACCATCATTAAGATTACTTCTAGAACACAGACCCTCTGATTCTATTATTTTCCTTTTTACCAGAGATGGGGAGGAGCATAACACCCTGCCTGCAAGGGCACCCAAACTCCCCTAAAATAATAAAGCAATTTCCTTTGAAAGGGTTGAGAAGGAAAGTCAGGAGGCCCTTGCGGAATATGATGAAACCCAGTCCCAGCAGAATATTAGGTTAGAGGGAGGTCTGCAACTGAGGTGGGTGTGTGTGTGTGGGGGGGTAGGGGGTGGAGAGAGGGGGAGATGCCAGGGTTGGGGAGAGAGAAATTTTAATTGCAATTGTTTGGCCTGCTGATCCTAGGCAAATGACAAGAAGCCCCCAAAGCAGCCTCATACACAGATATTTGAAAGGCAGAGACGCTGGGGGGATGGTTTAGCTTGTCCCTCGCCTCTGAGGCTGTTTGAGGAGCGGTCTGCAGTGCTGACAAGCATGGGTTTTGGAGGCCATTGAAAAGTTTTGGGCCTAAATAGGGTAGGCAGCTTGGCTTAAGTGTTGCTAAGGAATACCTGGCAACCGGCAACAATAGGCCTTTTAGAGAATCCAGGGCAAACAGTGGCCGTGGTAATGGGGTGGGCTTAAGGGTCTCCTTGCCCGGCTGGGCCCCTCCTCTCCTCACACAGAGGCCTGGGCACTGGGCTATGTTCCGGAAATTCTCTGCACAAAGCCCCATTCAGTGGGAGGAGGGTCAATGCATGTGCTTTTGGGGGGAGTGGGGGGGAGTTGGGGAGGGAGCAGTGT
>NW_017731518.1:1650551-1653167 GCF_001890085.2 Hipposideros armiger | reverse complement strand
AAAAAACCCCTCTCAAGTCTCTTTCTTTTTGCAAAGACTAAAAGAGGCACAGAAAGTGCTAAGTTTGTAAAAGAGGCTGAAAAGGTTCAGAAAAGTAGCATAAAAGGGGCTGGGGAACGCCCCGTGAATTTTGAACAGAGAGCAGAGAAGGGACCCTAAAAAGCAATTAGTGATGCTGCTTGTAAATGAAGAGGCAGCTCTCTCTGAGGTGGGGAGCTGAGGGCTGGAGGTAGGTGTGTGGGGTGGGGGGATGGAAGCAGGTGAAAAGTAGGGGCGAGGTGAGGAGTGGGTGAGGGGAGGAGAAGGTGAGTGAGGAGAGGAGGGGTGGAAAGTGGATGAACCTCCACCCCAATCAATCCTTGCTCTAACCACATGCCTTTATGCTGCTCTGTATTTGGGCTGTGCAGCTGCCACTTCAGTCAGATGCTGTACCCTGGTTCAGGCAGCCTCCGAAAGGCAGTGGAGCCTGAGACACTGACTGGCACCCTGGGTCTGTCCCTCCAGCCTTTTGGTCCCTGATAACCGTGATAGAAAACCCACGCTTCGGAGTGAGTGGAGACTGCGCTCTCCACACAGCTGAGTAAACGTTCGGATGCTGGGGAGCTGGGTGTCTGCCCGAGTCCCCAGGGGAGTCTCAGATGACAGCCCTTGGAGGATTGCAAAGGAGCCAACAAATTAGCACTCTAGACATTCCACGTGCCCGCGCTGCATAACATCCAAGCTCAAACACCCTACTCAACGGCTCTAAAGATAATCATTTTATATTTCCAGCAGAATGTGCACAGTGACAATTATCTGTGTCCCTACTGTGTCACAGCATCAACCGATAATCAAGAGAATTATGTTCCAGTTGATTCAGTTGAAAGCAGATTTAAATAAACAGACTCTAAATGGGAACCCATAATAGATGTACCAAAATAGTTCAGGCAAGGAATCAGCCATTTCAATAGAGAGCTGCTTAGCAGAGGAGGTAGAAGGCTTGCAGACCCCAGGGTTTACAGCTCCTGTCTGTAGCTCAGCCAGGGTGCTTCTAGCTGTTCCAGAGGTCCTGACCACAGTGCTATCCGAAATTGCTTCCTCCCTCTCTCCCTCCCCCCCTGTTTCCTCCCTTCCTACTTCCTTCACGTTGTCTCTCTTCTTTTCTTCAACATTCATCATTCATTATCAACTAGGTACATTTGGGCACCATTATCAAAATTAATAAATGCTGCCCTTTTTGCTTTTTGTGACCCTCTGCTCAAGATTCAAATTGGATCTTGTTTTGATCCTGTATGGGGCAGGGGAAACNCTGAAAGGTTTTGTATAATCTGATTAAGAGCTGAATAAGAAGAGGCAAGGGGTTAACGATTAGTGGTTTAATACCACATTTACCTAAGCTGAAAGGGTTTTTCTAAAGATCTTAAAAAAAAAAAGAAAAAAAAAACCTTTGTGAAGTATGTAATATGAGGGCTGGGCTTGAAGCCCAAAGTTAACACATCCACCATCGTTTCTGCCCATTCTTGTCACTTTCTATGGTTAAAATTCTTCCGTACCTAAGCTCCGAGACAACTCTCCTTCATTTTCATCTGGGACAGAATTAATTCCCTGGTTTTGTAGCACCATCAGAAACCTGTATGCTTTCACTGTGCATGACTGTGTTGGTTATAATATGCATTCTCAAGGAAGGCGATAACACTCTCAAGAAGGCAAAAATTGGTTTTTGGGGTGGGGGAATTTTATACATTACAATGGTTTGCTGTCCTTCAAAGGACCACAGTACATACATATACAGAGGGTGCCAGAAAAAGGCATACTCATTTTAAGAAAGGAAAATGAAATTAAAATTGTAATACTCAATATATACTGATAACAAAGGATGAATACAAGTCACATTTGACTTCCGCAATTATAAGAGGTGCTCAGAGTGGTTACCATGAGCATCCAGACACTTCGGATTATGGCCAGCTACTGCTTGAGCATAGATAACATCTCTTAAAATGTGTATACATTTTTTTGGCACCCCGGTATCTACATTATATCTTTGATAGTATCATATGGCCAATGAGACAAAAACTGTCTAAAAAATCTCCTTAGAGGAGTAATAATAATTACAACAATAATGGTAATAATATTTTTTTAAAGGCTGGGAAACACTGGTTATAAGGAAATACTTAAAAACACACTCATGCTGTTTCTTTTCTCATCCTCACGGTGCTCTCAAGAAACAGGATAACATACTAAGAGTTAGGACACCTGAGTTCTCATTTTCATATCTCTACCACCAGTGAGCACAGCCCTTCATTTATTTATTCATCAAATATTTATGTATACCTTCTATATTCTAGGCACTGTAGACTATGGAGGTACAACAATAAACAAGGTATAGAGTTCTTGTGGAGTTTATGTTTGGGAATGGAGCAAATAACAATTAAGCTCCAAATGTCCATCAATCATAATGATGGTGATAAATATAATTACAAAATATGTCTATGGTATATAATAATTAATTGACAAAATTTATAATAATGTGTGCTATTAGCATATTTTAAAAGGACAACAGGAAAAGCTGGTAGAGCAGCGGTTCTCAACCTGTGGGTCGCGACCCCTTTGGGGGTCGAACGACCCTTTCACAGGGGT
>NW_017731518.1:1633251-1646886 GCF_001890085.2 Hipposideros armiger | reverse complement strand
TCACGTTTCCCTGCACGGGGACCTCTATTAGCATTACTCTCCTGGCTTCTCCTTACTCGCTCCTTCTATCCTGTACAGAGCAACCTTTCTGGTCTGCTCTTGACCACGCTGTAAAAGGAGCCCCTCCTTACAGGGTGAGACCTAACTGTGGGTGTCCAGCTGTTAGACAGTCTAATTCTAGAGTGCAGGATTAGGAAGCTATTGTTTCCCCAAACCTAAGCCTCGTTCTTAGACTGTATTTTCATTAATAGAGCTGACATTTTGATCTGTCTGCCTTTGGTTCCTCTCAAGTGAGTAGAGAAAAGGGGTGCTGTTTTTTAACCCCTTGAAATGCCAAGGCACACTAAAACTGGTGGAATCTATCCTGGAGAAAGAGGGCCACCAGAAGAGGGTGAGCAGATAAGGATTTTATGTGAAAAATTTCACTTTGACACTTGGATGGTGTATGGATTGGAGACAGTAGGGAGAGTTAGGAAGAAAGACATAGTGAAGATTTTAACTGGGGAAATATCAGCAGTGGAGGATTTAAGTGGAGAAGGAGAAAGCATGTGGAGGGAGACATATTTTGGAGGTAGATTAACAGAAGTTGGGGGCTGATTGGATGTCAGGATAAGAAAGAACCTGGGTTTCTCGAAAGTCAACTGGAGTCTCATTTGCTGGGATAAGGAATGGGGATAAAGTGCAAGGGGTGGTAGGAAGCATAGCAATGAGCTCATTTTGTGACATGCTGACCTCAAGGGAACAGAAAAGTCTCTTAGGCAGTTAGATATGCAGACCCAGAGCGCTAAGGAAAAGAACCCTGCTGGATTTATACATGCACCTAGAAATAATGGTTGAAGCACAGGAAGAAGAGAAATTGACAAGACAGAAGGTGTAGAATGAGGCAAGGAGAAGTATATGGATGTAAACCAACATTTAAATCAAGTTCAACAAAAACATATTGAGTCTAAAGAGAACTAGAGAGACTAATGCTTTCTTTTATTGGCATTTGATATTACTTGAGTACCTATGTTAGCATATAATACACCTTCCATGATGCCCCAAAAATACTTCTTTTTGTTTACTAAGAGTTCAAGCTATGTACTAGGTATTCATCACTGTGTCCATCCATCTGTATGTCTTACACATATATAACATATATACAAGTTAACATTTATTGAACATTATTATGCATTAGATACTTTGTTAAACCCTTCACACACAATTATAGAAGGCAGGTACTATTCATTCCATTTCATAAACGAGGAAACTGAGGCTCAGAGCAGCCTAGCAACCCAAGTTTTGAAACCAGTCCTATCCCACTGCAAGGCCCATTCTGTAAACCATAGGTCCCATGGCTTCTCTTTCTCAAAGAAGAGGCAACATGAGTTGAAGTCTTAGAAGCTTACCACCTGGCAATGGAGATAAAACATCCCCTTTCAATGATGGCAAAGAACCACAAAGTGCAAAACAAGCATGGCCATGCTATATTGGTAAGTTCCCAGGAAGGCTGCTTGAGGGAGACAAATACTAGACATAAAGTCTGACTATCTTAAGTTTAGATCTTTCAACTTATTTATTGTACAATGTCAAGTGCTATGAATCTCAGTTTTTCTCATAGATAATATGAGTGGGTAATACCTTCTACACAGGCACACTTCTGCTTTCTACTCTGTGGGAAGCCATATTATAGAAAACTCAGTGACTAAGGTGGACACCTATAGTGCAGAAATGTTTCTTTTCCATTGAACTTTAACAGTAAAAAACCAAACACAACAAGGCAAACTCTAAAATGTGTTGAAAATAAAAAGAGCATCAAGAATGTAGAGCTATGTTTATTTGCTCAAGTATTCATAATAAAAAGAAATGACATAATTGTGAAAAGGCTCTTGTTTATAAATATTGCAAATAAAAATTTAACAAAGAAGATTATGTGATAATATTTAAGCCTTGGTTAAGAGAGTTAAATATTTTCTTTGTAAGAAAACTATAATTAAGACCAAGGAGAAAATTAGACATTCTAGTTCCTGTGAATTTTTCCTGTTTTTATTTATTATTACTTTGTAGCTGTACATTGTTGTAATTTAAAGCCATCTGCCAGAATAAGAAAAGCAATGTGCTCTACTGCTTAGAAGTCAAAGAAGATGAGATTAAATTATCTGCATGTATTCCAAATTCTTTAAGGATCATTCTGTCTTTATGGAAAAAACATCTCATCAGTTTATTACTTGTAATAAAAGTAAATAACAAAAAGTATCTCTATTTTTAATAACTGGATTTTCAGGACCACAGACAGCTCAGTATATTTTAGTTTCCCCTTCTGCTCAATATATTTCATTTCATGGTCAAAAAAGTAAAATTACAAATGCGTTCTACTTACGTAATTCTTATTTTAAAATTTATATTTTTACTCTAAGAGAAGAAGACATGTTTGGGAACACTAGATCTTTAGTTAATTTTGCCCACTTTCATTCATTTTGGGTATTCCGTTCTCAATTTTAATTGCTCACTTGATGTTACTTAGCAATGAGTGATAAAATTTACCAAGATCTAGATTTTTTTCAATTTTTCTTTTAAAATGTCCATAATACTTTAAAGCAAAACTTCTTCTAGCTGAGATTGAATGTGTGCTTAGAAAGGAGACGTTGGAAAGAGGGGAGTCTACAAAAGATTAGATGAGAAATACCTTTTCTTTTAAGTTTCATGTAGACTAATGAAGATAAGAAGCATATAGTTGCTACTTAACTCTCACCTCTGTACTAGAGTTTCTCCATAGGAGAAAAGGAGAGGATGGAGAACTCAGGACAGGGTTAGGAAGCAGAGAAAAGTGTGGCTGGAGGAAGTCAAGGGGCAATTAGAGGTGGGTAGAAATAGCTAGCTGTATCGTTCAATCATAGTTTTTTCAGTTGCTAATGAAAGAAACCCACACCAAATCTAAATAAAAGAGAAGTTGTTGGTCATATATGGAAAAGTGGAATAATATGCATCTTCAGGAACAGTTGTATCCAGGTGCTCAAATGATATATTATCAGAACTCATTTTCTCCTCATCTGTTAGATAGGTTTTTCTCTGCATTGATTTCACTCTCAGGAAAGTTATTCCCCTCATATTAGCAAATTGGCCACCACTAGCTCCAGGCCTATAATTTATCAGCATAGCAACTCCTGAGAAAGATTTCAGCAAAAATCCTGACCTGTTTTCACTGACTAATCACTGTAGTCCCAGGATGGGACACACTGATTGGTTAGGCCTGGGTCATGTGCTAATTCCTGGGGCTATGGATTGGATCAGAGTCAGAAGAACCACATGGACTGAGAGGAGTGGGGGGAGAAGTTTCCCAAAAGAACAATTGGAGGAATAGATGATAGGCAGGCAAAGCCAACGGATGCCCCATATATGTTTGTTAAGGCTGCCAGACAAAGTACCAGAAACTGAGTGGCTTAAACAACAAAAATTTATTGTCTCAATTCTGGAGGCTAGAGGTCCGAAATCACCTTGACTAGGTGTCAAGGTGTCAGCATTGTTGGTTCCTTCTGAGGGATGTGAGAGAAGGAGCTATTCCAGGCCTCTCTCCTTGGTTTGTAGATGGCCACCCTCAGGTTCACCTGGCATTCTCCCTATATATCTATGTCAAAATTTTCTCTTCTTACAGGGACACCACATTGGATTAGAACACATGCAAATGACTTCATTTTAGCTTGGTTACCTCTGTGATGACCCTATCTCCATATACATTTTGAGGTACTGGGGGTTAGTACTCCAACACATCTTTTCTGGGGAGACACAATTCAACCCATAACATGCCTGTATACCAGACATACTTTATTTTCTGGTCTAAATAGTCTCTGCTTTTTTTATTTAACCCTTTGCTATAGGAAATGACTTATACCTAGAAAGTCTGCTACCTGCTGGTGACAGATAGGGTGATTCCTCAGCACTATACCCTCCAACCCCCAATAATATCACATAAATCATTTTTCTTGTATTTCTTAAAATGCAGGTATGTGTTTGGGGAAAGGGATATGATATATACCTAAATGTGTACAAGTTAAATTTGCAATAATATTGTTTTTTCAAAACTGGCATTCCCAGGAGATCCTCTATAAAAGAGTATTCCCTAGTCAAGTAAGTTTGGAAAATGCTTCATATGTTATCTCTCTCTTGAAGAACTGTAATGCATACTAGCATAGTGTGGTAGAGTGGTTGCATCAATATCCCTAATTATTCAGCTCTCCCTACATCTATGTCCATTACAATGGAACTTCGCAGGTCTTTTTATCAAAAGGTGGGGTGTTTTCCCTTGGCCCTTGATCCATCCTTTGTTTTGCTATGTGACTCACTTTGAATAACGGGATGTTAGCAGATTTGATGTACTGGGCTTTTTCCCTCCCTGTCTTGCTCCTTAACTTTCTTTCCAGCTATCCTGCTGGAAGATGCAACACAGGCAGTAGAATCAAGTTGATGTTGTTATCATGGCAGAAACAATGTGAAAGCAGTCAACAGCCAGCCAATTCCCAGACATGTGAGCTAGCTCAGCTAAGATCTGCAGCATCACCTAGCCAACCGATGAGCAATAATGAATGGTTTTAAGCCATCAAGTTGCAAGGCAAGTTACTTAGCATTATTGTGGTGATAAACTATGCACATATCAAAGAATCCAAGAAGTCCTAACATAAAGAGACATGTTTTATCTGGGAAAAACTAGGGCTTCCCAGATATATATTTTATGACATAACTATTAAAATCCTGCAGAACTCTGTTGTACAACTCCAGACTGGGAAATTCTGCCATAGACTTATCTAGGGACAACATAAAAGTAGTAGAAAGATTTTGTTTCAGTTCTAGGTTGTTCATGATCATCCCTCAGCATTCATTTCAACTCCATGCTATACACTTCCTGATACTAAAGAAGTTGGAAAGTTACCAGAGGGTAAAGGGGGAGAGGGGTGGTAGATAAGGGTAAAGGGGATCAAATATATGGTGATGGAAGGAGAACTAACTCTGGGTGGTGAGCACACAATGTGATATATAGATGATGTATTCCAGAATTGTATACCTTAAATTTATATAACTTTGCTAACAATTGTCACCCCAATAAACTTTAATTAAAACAAAAAACAAAACAAACAAAGAATAAAGCCCACACAGTAGCAGACATAGCTGATAGATAAAATGAGAGAGATTCCTAATACTGTTATTTGAATCTCTTAGCTCAATCATATCTGAAATTAAAGCCATCCATTGAAATTCCCAGCTTGAATAGCAAATAAATTCTCTCATTGCCTTGGCTAGTTCAGATGGAGTTTTGTGTAGTGCAACGGAAAACATCTTGAACTACCTTAGTGTTGGAGTTAGGATTATAAATTGGGTCTTCTGACTCCAATTCAGGGGGTTCTTTTCATTATTCCATGAGAGTTTATGAAATAGTTGTCACTTAAAATTAATAAAAGACAAATGATGAAAAGTGGTAACAGAGACACAAACTAGATATCAGACCAATATTTGCAGAGAAATGAGAGCAGTTGTCTTCTAGAGACGTGAAATTTTATGAGCCTGGGAACTTGGTAGGAACTCTTAGCTACAGGAAATTACTAGGGTACTAAGGTGCTAGCTTCTTGCTGAGCCCCTAAAATATGGATGGTCAAAATCTTATGATGATGTTTGCAAACTGGCATCAAATCACCAAGAAGCATGAAGCCACAGGGGCAAGGCAGTAAGAGAACCCTGTCTTGAGATTGATACAGTAGTAAGAGTTTAATTCTATACCCACACTGCCCAAGTTCAATGGCAACCCCTTCATATACCAGCTGTTTGAATTTGAATTAATCTTTCAGTTTCCTCATACATAAGACAGTACATTTTGCATTGAGTTGTAGTAAAGATTAAAGAGGTATATTCCATGTACATCACTTAGCCCACTTTTTGGCACATAGTAATAGCTCAATTTATATTTATTAGAAGTCCTGTAGTATCATTTCTGCTATTGGCTAGAGCAAACAATTAGATATGCCAAATGGAGTTCCAAGAACCTCAACAGAAAGAAAGAGAGAATTATGGAAGCCTAAGGCTGATGAGAGAGGCCAAGTGTGTCAGCTTGGGTCCTTTGAGAAACAGATGCCAAAATGGCACGTGAAGTGCAAGTATTAGGGAGATGTCTATGAAGTGGATAGAGGGGAGCGGGAACAGGAACAGGTGGGAAGCCCTTCAGGCCACAATGCAGATGTGAAGAGAGAGAGCGGAGGAAGAAGGATTGGGCAGCTAGAGCCTCAGACTGCAGGGCAGCCCTGGGGAAGGCCCAGCCCAACAAAACCTGTCAGTCAGAGGAGCCCTGTGTGAGGCAGGAGCCTGGCTCCCGGGTCTCGGCTGGGCACTGTCCCTGGCTGGGAGCCGGCTGGGGAGTGTGGCCGCACTGAGAGCGCTGCTGCTGGAGGCTGTCAGCTGACTCCACACCTCACAGCAGGCTCTCTCTGAGCAACTGAGCGCCCATGGCTGCCTGCCACCCCAGGAGCATTCTTCTGCGAGGGCTCTCTCCCTCTCAGTTACCTGCAAGTACTTCGCAACCAAGGCAAATAGAGACAGCAGGGTTAGAGCCAGCCCTAGTTCTCAGCTTTCTGACAATTTCTCACCATCTCCCTAAAGGAAGCCAGTATCACCTTTTGATGGTGATGACGATGATGATGATGATGATTGTTATTATTATTTGCCTTCTAATTGATTTGTCTGCTTCTGTCCTCAGCCCTTGTTCATTCGCCTCTCAGCACAGATCTAGAGCTATCCTTTTGACATAAGTCAAGTGATATCTTTACCCAAAATCCTCCAAAAGCTTCCCATTCACTCAGGAAAGGCCTCACGCTGCCCTGAAGCCTGGCCCTGTTTGCCCTCCCGTTATCCTGGGACCTCCTCCCGATGTCTTCGCCCCTTGCCCCCCTAACTCCAGTCACAGTAGCTTGGGTGTTATTCCTGGAACAAGACTGACAAGCCCTGAGCTGCTTGCTCCTCCCTCTGCCTGAAATGCAGGGACCTGCAGGCTCGTGCCCTCACCTCCATCAGGTCTTTGCCTAAACGCCACCTTTCAGTGATACCTCCACGGATGACCCAATCTAAAACCACAATCGCTCTGTCCCTGGCACCTCCTTTCCAGCTTTATGTTTCTCTATAGCACTTACCACCATCACACGACAGTATTGTCTCACTTCTTTTGTGTGTTGTCTGTCTCTCCCGCTAGAATGTAAGCTCTATGGGGGCAGGGAGTTGGGTCTGTTTTGTTCACTGCAATGATTTTTGTTGAATGAATGATTAAATTCTGTCAACAGCAGCAGAAGGGATGGAAGTAAAAACCCAGGACTGTTCTGGTGAAATGAAAAAGAAAAGAAGCAGATTCTAGAGTCAGCGAGTCTGGGTTTGGGTCTAACGCCAGCATTTAACTGCTTGTGTGACTAGAAGAGTCACTTTGCCTTTGTGTGCCTCACTTTCCAGATCTGTACAAGAGGGATAACAATAGATATCTTGCTAATTGTGAAAGCTAACGACTGTAAGGAAATATCTAGCACAGGCATTTTTAGGCTTGTTTCTATGACCTGACACACAGTGGCGTGCTGTGGTCCTCACGCTAAGGTGTTGAAGTCGTTTACAATTCCTCCAGTGCTGAGTTACACATTGGGTTAGTTACCATTAATGGAAGGCTGGGTCCTCATCCCAGCTCTGCACTTGTCTGCTCTGTCACTCAAAGCAAGGACCTGGGCCTCAGTTTCTTCATTTGTAAAAAGATATGATAATATTCGCCACACCGCGCTTGGAGGGCTGTGGAGCCAGTGAAGCATAGTTTATTAAATCCCTTTGAAAACTGGGGCGTTCTACACACATGCGAATGATTCGTGATGGCTGGTGACATGGCTTCAGGTGCTTCAGTCTAGAGTCCCCAGGGGAGTGAATGAAGAACCTGAGACAAGGATTGGTGACTGACAAATTTCTCTATCTTTGTCTCTTCTAACCTAACATCATGTCCAAGTCAAGCACACAGCAGACATTCCTGTAGCACTTGCTGGTTGTTTAAGAAGCACAGACTTTGTGTTTCCTTTGCATTTGTCTTTTTTTTTCAACCATCTTTTCTTAACCTGTTACACCTTCCCTCATTCATGGTTGGGCTGCCCTCTGACAGTTTTTAAGCAGATATGTTATGAAGAAATAATCAGGATAAAGAAAAAAAAATCTTGCTTGAACGATCACTACCTTGAGTTGTTATCATGTTGGTCTATTATTTAACACATAGCTATAGTAAAGAATTTACTCTTTGATTCCTTATTTAAAAGTGATAGTTTTATGGCTCTGATGAACTCCTGGATGCTCTTACCTTTGTTTGAGAAAAGGCTGTCCCTCTCACCATGACAGCTTGCTGTCCCCAATGGATACAAACAGGGCACTGTCATGTACACATGAAAAAAGATGACCTACATATACGGTGCTACAGTAGGATATTAAAAGTACAATTTCAGTCATTTCTCCCAATTAAGGCGAACTCATCTGTGATTTCAGACTCCCATTTGAAATAAAAAGTCTGACGATAATTGGAGCCCAGAGCTATTCACCACTGTACTCCAATCTGGAAATAATTGTCTTTGTTCAATTAGGAATCTGAATTTTCATGCCAGTCTTCACAGATTATTTTGAATGGAGAATGCACTCTGATTAAGAGCTATCCCTCTTGCAAGGGGGAAAAAAAGGCAAAAAAAAAAAAAAAGCAGGAGCCTGAAAATCCTCATCCCCTTGTTGGATTTAACATTTTGTTTTCCCCTAACAGACTGAGAAGGATATGCCATAGGAATGACTTTCTGGATTTATTCCTTTAACATGGCAAGAATCTCCTATGGTGTTTATATATGGCTTTTTAAACATTTTAAGACCTCCTTGAGATGATTCTTTAGAGTTGGGCTTGGAAAGGTATCCATTTGTCTGAAGTCTTCAATTAATTTGTCATATTATAATGACTAGGTTTTATACAGAGCTAAATCTGACCACCATTTATTTTTGTCATTTGTAGAACCACTTATTCTCTTAGGTGTTTTTAAATACGGAATCATTTATAACTCTAAAATAAAAACAACTTTGAGAATTAGGGATTGTTATGCCCCCCTTCAGTAGATGAGGACAATGAAGGTAAGAGTTTATGTGATTTTCTCAGGGTCATTCAGTGACTCCTTGGTGAAACCGAGAGTCCTCTGCAGGTCTGGCATGGTCTCTCAGGCCTCTAGCACTTTTTCTTTATTAATTTAATACAACCATAGGAAAATAAGAACAAGCATTTGTGTTAAAATTGATAAGATGCTATAGATAGAAGTGTGAAAAAATGTCAACTCAGCATGTGTCTTTGCTATAAACTATCCTGCTCCAATAATTCCCAAAGTCCCTATATTTAGTATTCCTGGATGGAAATAAAAGGCCCACAATTACAAAACATATTAGAACAGGACAATGTCTAAAATAATATGAGTTATTATCCATATCATTATATAATTTAATCCTTTCTCCCAGATATCGGGTTGTCAGAAAAGTCATGACGCATTTTGTCTATGTTTTTCAAAGGTCATTTATTTATCTATAGAACAAAGATCAATCAGTGATATATTGCCCACTTTGTTTGATAACCTTTTGCCATTTTTCAGCGAGCTTCATAATTCCTCGTTCTTAGAAGGACCTGTCTTTATTTGCGAAACACTGAACAAGGTGCTGATTTACAGTCTCATCTGAATTGAACGTTATACCATGCAAGGAATTTTGAAGACAGCGAGACAAGTGGAAGTCTGATGGCACAAGGTCAGGTGAGTATGGTGGATGTGGCAACACATCCCATCCAAGCTCCAATAATTTTTGATGGGTGATCAAACTTGTGTGTGTTCTCGCGTTGTCGCGATGGAACCCAACTCCTTTACAATTAATTAACAAGCTCTGGACGTTTCTGGATGATGGATTTGTTCAAACTGTCCAATTGCCAACAGTACACATTCGAATTGATTGTTTGGTTCCTTGGTAGGAGCTCGAAAAACACAACATTTTAAAAATCCCACCACACTGAGAGCATAACCTTCCTCTGATGAATGTCTGCTTTCGATGCCGTTTGAGGCGAATCATCACATCAGGACCAAGACCGTTGTGCACCACATTGTTGTAAACAATCCACTTCTCATCACCAGTTATCATTCGCTTCAAAAAAGGATCATTTTCCTCACGTTTAATGAGCATATTGCAGATGTTTATATGCACCGTCAAATGAACTTCTTTGAGTTCATGTGGAACCCAAATATCGAGCTTGCTTACGTATCCCAGCTTCTTCAGGTGGTTGTGAATGCTTGAATGATGGATGGTCAATGTTTCTGCAATCTCTTGGGTCGTGTAACATTGGTTTGACTCGATCAATGCCTTTATTTTGTCGTCATCAAACTCGCTGGGCCTCCCTGACCAAAGAGCGTTGTTGAGATAAAAATCACCAGTACAGAATTTCATGAGTCATCATTGGCACTTACATTCTTGTAGAGCATTGTCACCGTAAACTTTATGCAACTTTTCACAAGCTTGATGCGCGTTCTTTCCTTTATGGAAGGAAAACAGTAAAATATGGCAAAAATGCACAGTTTGGTCTTCCATCTTCAACTTGTAAAATCTCCAAAACTCAACCAAATCATTCAATTTTTCTTTTAGAATGAAGCTAGAACTGTCAGCTGTCAAATGACATAGTAATAACATAAATGCAAATGACTCTAGTACTTCCAAAAATGAATGAGTGCCATCTGTCATAAACATGCGTCATGACTTTTCCGACAACCCAATAGATTCTTTTAGAAGCTAGACCATGTCTTCTCCATCAACCAAATATAGTTACTAAGTGAGAAAATGAATTAATCACTCTCTTAGTAACCTCAAGTGGTAGACAGTATATGCAGCATCCATATATTAGAGATAGATTGTGCGTGTGTGTATGGTGTGTGTGTGTGTGTGTGTGTGTGTGTGTGTTGTAACATACATACGCAAGTCAAAACCCCCCCATAAGTACAAGAAGTAGAACTCTGGCCAAACCTTTCATTATCCCCTTTAGAAACATTATACAGGTATTGTAAATCTCCACCTTTGAAGCAAAGCAATTCCTTCTCTTTAATAATACTCTCGTAAACCTACATATGACTGTTTTTCCATTCTCCTCTGTCTTTGACCACGCTGTTTCATAACGACAAGAAGAAAAGACTTACTTAAGCACCTGGATGGAAAGCGATACCTAACCCAATTTTCCTTTCTGAAAACAGAATTAGTATTTAAGGGAGTTTGGGTCAAATGGGACTTGTAAGCAAAGGGGGCGATAACTCTTACATTTCATGCTGAATTTGATTCTGCCTGTGGAGTGTTTGTTTGGGGCTGTTAGTCTGTGGGAGGAATGTAGCATGTTCTGTTTTTATCAACCTGCCCTGTAGGCTATGGCAGGTGTGGAGATTACTTTCCAATAATGCCTAGAAGCAATTTTCCCCACCTTCACAGGAACTTACCATCTGGCTCTGAGGGCCAGAGATAATTCTGTCTGTAAATTAGCTCAGCTCCAGTTCCTCCTGAGCAAAAACTGATAAATGAATCAGATTACACTGCTCCAAGGCAGCGTCAATAACACATCAGCATTTGGCCACCCTGAATGCCCGCTTCAAATGCCTTCAGAAAAGAAAATAGAGCTTTCATTGAATTAACCTATCTCAAACCCATGCACAGTACTTAAGGGGGGTCAAGCTTTATGAAGACTAAATAGGAAAACTAAAAATACATTTGCATGATATATAGATCTTTGCCATACCACATTTGGTCCCATACAATAAAATGCCAGATTTAATTTTGGCCTTAAATGTTCTAGAATGAATAATTTTACCCATGAAAATTTTCTTCCCAGTGAAAGTAGTAACTAAAGCTGAAAAATGACTAAGTGGCTTAAGATAAAAAAAATATGCCCATCAAGCAAAAGGAAGATACAAAGCTGTGTGACATGAACACTTTAGACCAAATGACAAATCTTTGGGAAAAGTAGATGTTTTTCTTCCTGCTCTAATTATCTGAACTGGGTGGCAACATTGATAAAATTGATCAGATAATACCTTAACTCTCTATTTGATTTTCTTCATGTGGCCATACCATCTTGGAATGGTTATTTTGCATAAGCAGCATCAGGATGAAGAGAGTTATATTGGGTTGTCGGAAAAGTCATGACCTATTTTTTCTATGTTTTTCACTGCAAAAATGCATCATGACTTTTCTGACAGCCCAATAGTTTGATGAGAAGAGAATGAGATGCTTGGAATGCAAAGCATTCAGCATGGCCCGATTTCCCAGGGCCCCCTGAGATTACATGTAGCAGTGACAAGATGACATAATTAAATTAAGTGGTACAGCAATAAGTAAGAAAGTAAGTCCACAAGGCTCTGTCTCTTGGGAGAACGTCAGCGCAAACCTTGCTAAAGATGTCTTATTAAAAAGAGGGTCAATACACTGAAGCTATCTCAGCTTGGGGAAAGAAAACATATTTCTCTTGGGAAAATAGTTTTTCTTCTCTGGAGAAAGCCAAAGGAGAGAAAAACCTCTTTGGGAAAGTCAAGAGTACTCATCCCCTTGAAATTTAGAAAAAATAGGCAGTATTTTAGGGTGGAAAGTGAGGGAGATGGAGCAATGGTCAACATACTTCGGGGTGCTTTTCCTTAGAAGTCTGTCTTTCACCACCTTCTTCCCTGGCAGGCAAAAATTAAGTGACCACTCTTGTACCATGTCATGGCCCTGATTGAACCAGGATGGATACTTGAATCTATGTTAGGAAATCTATTGGTTGGCCTTCAACCAATCAAATTCTCGCTCTTAAGAGAACTAAGGTCCCATCAATTTACGGTACTGTCCTGACCAAAACTAGATGCAAACTGAATTGAAGATGAGGCAGAGTGATGAGTGAAGTAGAAGTGAGAAGTAGTTACGCATAGAGAAATGATGGGGCAGGCACTCACAGATGCAGAGTCAAGCTCTTACTTCCTTCCCAATGAGGCTCACCTGAACCTAATTTCCTTTTTAAAGAAATATGTAAGAGGTCCTCTGATGACATAATAATACTCCTCCCTTCCCCTGCTTTTTAAAAAAATTATCTTCATGGGTTTTTATTAGTTGACAACTAATTAATTCCTGAATAAGACAAAGAACAAGTGTATAATGATAGCATCCTTGGCATCTGAAAATGATAGAAAATTGGGACTAAGGAAGGCAAGGATATAATAGTTATTAAATGTATTCCATGTACCAGACCTTGTGTTAGGTGTGTAATATTTTAATCTTTTTAGCAACTATATGTCTCAAGGACATTTCTATATTAACCATACAGATGAAGCAAATGAGACAGAGAGCTTCCTAAACTTACCTAATGTTCCACGAAGGCAGAATTTAAACTCAGGAGAGCCTGGCCCCAGAGTCACTTCCCTTACGCTGCCACCAGACTTTGGAATAATGCAAATATTGTTACCAGATGACCTCAAGGCTCTTGAAAACAGTGAAGACATAGTAAATTGCCCTATGTGGTGGTTAATTTTATGTGTCAACTTGGAGAGCGTTCTTGGATTAAATTAACATGTAAATTGGTGAACTTTGAAATTTTTTTTT
>NW_017731518.1:1561072-1631776 GCF_001890085.2 Hipposideros armiger | reverse complement strand
CAAAAATCTGAAAATGGAACTACCTTACGACCCAGCAATCCCACTCTTAGGTATTTATCCAAAAAATCCCAAGACATTAATCCAAAAAAATATATGAACTTTGAAATTTTAATTTAGTTCTTTTAGCCCTGGATGAACTATTAGGAGTTTGCCCCTAAACTACAGAATGTATAGAGATCAGCCAAAGATTTGTGCAGTTTATATGCAGAATTTAGTGCTCTGTCTCTGTTCTGTTCACCCAGGGACCCTCCCCTCTTCCTGTAATTGCTCCGAAACCTGCCCCTCATTCTTTAAGCCAAACACTGCGGCTTGCCATAAAAACAGGAAACTCACCCGGGGCCGTTCCTTTTTTTGCCAAGTGTCAACCGCCCTCCAGAATCCGACTATTTTGAATGACTTGCCAGTACCTTCAGATAATTGTTACTTATATGCCTTCCAGAGTTTATGTTGTTATTTTCAGGAGGGTTATTCATATAGGAGCTATCCAATCATGAGCAACAGTGGCAGGCTAGCCGGAATGTTTGAGACTGCCATTTGCAAATAACCGTGCGCTCAAACCTCTTGGGAAGGATTCTTTTAGCTTTTCAGGAACAAATATTAAGATTTAGTGTTCAAGGACTTATTTCAAAGGAAGCCAAACCTGAGTCATTACATACGAATGTCACACTTCAGTGAATGGTAGAACAGGTAATCAGGCACAAGCTGTTTTAAACTGGAATTTCCTTAAGTCCCAAGTATTGAATTTCTAGCTTAGTAAGTAGCACATAATGAAGAAGTAAATTACACAGTATGTTAGGTGAGCCGTGCTATAAAAAAGTAGAATCAGGACAGGGAGATTGGAGAACCAGCGTAAGGGTGGAGGGTTTTGTGATTTCAATAGGATGGTGAGGGTATGGCTCATTGAAAGGATGACAACCAAGTAGATTCTTGAAGGAGATAAGGAACTTGCCTTGCAGAGAGAGCTAGGGAAATAGTGTTCCAGACTGAGGGAATATCATATACTGTATTATTTAGTGCTGCATTTTAATAACCCCAGGAAAGAGGTCCTATTATCTCTATTTTAGAGATGAGGCTCAGAGAGGTGAAATAATTTCTCTGTGGTCATTAGCCACAGGGCCAAGTTTCAATCCTAGGTTTTCTATCTTCAGATCCCGCGCTCTTGACCACTCTGACCACTCTGACCACTCTCTTATCTACTTACTGCGTTCATCACCATTTTTCAAACAATAAATATTCTACATGCTTTCTATTGTTGACTTAGTCCTAACCCTTGAGGTGCTGACAGTGTAGTGCAGATCATGAACATAGATAGGTTGCAGTCTAAGACAGTAGGGGTAATAAGAGAGGTCTGTAGGGACATGGAAGTAAAGCCATCTTGCACACTTTACCCTGAAAGTTGTGATTGGAAAGATGCTAATCTTTGGTATTCCTGAAAATTCTTGGCTTCTTTTGCAAGTATTTTCTTATCTTCCTGGTCACTTCACATTAGAATGTCCCAAAGCTCAGACCTGTGTCTTACTTCCCTTGAAATCTCATCCAATCTCATGGCTGTGAATGCTATCTATAAACTGATTACTTTCAAATTTAAGGTTTTCAGCCACGACATCTCCCTTGAGTCCTAAGACTTACATCCCAGTGTATACTCTGTATTTTCAAACTTTGCATGGTCAAAATGGAACCCCTGACCTTTCCCCTAAAACCCCACTGGCAATTTCCCTATCACACCTATGGGTAATTCCATTCTTCCAGTTGTTATAAGCCAAAACTCTGTCGTCACCTTGACCCTCTCTGACATCCCTTAGCCAATCTTTCAGCACAGGTTGTTTGTGGCCCTTCTAGACTGTATCTACGTCTCACCACCTCCACGGCTGCTACCTCAGTCCAGGCCTCTATCATCTCTTGCTTAGGTTACTGCCAATACCTCCTAAGTGCTCTCCCTGCTTTGCCTTAACGTTCTCCCTGCCCATTCCCATCCTCACACCCCTGCTGGAATCTATCCTCAACCCTGTAGCAAAGGTGATCGTGTTAAAAGGTAAGTCAGATCACATCATTCTTCTGCTCAAAATCTTTCTCTTATAGGTTTCCATCTCACTTAGTGAAAAGCTACAAATTGTTACAGTGGCCTCCAGGGCCCTACATTAGTCCCAACCTGGCTTCCACTAAGGGTCTCTGCACTGCTCTCCCTCTGCCTGGAATGCATTTCCCCCCAGTAGCCTCACCACTTCCTTCTTACCTCCTCCATGTTTTTGGGCAAAAGTTTCTTCACAGTTAATTAAGCTTTCTCAGCAGGGCTGGATACATAATCTGTGGGACTCAGTGCAAAAGGAAAATGCAGGGACCTCTTGTTCAGAAGCTATTAATAAAGGCTTGGAGAAATCCAGCCATAGTAACTTTATTGAACTCAAATGTAGCCAAACTTATGTAAGCACAAAAACCTCCTTTTTCCTTCTATTGTATATAACCATTCACAATATTTCCAGGTGACATAGCTTGCAAAATGCATGGCAGAACCTTAAAGATCTTTTTCAACTCCCAAATTCCATAAATCTATGCTTGTATCAATATTAATAATCTATAAAATTATATAATTAATTATGTTATATCACATATAATCTATATATTATAAAATAATATGATCTATGTAATGATAAAATTTATAATATATTTAAAACATAAAATATTTATAATATATAACATATATAATTCATAATATATATTTATAGCATGTCCTATAAAGGTATGGACTTTTAATCACTTCTCTTTAGCTTTACAGGATGTTGTTCAAGCAAATATAAAAATGGCAAATGACAATGTGCCCTTTGAGTGATTTCTCTACCCAAATTATTTTGAAAAGTGGTGTAACAGACTTTGACAGGATATCTTTAAAATTTTTCTCCTGGCATCCTTTTAGCTTTCTCTTCCTTAAAATTTTTGTAAGATGCTTGTGTTTTAGCAGGAAACGTGACTTTCTCTCTTTTGCCCTAAACCCTCAAGACTGAATGGTGCTACTCAATAGCTTGAGAAATAATAGCCTCTAAAGATGTAAAGGTAAGAAAAGATTTCTTCTGGGACAGACAGAAGACATAGGGCCCCAAGAAAAGAACTCCCTTTGCTGAGAGTAACTGAGGACAAAGGGGGTCCATGTACGCTCTTCCATAGGGCGTGTCTGTATTCTTCTGCAGACAAGATGCTTAGCGCTGTGTGTACGTATACATGCATACACTGTGTCTCAGTGTCACTCAGGGTTGAGGACCAGGCTGGTTTTTAAATATTATTCATATACTTATATTTTTGCAAAATATAATACTAATAAACAACTATTGAAATAAAGAAATTATAAAAAAGACTAAAGCCACACAAAATACAAGGCCAGATACATAATTATGAGACTCAACAAGCATAAAATCACGCTGTCAAATTTCTATAGAAGTTTCTAAGTGCTTATTATAAGTTTCTATATTTAATCAACTCAGACCAGATATACATTTTGGGGTCTGGCCCCAGCCAGTGAGCTATGTAATGAGCGACACTGCTCTATATCTCTTGCCTTTGTCCCTCATTTAGGATGTAGCAACATTTATTGTGACCTGCCTTTTAATTTCTTTGAGGGCAAGAAGTACCTATTAGTGTCATTGAATTACTTAGGAGAAAGCATTGCACATACTAGGTGCTCAATGAATGTGTGCTGATATGCACACACTCAATAGATAGGTAGACGATGATGATAGATAGATAGATAGATAGATAGATAGATAGATAGATAGATAGATATAGATGTAGATATAGATAGATAAAGTATTATGAAAAACTTAGCATTTTTTTTTCCTTTTATACCCCCTCTTGGCTCAAAGTTTATACCCCTACTAACAGAGGTACTAAACAAAGGTTTAGGAGTTTTAACAAGGAAAAACGAAACTTTTTAGAAAGTTTCAAAAAAGGAAACACAAAAAAACCTGTTACAGAGCATCATGTTTATGATGCACACAAAATAATTGTTTTAGAAAGTTTTTAAATACGTTTCTTTTTAAAAAGAAAAGTTGCATCTACACATTAACAAACTTGAATGTAGCTGTCTTGCTTTTAAAGATCTCTTGGGACAGAGATTTCAAAACTCCCCTTAAGTGTCTCAATCATGGATAATGTTACTTTAAAACAACCTTATATGTCATTTTTGTAAAAAGGAAAATGAATTTCTTGTGTCACCTGAGCTTCCCTGATAGCAAATTCAGCTCTAAAACTCAAAAGAGAAAAAAAGGAGATACTTAACTGATCTGCTTTTAAGAGTTGGACGTTTTCTTGATTCACCTATAAAGCTCTAACAGCAAAAGGTTGTCAGAAGTCTAATGTATCTTTATGCAAGCTGACGGCCTTTATTTTAGGCATTGAGGGGCAGAAAGATCTTTAAAGAGTTAATCTATGGTTCACCACTAGTATGAAATAATTTTTTAGTGGAATATGGTTAACTTTTTTTGTGCAAACGAAGTTATGTTAGCAGAAAGATGGCTGTGAAAATGAGCCCTTGCTGACCTTGAAAGCAGGGTTCCCTGAGAGCTGTCAATCAGGCTGCCCTGCAAGTAGTCAAAGGTCTGGTGATTACTGAGCTCTACAGCAGGACAAGGAAGGGCAGGTATATATGTCACAGATCCAGGATAGGAGCTTGGAGATGCGCTCCGCACGTTTCACTCTTTCCTCATAGCTGTCTCATGCCCTCTCTACTTCCTCCTTCTGTTTCAGGATAAGTTGATCCACTCTCTTGTATTTGGACTGCAACTCAGTGTTCCATACAAAATATCTGTTGGAAACACGAACAAGAAAACTGACTGGCTGGAAAGTGTAAATGTTGAAATTTGCTTATGCAATGATAAAGAACAAAACTACAGTAAAACAGCAACAGATTGGAACAATATATTTGCATCTGAAGTGCTCATGTTATAATTTGCAAAGACTCATTCAAGTTCATAGAAGAAGTCCACATCCCAATCAATAAAGGGGCAAAGATCAGCTAGTTCATCCAAGAGAAAATACAAGTAGAAAACAAATGAAAATAATTTAATCCTTGTTAGTGATCAAAGGAACAGAAAAGAAAGAAATTGACAATAAAAATATCAATTTGCAAGAGTCAAGTTATATAAAATGTTAAGATCTTAGAAACGTAAACATTCATTAATAATTAACACTCAAACAAATTGCACGTTTGAAGGGAAACTGGACACTGCTGATACCATTCTAAATTGATAATTCACAAATTGATAAAACATAAGTAGAAGAAACTATAAATATATCCATATCATTTAGGCCTGAAAAAAACATGGAGGGGTTTATTCTAAGGACATAACTCAACAGAATAAAAAAATTATAAGCGTGAAGATACTTGTTGTTAACTAAGAGACAGAGACTTATAAAACAACTGAGATTAAGCAGCCAACAAAAATAAAGCTTCATAAAACTAATATAGAAATCTAAAAGAATGGGGATGACGTCATGTAAAATGAACATCAAAAATGCAAAACAATTGCAGCTATTTATACAATGTGTGTATGTGGTGAATTGCAAAATTGAAAACAGGCAAGTTATTTTTGAGTGATAGGTTAAGATCCCCCCCCCCTTATGGCAAATTCCTTTACTTGGGTTGTTCGTTTACTGTGTATTTTTCCCTTCGTTTTGTCCCCTGCAGCCCAGAAAGAAGGGAAGGCTGAGTATCTGGAGACCATCCCTCTCCCGCCTCACCTTACAGTCAGCCTTTTGCCCACACTCAATTTTCTCCAGCCCTGTCAGCTCCCTTTTCGGAGGAGGTGATGTGTAGCGCTAATCCTGTCTGCTGGCTGCCTCCCTATTCAGGAGGGTATGCAAATACTTCCAAACCAGAGCATTTTAGACCTATTCAAGGCCCAAGACAACACACTTTTCATTAGCATTTGAAGTGTAAGGGCTGAAAAAGGGGAATGGACAACTTTTTTTTTTTCTTTTTCTTTTGGCTCCAAGCTTTGGGGAGACTTGAAAATGTACGTTTTTCATCCCTTTGCACACATCAGCCCTGGCGCTAAACTTCAGAGAGACGCATTGACTGCCCTCAGGGGAAAGCATTCAGGGGGAGTTTTACACATACACATAGGGCCATCGCCTGAAATAAATCACAGAATGGAGGTGGCAGAGATGAAGCGAGAGGAGTTCAGCGGGCTAAGCTGCGCGTCCAGAGGCATGAATTTAAATCGCGATTTATTTTCTTCTCACTCTGCTCTCGCATGGACCTCAGTTTCTTAATCTTCAGTGAGGAGGAGGAGGGGGCGTTGGGGAGAAGGGGCACAAGATTTAAAATGCAAGGCAGGTCTCTCATAAAACAGCCCTCTGGAGGTGCTGTGTCTGCAGCCCAGCGGTTAGAGCCTGGTGCTCTGAAATCTAGGTCACAAGTTCAATCCCCTTCTGGGTCAGTTAGCATTTCTCTGTTCCACAGCCACAGACTAAAGGCCTGAGCCCCTTATTCAGGCCGAATGTCTAACAAAATGTGTGCCCTTGGTCACTGCACAAAACAGCCCAGCCAGAGCCTAACAAATCCATCCTCCACTGTGGGGGACCCGTCAGGAAGCAAGCTGTCATTGGGGCCTGTAAGGCAGGCACATCTCTGCAAGGACAAGGTGGGGGGAAGAGGGTGCTGAAGACAGCCAGACTTTGGGGGAGAGCCCAGACCTGCAAGTTATTGTGTGACTCTCGGTAACCTTCCTGAGCCTCAGCTGTAGACAGGTAGCTACAGCATAGGGTTGTTATGATAATTCAAAGTGTTGATGGACCTTGAGCGATAAATGCTGTGCTTGGCACCCACTGAACATGCATTGGCCTCACCAGTCCCCATGGTAAGATGGTGCTCTAAGGCTATTTGAGGATATTGGGGAGGGTGATTGTCCATGTGAATATAAGACAGAGAGGACTCCAGCTGATATCAGCAAAGATTATTGAGTGCCTGACATACACCAGGCACCATGATGGACTTTTTTCTTTGGGGGCGGGGAGGTTATTAAAAATAATAAATTCCACGTGGATCTTGTCCCAAGAAACTTATAGAGCTAGATGACCCAGCTATAAATCCTGACTCAACCAACTGAGTTACAAGACATCAGTTAACCTTTCAGTGCCTCAGTTTCCTCATTTGTAAAATGGGGGATAATAACTGCTTACATGATAGGGTTGTTGGGGGATGAAATGAATACTGTAAGTAAAGCACTTAGTATTCATACGAAGATTTTAAATGAGTGGATATTTGTATCGCTCTAAGAAAATAAAACATGCTTTTGACATTCTTCAGCTTTGAAAAAGTTATAGCATCATGTTGCAAGCCAGATCACAGCCTTGGTATTTTTTTTTTTTTAACAATCTGGTTAGTTTTGCTTTGGGACTTCTGTTCAGCTGGTCTTCAGGCAGTTCTAAATGACGGTTGTTCTGTAGTTTAGTTGTAATTGTGATGTGGTCCTGAGAGAGGTGAGCACAGCATTCACCTACTCCACTATCATTCTTGAGTAGATTTGGCAATTGGATTCATTTCAAAATCTAACTGGACTGAGAAGGGCTGGACTGAGAAGGGCTGCTGGATTGAGACGGCACCTAGGATTAGCAGGAAAGTGCTGTGCTTGATTAATGATGTCTGCAGTGGGTGCTAGAAAGTAGAATGGTTGTACTTTTGCTACCTATATGCAAATCCTGCCAGAGAGGTTATAATTTGTTCCTAATACTTGTCCAATATTTTACCTAAAAGTTTGAGGTCCCCTCAAGTGAGCTTCCCCACGTTCTCACTTTGCTACTTTACTATTTCCTTGTATTTTCACCTTACGTCTCACACTAAGCAATTATTTTAAGGGAAAAAGAAATATTATTTCTCCAAAGCTAACTTCTCCCCTCCCACCCTTGATCCAATGCCCCCCATCCCCATCTGCCCCTGATCAAAAAACATAAACACTCCACATGCATACATCCACTGCCTCCTTGGTATTTCCATTTGAGTATATGAAAGCCGTCTCAAAGTGAACATGTTCAAAACAAACAAAATCAAAACAAACATCTTATGCTTTCTCCCCAGATCTGTGCCTCCCCATTATCATTACCACTTCCATGAATAGCAGTACCACTCTTTTCAGGCCACAAACCTGGGAGTGGTGCTTGACTCTGTTTTTCCCCTCTCAAATCTCACATCTAATACATCAACAAACCCTCCTGACTCTATCTTCAAAATGCATCTGCATCCTATCCCTTCTCATCTCCATTACAACCCTCGGAGTCCAAGCCACCATCATCTCTCACCTGGATTAAGGTAATAGCCTTCTAACTAGTTTCTCTGCTTCCATCCCTGCCCCCTACGCCTGTTCTCCTCACAGCGATCATGGTGCCCCTATTTAAACATAGTCAGATCTTACCACTCCTCTGCTCAAAAACGTTTCAATATTTTCCTTTCTTTTGCAGAATAAAAGCCAATGTCATCTCAATGGCCCTTTGTAACCTAGGACCTCATCTCTTAATACTCTTCCCTTGTTCACTCAATTTTAGTCACATTGGCTCCTTGCTGCTCCTGGGACACACAAGTCTTACTTCCACCTCAGGACCTTTGCACTTGCTGTTTTCTCTGACCAGGATGCTTTTCCCCTAGGTCAGTGGTTCTCAACCTTCCTAATGCCGCAACCCCTTCATACAGTTCCTCATGTTGTGGTAACCCCCAACCATAAATTATTTTCGTTGCTACTCTATAACTGTAATTGTGCTACTGTCATGAATCGTAATGTAAATATCTTTTTGTTTTCCGATGGTCTTAGGCGACCCCTGGGAAAGGGTCGTTAGACCCCCAAAGAGGTCGCGACCCACAGGTTGAGAACTGCTGCCTAGGTAATGTGCTTGGATGGCTCACTTATCTCTTTCAATTTTTTGTTCAGGTGTCACTTTCTTAGTGTGTCCTTCCTAACCATATTGCTTTAAATGACCCCACCCTGGCCCTCCCTACCTCCTTCCCTGCTTCATTTTCCTTTAAATTGCTCCTTCCATCTGATGCGCATGTATTTATTTATTTGGTTGGTTCGTTCTTATTCATCAGTCTAATAAAATATGAGCTACACGAGGGGAGGAACTCTTGTTGTTTTGTTCCCTGCATTGAGAACAGTGCCCGGCACAGAGCAGCCAAACAGTGATAATGTATTGAGTGAATAAATGAATTAATGCACAGTACAAGCTTAAAACTGTGCCTGGTACATAGCAGAAGTCCAATAAGTGTTATTTTTATTTCTTACAAGGTTTTTGTGACGGTCAAATAGTGCAATGAATGAAGAAAAGGATGTATTTCTAGAAAACAATACATGATTCTCAGATTACGTTTATTGCTGTGTTTATCACAGTGTTTTGTATTTGGCCCATATGGATTCTGAGCAGAGATTTAGATGGGATCACTGTCAGAAACACACTGGGTCAGCCATAGCATCTTATCTGCTGTGGGCTAGAAATCCAGATGACCGAATAATTTTAATTATGTTTACAATGAAAGTCAATGCTTTTGTTGTGTCCTCATGGCTGTATATAAGAGATAAATCCTATACAGAATAGTCACCAGGATGCAAAAAGCATGGCCACCTCAGGCCATTTAGTGTCAGGGCAAGCAGGCCTAGACTCTGCATCAGCTCTGGGGTTTCCCTATAGAGACCTGGATAAACACAACTTAGCCATTAAGAAAAGCTTAGCGGTTCCATTATACTAAGTATCTAAGAGGGGAAATGTAATATATTTTAGGAAGGTTTTCATATCAAATGGTCAAAATTTTACAGAAACTTGCTTTTGAATCTTAAATGAAGAAGCTGTAGCCTCTAAAAATCAATTTATGTGAATTCTTCCAACTTCCAATAATATTAGAAATACAATTATTATTTACATACTACAAATAGCCTTAGAAACGCAAGGAAATGAAAGGCTTAAAAATGGGTCTGGCCTTGTGAGCACTCCCTTCCCCCTTCCCCAGCTCTGCTTCCTATACTGATAATCAAATATTTTCTGTACATTTCTGAATGGCCCATTTGTTACTTTATAGTGCTTTTAATGAGGTTCCTTCAGAGATTTGAAAAGGATGATTTTCTGAAAAGAATATAAAACCAAAAGTTTTCTGTAATGAACAGTGGTGAGATGAGGTAAGTAGAACTGAAGAAGAAGAAGAAGAAGAAGAAGAGGAAGAGGAAGAGGAAGAGGAAGAGGAAGAGCAGGATGAGGAGGAGGAGGAAGTGGAGGAGGAGGAGAAGAAGCCCTACCAAGTTAATGCTAAAAGGGACCAGAAAACCA
Source organism: Hipposideros armiger (assembly GCF_001890085.2). Classification (NCBI taxonomy): domain Eukaryota; kingdom Metazoa; phylum Chordata; class Mammalia; order Chiroptera; family Hipposideridae; genus Hipposideros; species Hipposideros armiger. The sequence goes on along the minus strand of NW_017731518.1, from coordinate 1,621,483 downwards.
ATTACACATAGAGAATTCTAATGAACGAACAGGGCAAAAATTAGACCTCAACCACATTTCTTGCTGGTAAATCCTCTGAAGACGTGACGATCAGATGACGTGTTTTCCAAAGACGCCAGCATCCCTCCCTTTGGTGACCTTGGAGTTCAAGACTTAGAAGGAGAGCCTATGAGTCTTAAAGGGGTGAGGGCCAACCTTCCCCCTTCCCCCTGTCCAGGACAGGCGGAGGCTCTGGAGAAGTGACCTCAGGAGAGATGATGACAACCATCCCAGCAAGCTGTCCCCAGAGATCCAGAAGTATGTTGCTTGTCTTACTTTTCTGAACTCCTTTTGCTCACGCTTAAGACCTAACCATTGCCCCATAAAAGATAAATGTTCTTCTTCTAGAGATATTTATGTTCAAGCACCAAATGAGACCAGCCCAAACCAATAAAAAGCCATCACATCTAGTATGAGCGAACTAGCTTCCCAATTATGGGTCAGACCAGGCCATCCTAGTCAGCGACAAGGGCTGCAGGGAATGCAAGCCCTTGAAGCCACTTCTTCCTGCCCCTTCCGAGACCTTGCTTCATCAGTCTTCTCCCTCTCTTGTCTTTTTAGCCTCCTCCGGTTGGCTTGCTTTTCCCCTCAGCCTAGAGGCACACTGACTATCCCGAGAAAACCATCTTATCTCCAGCTTCTTTCTTTTCTTCTTCTTCTTTCAAGCTTTTCTTAAGTGAGGTCACGCTTGCTTTTCCCATGTCCTCATTTTCCTACATGAGCCCCTCTAGGCTGCCTTCTATCACCCTGATATAAGAATAAAATTAATCTTGCTAAGGTAACCATTGACTTTGAATAGACCACCCAGTCATATTTTCTCTCTCCCTACATTAAGCACTCTATTTCTTTGGTTTGTGTAAAAATATGTGGTTGTGATTCTCCTTGCAGCTCTTCTTCCATTCATCCTCCATATCTTGGGTGATTCTTGTGGCCCAGGGCTCCATCCCATTTCTATGAATCTTCCTACTACACACTTTTCCTGGAGAACTCCCATGTATTCTCAGGGTTTCAATGAACACCTGTATGCCTATGACCTCTATCATATATAGATACAGACACAGATCTATAGATACGTGTTTCAGACTCACCTTGTCCAAAATTGAACACCCCCAGTTCTTTCCTAAACTGGAACCCTCAGTGCTTATTTTATTTAACAAACACATATATAACATTTACTTTCTAGAAACCACTAACTTAAACACTATACAAATATTAAATAATTTCATCATCACGCTGACCTTATGAATGAAGTTAAGTGCTACCACTATTATCATCACCCCTTTTATAGTTGCAGAAACAGATACAAGAGGTTACATAACTTGTTCAAACTTCGAGAATTAGTAACAGGGCTGGGGTTGAAACCAACGTTCTCGCTCCGGTGCCTGTGCTCTGAACCACTAAGCAATATTGCCTCTTAGTAAGCTTATCACATTGGATAGCCGTCCCCCAGTCATCCACGCTAGAGACATAGTGTCACATTTTAGTGCCCGCATCTAGCAAATGACCAAATCTTAGTACTTTTTGAAAACATTTTGTTGAAGCATAAAGTACATACAGCAATTCTGAAGTGAACAGGTCAATGAATTCTAAAGTATATATACCCATCTGTCACAGCCCAGAGCAAGATATAGGATATAACCAGCATCCTAGAAGCCTCTCTTGTGCTTTTTCCTTATCATTACAAAAATTACAAACATGGCTCTAGTTTTGCCTGTCTCTAAACTTTACTAAATGGAATTACATAATGTAAATTCTAGTGGCTTTTTCTTGCCCTCAATATTTGGCATATGCCACTTATTATGTTGTTGTATGTAGCAGTAGTTTCTCTCTTTCATTGCTTTATAATATTCCACTTATAAATACTCACATTTCTTTCATTATATTATTGATGGACTTGTGGTCTGTTGCCAGTTTTATGTCATTAAAAATAATGCTGCTGTGAATGTTTTACACATTTTTTTTCCATGTACCTTTAGACACATTTCTATTGGGTATATATCCAGGGGTGAATTTATTCATCAAAGGGCATGCATATAATTGGTTGTATAGATGCTGCCAAACAACTTTTCAAAGTTGACTTTAGTCATTTACATTCCCGCCAGCAGTTTATGGGAGTTCAGGTAATCCAAACCCTCACCGATTCTCGGCATTTCCACATTTTATTTTAGACATTGTAAAGGACGTAGAGTGGCTTCATTTTGCATTTCTCTGTTAACTGATCATCTTTAGCATCTTTAGATATGTTGTTGCTCATTTAGAGTTCTCTCTTGGGAGAAGTTTGTTCAAAGCATATCATCTCCTGAAATGGGCAGTTTCAGTCACCAGCCCACCTCTGTGCCCCAACAGCAGTACACTCTGGGCATGTGAAGATCGCCTGCCAAATATGAACCATGAGCAAAGTACTGACCCCATCTCCTGCAATGGTCAGTGATCAACAAAAGGCACCTTTTTTTTAAAATTTCTGCCTCCAACCCAGAGCATACATTCTATAAGGCAATTTGGTTGATTAGCTTAAACCTAAAGGGGAGGGTTCAGTGACTTTCACTGTCTGTCAGAAAATGGAAGAGAATCCTAAGAATGCGAAAGCCAAACATGTTTTCCTCCGACGCGTGGCATGCTGATGGAACCTTTAGAGAGATTCTCCTTGGGCATGGGTTCATGACTCCTTGAAACCTGTAGATAGCTATTGGGGGTGATGCGAGGGACCTTATATGTAAAAACTTCCAAAGACCTCAAAAGAAAACAAAACACAGGTTTCCCCATTAAAAAAAAAATAGGTGAAACTATTTTCAAGGGAAATAAAATATACTGACCAAACTGCCTAAAAGGAAGGGAACCAATACTGATTGAGTCTTACTTGTGGGCCAAGACATCAAACACAGTAGAGCACTAATTTCCCAGTGCACTTCCAGCATGGAGGGTTCTTAGTCATGGCCATTTTTAGAGATGAGCAAGGCAGGGGTTACAGAGGTAAGAATGCAGCGTTTGCCTAAGTTTACACAGCTAATTCTGCTCAAGCAGGAATTGAACCCGGTGAAAGCCAACACCAGGGTTTATGCCTTTGCCCTATAGCACATCACGTTCCAGGCTGAAGCCCTCCTAAAGCCTCCTAAGTAGAATTGAGATAAAGTAGCTCTTCTATAGGCAAATAGAAGGTAAGGAATGTGCTTAAGGAGAGATAACCGACGTAAAACTGAACGATGAGGCACTGTGAGCTAAAAGCGACAGTCCCAGGGAAAGAATCAAAGGGCTGAGAATCACAGAACTTTTGGTCAGGAAGAAGCTACACCTATTCTTGAAAACAGTAGCTCTCAGTGTCACAGTATTCATTTATTTTACAAATACTTTTTTGTTTAGGCATCACAAAAATTACTTAGGTTTATACAGAGCTTAATCAGACACAAGCCTTTCCCTGGAAAAGCTTACCATGAAGTAAATAGTGCATGCATGCTGGTAACATAGTAATACCATAAGTTATATTTCAAGTTAATCAAAGTCTGACCCATTTCACGTTCTGTACTAACTTATACCGTTTGTTCATTTCATAGGTTTTCTACTATTCCAACAAGTTTGTTTGCCTAGTTCTTTAAGGCAGCTAATTCTATGAACCTCAACCAATCCACTTTGACCACCCAGGCAAGTAAGAATGGAGTCTCAGTATCACCCCCGCATTTATGGACAGTGGAATTTGTGATCAGAGTAGTGGCTACAACAGAAAGAGAAAGAACAGTGGCTAGTAGTGGGAGAAGAGAAATATTACAGGACATTTTAGAAGTGTAATTATTAGGACTCCACGCATGATCAGGAATGGAGGGGTAATGAGAAAGTCTGAGGTGTTGAACAAGACTCTACATTTTCCAGTTTGGGTGAGAAAGCACGGAGAACTCAGGAGGAGTTAGAGTAGTGTGGACAGAAGGGAGGCAATGGTGTTTGGTATGGAACTACAGGTGGAGTTTGCAATGCTTTGAGACATCTATGTGGTTTCCAAAGGTTGGGTTGTCTTCAAGAAATCAGCATATTTAAAACAGGCATCAGTATCAGGCAAACTTCTCAAGCACTAGTAAGGTCTTGCGTTGGAGCTCCCTAGTGTACTTGTTGGGTAATTTATAGGGAGTTAATGTTCTGTGTGATTAGATGAGGGCAAGAGGCAGGGAAATATGGGCTATCACTGTTACATCGATCACGCAAGCCAATTGCGTGCCTTTAAGCTTCCGAGCCCTGGTAATGTGCTTATTCTTGGGCCAGAGAAGTCTTTCTCGGGCTCATAGGAGCTCTGGGTGCAGGGCCGTTCCTACAAAGTCACAACAGTGACTTACTCAGTGACTTTAGTGAATGGGTAAAATCTTGTTTGGCCTTGATGGATGATGTAGGAGAAAGTCCAGTGAGAATTACATGGTAAAATCTCTCACCATTCTAGGTATGCTATGCTAGTCACTCTCTGTGCCATGCCAATGATACCTAACACTTATTTATGTAATTAAACAAATGTGTATATAGCACTCCAATGTATCAGAGTTTGTGTTAAGTGATTTATAAATAAACCATTTAATCCTTACATCAAACCTATCATTAGGTACAATTATTACCCACATTTTATGGATGAGGAAACTGAGGTAAGAGGTTTCTAAAAATTTCCAAAGTTACCCAGATAGTGAGTGATGGAATTGGAATTCAAACCCAGGTAGTCTGTCCCAACAGCCTGTGCTGTACTGCTGTTCATATGAGCCAATTCACTTAAATCCAGTTTGTAGGTTAAAAAAATTAAGTTGTACCTGTATATAAATTGTATGCAAGAAGATCTTGACACTTTCTTCAAGACCTATTTGCCCTAAGTGTGTACAATTTAATATCAAATTATTAGGATTGATATAAAGGAATATATTTGTTGGCCAATGCCCTCCTTCTTTTAAAAATAATTAATTAGCATGTCCTACAAAGGCATTGAGTTTAAATTCCTAGCTGGAGTACCTCACGTAGAAAACATCTATTAAGCATTGTACGATGCCAGTGAACAGAGAAGAAAGGTACAAATATTTGGGGATTGGAGATTATTAAGTCAGGATAGACCCACACTTTGGGGGAAGCCTGCTGATATTAGTAGCAGCAAACACATTGCACTTACTGTGTTCAAGATGCCTCTCTAAAGCTTGACACAGAAGAACTCAGTTTAGAGGTGAAGAAACCAAATCACAGAGAAGTTAAGTAACTTGCCCGAGATCACTTAACAAGTAAATGGTAGACCTGGGTTTGAACCCAGGCAGCTAACTCCAGATCCTGTACTCTTACCCACTAGGTTGCCCTGATCCAGGCTGGCCGTGTAGTAGCTACTGACAAATGAGGAGACTCTTTGGTTCCCTTGACTAGAAACTCTCTGCATTAAATCCCACAGGAAGTCAGGAGAGTTCCTGAGAGATTTCTAGTGCCAGGTGTTCCATAAAATAACATCGCTCCACACTTGTGACCAACTAAAATCTGGTGAAGATTAGAAGGAGGCTCCCTGGTGTGCCACCAGCACCATGGAAGGGACCCAACTGGGCCATTGGCACTTTAATCTCCAAAATCAGTGTTAGGAATCAAAATTCTGAATTTAGAGTATATAAGAGCTCCCTGCATTGTGACATTCATTCTTATGCAGTCACAACTTGAATTGAATCAGTCCCATTTTCACCCTTAGGGTAGTAAATTAAAGATTAACTTGATGGAAATAAAAGGTCAAGAAAAAGTTGATGGTAATAATTTGCATAATATTAAAGGAGCACTGGATTAAGAGTTTAAAAATCTGCCTTAGGTCTACCGTTCATTTTGATGACTGAATTTGGGCAGTTCTCTGACTACATAGGCCTTTCTTTTTTTTTTAAAGATTTTTTTTTAATTGGGGAATTGGGGGGATGGGAACAGAGCTGGGGAATTGGGGGAAGGAGAACAGACAAGTTGCTGTCCTTTTGTTCTTCAGTCTAGTTGTGGAAGACTTTGCTTCACTGGCCCAAGTTGGCACCATCATTGCGCTCTTCCTGGGCGAGGCAGATCAGTTGCCAGCTTCTGGACATCCGCTCACTGCGGCTGCTGGCCACTCACGCTGGCTGCTGGCTACACACGGTAGCCCATGGCAACCCACTGCCACAGGGGCTGCAGCCTATGCCGTCACCAGCGACCCAGCTCCAGGTTGAGCTGTTGTTCAGCATCTTAGCTGTAGAGGGCAGTGTCACTGGCCCTCATATGTGGGATCCGAAACGGGGCCCTCTGGCGTCCCAAGCCAGTTCTTAACCATCGCGCCACTCGGCCGGCCCCATAGGCCTTTCTTTAATCATCTATAAAATAACGGGAGAAGAAACAAACAGTTGTTGATTGCCTTTTATGTACAGGGGCTATTCTAGGTACTTTACATATGTTGATTCATTTAATTCTCATAATATTACTAATTAACAGATTATGCCCATTTTTAAGGTTGAGGAAACACAGAGGTTTAGAAAAATTAAGAATTTGCATAAGGTCATTAAGCTACTGATATTAAAAGCATCAAAGTTTATGTTTAAACTCTAAAAGTTTAAAATTCTTTTGCCTTTCATCTCTCTTACATCACTGCAAACTTATAATTCTAGTATTTTAAAAGTCACCAAGGGATATGATATTGTTGTTATTCTATAAACTCTAGTGCTGCTGTCTAGGTGACCACCATGTTAATTCACTTTTACCTCTATCTCATGAGAGTTCTCCTGTGATTCTGATTTAGTAGTGAAATACAATGGAAAATATATTTATTCTCACTATCAAAATTTAGATTTACTCAACTGTATGATGGTTGCATGTACTTCATACAGTGAGTCTGTGGTAACCTATTGAAGTGAAAACCTTGAGTGAATTCCCTTAGGAGGTTAACTTATGTCTAGGGAGTGACAGGTATTGAGGAAGAAAATTTGATTATAGGTATTGTTTGCACAGTCTATTTTAATCTTGACATATTTGAAAAGACTTGATCTGAAGACAAGAAAGGACCCATTTTTGGCAATGGGTGTTTTTCATTCTTTTGAATGTAATTTTGTCCCTGCTGCAAATTCAGAAGTGGCTTTGTCCAGAAGGACACTGACATCCTATACTATGCTTTATTTGACATCTTATACGGCACACTAAACCACACGGGGCAGACTTCAAATGACTCAGCTATAGGAATGTATATCTGGTTTGGAGACTGAGGTCAGCTCCGGTGTGTTTCCTCACGTTGCTCCCAGAGGATGTGAAGACATCTGTGAAGATATATTCTTGTTGCTTTTGTCTTTTTCCAGTTTTATAAAATGACCATCAGATACCCAAGCACTTAAAGGTCTTCTTCCATTAACCAGAGATTACCATCTTAGCGGTAGTTGTTTTGGGTATTAGCCAAATATGGATTTTGATGACTCTAAGAAAGAAAGCGAGTGGACTACACCATTAGAATAATTTGTAACTGACCGAGGAAAAGTTGCCCCACACTGATCTCTGGGATAATTATAGTCAAATAATTTATCAATGTAAAAGTAGATAAAGAGCACTAAGAATTTTCTCTCCTAAAAGGATACAAACAATCTGTGGAGGATATTACCAAAGGTATAAACAGAAGCCCAAATTATGCAATCATAAATTAGGGGAAAAAAGGACTTATATCAGAGAAAAGTGGGCACCCATGTATATGAGTAGATAGAAGTTCCCGTAAAGACTCTTTGGTGTTCTTTAAAAACTATAGGTATATGTTTGTTTCAGAGAGTTTGCATTGCCTAGTCCCTCTGCTTGGGGTACTTTTCTTCCAGACAGCTGTATGGAAGAAATCTTGAAGTTTGTGCTCCTTAAACCTTGAAATTTGTGCTCAAATGTCACCTTTCCAGCCTCCCTGCCCTCGCCATATGCACTGGGGTATGACTTGAACTGGGGTTGATGATATAAAACAACATGAGAGGGGAAATTCTTTCTGGCAAGGCTCTGGTGGCAACAGCATCGAATTTCCAGGGACTGCTGTGGCAACCACTCCAGTAATGACTTCCAGTATCATAGAGTTACTTGGGGTGTTCAGAGTCCACAGATGACCAATACAAAATCCTCACCTGATGGTACGTAGTATATTTAGGACATCGTTATGGCTGTGGAGCTTCCTGTCACACCTGTACATTTTATTTTTATTTTTTAAAATTAATTAATTAATTTTTTAAAAAGATTTTTATTGGGGAATTGGGGGAAGGGGAACAGACAAGTTGCTGTACTTTTGTTCTTCAGTCCAGCCGTGGAGGGCGTCGCCTCACTGGCCCAAGTCGGCACCATCACTGCTCTCTTCCCAGGCGAGGCAGATCAGTCACTGGCTTCTGGATGGCCGCTCACGGTGGCTGCTGGCCGCTCACGCTGGCTGCTGGCTACACACGATAGCCCATGGCAACCCACTGCAGCAGAGGCTGCAGCTTATGCCGCCGGCGACCCATGGCAGCCCAGCTCCAGGTCGAACCACCGTTCACCATCTTAGCTATACAGGGCAGTGTCACTGGCCCTCATATGTGGGATCTGAACCGGGGCCCTCTGGCGTCCCAAGCCAGCTCTTAACCAATGCGCCACTCGGCTGGCCCCACACCTGTACATTTTAAAGCCTAGTTCTGCAGCATTCCAATCAGTTCTGTGAGCTCCCCAACATCTTTTCAATTAATTCCTTTGTACTTAGGTCAGCTTGATAAATATTGCTTACATCTAAGAATCATGACTAATACAAGTCGTCTCAAATAGTGTGCCCTCTTCTTGTCTTGTTTATTATAATATTTGCAAACACTTTAACAGAAGCTGATTTATCCAGCACTTGGTTAAATGGAAGAATATAATTCCTAGCACTGTAAATTTAGTTGTTTTTTTGTAAAGTTACCTATGAAAATAAAGCTAAAAAAAAAATCAAATGTCTCCAAGGTATGAAAAGCAACTATCTTCTTTCTTCTGCATTATCCCTTCCCCCACAACCAATTTTTACTTTTTCAGTTGATTCTTTTGGTGATTACCTCCAAATTGCTAATAATGTTATCTTAATAGCCAACGCTTCTACATTGCTTGTTATGTGCCAAGAACTGTTTTAAGTGTTTTAGAAATTTAGTCCTCATAGCAATTTTATGAGGTAAATACTTATTATCCCAGCTTTAGGATAATAAAACTAAGATGAAAATAGGTAAGGCAACTTACCCAAGGTCATATGGTTATTAATTGGTGGTGGTGGAACTTGAACCCAGGGAGTCTGACTCAAGAGTCTGCCCACATAACTACTAGGTTATACTGCACTGCTCTATCTATTATATATTACATTTTATTCTGTTTTAAATGTTTATTAATTTTCCACTTGGTGAATACCTCTTCTCCCTAACACATAAAGGCACACTTCCCGTACCCCATCTTCTTTAGGCTATAGAAATATTTAATAATCATTACATCTATGCAAATGATATTTATAGATGAGCCATTAATTTAACTTAAGAATCGTTCCAAGTTGTGTAAACCTCCTCTAATACACTCTCTAGCATATCAGGTATTCTATACATTTTATCTTCCTGTGGATCACTCTCAGACTCACCCAAGTTAATGTAATTGGAACAGGTTATTCTCTAGGCCTGATACAGAGCTACCGCGTTGGATCTTTTTTCCTGGAGAGGTTCTCATAGAGTTTTCCTGCACCTCTCTTGTGTTGGACCTTCTATTTCTAGACTCCCACATCTTCTTTTTTCTTAGTTAAATATTTGTTTTGTTGAGACACACCCTCCAGTAGCTTCCTGAGAAAGAGTGCATGAGAGGTAACGTAAAACGTTTCATTTCTGAAAGTGTTTTTATTCTACAGGCATGCTTAAATGATAGCTTGGCTGGACATCAAAACTTGATTGTAAATAAATTTTCCCTCCTAATGCTGAAGGCATTACTTCATCATTTAGCCTTGCATGTTGCTTTTGAGAGGGTCAGTTCCATGCTGATTTTTAGTGCCATTAATAAGTGAATCTGATATTACAAAAAACAATCAAATAATTTTCTTCATCATTTATTTAGCTTAAATTAATTTATTTTGTTAAGTTTATAGTGTACACTGCTGCATATTTGTAAGACTTTTATTTTTGGCTTATAGTTTCAAAATAATCTGGATATGTTTTACATTATAATTCAAATATAAATTTGCCTCACTCTTATTGCTAACACAAATATATATTTCTCCCCACTGCAATCCAATTTTGTTTGTATAGGAGCTTTTTAAAATATTGCCACTAATTATCTTTATGTTCCCAATGGAAAGTGGAAACAAGTTGGCAGTGAGATGGGCAAGAAATGAGTGAAGACATTTAAGAAACAGGGAACAGTCAGTACCAAAGCTGAAAGTGAGACAGAATCTATGTGGTTCAACTATTTTATTTTACAGAGAGAAAAAACAGCTGGAAAAGTTCAAGTGATTTTTTTTCAGTGTCTCATGCTAATATGTCAAGTGACCATAGACTTGATCGTTCAAACCAGGGCACTTCTGAGAGTGAAAGGTGGTGATAGTAATAATTATACCAGAATGGCAGATGTAAACCAGGTAAACTGCTTTGACAAAAGTCAAAACTAGGACTTTCGACTACCCTGTGGTAATCATGGCCTAACAAGTCCTAGAATTCTTGTCTCCAGTGTTTCTCCCCTCTATTCCTCCACTTTGTGCTAACCTCACTTACATTCAATCTCTGTTGAGTAGTTTCTTCTCTCGCATCATTTTACTTCATTCATTTATTCTTTCATTCATTCCACAAGTATTTGTTGAACATCTACTCTCACCTCTGATCCCTAAAGTCATTCTTATCCTTTTAAATGACTGGTTACCTTCAATTTAAAATACCTTATGTGCATAAAGCCAGTAAAAATATTAGAAAACCACCACTATAGAAGCTGACATTACCATATTTTATACAAGCAGTAAGCAGGTAAATTGTAACACTGTTTGGTAACATACTATAAGTGAGCTAATTCAGTGACACTTGTTATGAATTAGACACACAGCTAGCTAAGAGTATAGGTGGCTTAGCAGGTTTCTGTGGTTCATTGGCGTACTTATTGGACATTTCAGGAAGAGCTTTATAGTAAGTTCAAAGGACATGCCAACTATAGATGGAAACATGAAGTGAAGCCCAGTGTAGAAAATGAGCAAATGCAGACACAAAAGTAAAAAACACCTTCAAAGTCCCAACATCCATTTTGATGCTCAGGATTATTTTCTTTAAGGCTGGTTTTTTTTTTTAAGATTTTTATTGGGGAATTGGGGGAAGGGGAACAGACAAGTTGCTGTCGTTTTGTTCTTCAGTCTAGTTGTGGAGGACGTTGCTTCACTGGCCCAAGTTGGCACCATCATTGCACTCTTCCCGGGCGAGGCAGATCAGTCGCCGGCTTCTGGACGGCCGCTCACTGCAGCTGCTGGCCGCTCACACTGGCTGCTGGCTACATACAGTAGCCCATGGCAACCCACTGCTACAGGGCCTGCAGCCTATGCCGTCGCCGGCGGCTCAACGGCAGCCCAGCTCCAGGTTGAGCTGTTGTTCAGTATCTTACCTGTAGAGGGCAGTGTCACTGGCCCTCATATGTGGGATCTGAACCGGGGCCCCCTGGCGTCCCAAGCCAGTTCTTTAAGGCTATTTTTTAAGAGCAATTTTAAGTCCACAGCAAAATGGAGAGAAAAGTACAGAGATTTTCAAATATCCCCTACCTGCACATATGCCTGGACTCCCCATTATCAAAGTCTCTCACCCGTGGGAACGTTTGTTACCAGTGATGAACCTACATTGACGCATCACAATCGCCCAAAGTCTGCAGTTTACCGTAGGGTTCACTCTTGGTGTTGCCCCAGTGTGATTTTACAAGGTAGACTTTCTATTTTGATCATTTAATCACACAAATTAGAACTTCATTTTATGAGAAATGTGTGAGGCAAGCCAACCTAGGTCATCTTTTTACTGGAAGTTTAATGAAAGCTCTAGCTAGAGTCTCCAGCTATTGCTGTCAGTTATTTAATATAAATTGTTTTTCATCCCAGGTATGGATTTTAAAGCATATCATTCTTTAGATGGGCCAAACTGCAGTTGGTAGTTTCATATGAAGAACTAAGGTTGAAAGTTCTACGTACCAGTATCGGGTCTTTTATGGCTTTCGGAAAATGTGAACAGCCTTTTGACTTTGGTCAGTAAGTATATTGTACTGAATTGGGATATAATACAATGAAGTGTGTTAGATCTTTAGTTACTAGACAATCCTGGGTGAGTCTTCTGACTTTGCCACTTGCTGTGCCTTTTGGCAAAGTTAACATTTCCACCTCCAGGCTCCTCAACTATAGAAATGGAAAAAATAATACTTCCATCAAAGGTTTGTTATTGGATTGTCGGAAAAGTCATGATGCATTTTTGCAATGAAAAACAGAAAAAATACGTTATGATTTTTCCAACAACCGAATATAATGTTGAACATAATGTGCTTACACAGTGCTTGATGTAGTAAGGTCTTAGTTGATGATAACTGCAGTTTCTAATTCCTAAATTTTACACAAATACGTAAACTATTTTAGGGCCGGCCGTGTGGCTTGTTGGTTAAGAATTGGCTTGGGAGTGCGAGCTCTGAGCAACAGGGCCGCCAGTTCAGATCCCACATGGGCCAGTGACACTGCACCCTGTATAGCTAAGATGGTGAACAACAGCTCGACCTGGAGCTGGGCTGCCGTGAGTTGCTGGTGATGGTGTAGGCTGCAGTGGGCTGCAGTGGGCTGCTGTGAGCTGCTGTGAGCAACCGTCCAAAGGCCGGCGACTGATCTGCCTTAGCCGGGAAGAGCACAATGATCACAATACCAACATGGACCAGTGAAGCGACGTCCTCCACAACTAGATTGAAGAACCATAGGATAGCAACTTGTCTGTTCCCCTTCCCTGATTCCCCAATAAAATCTTTAAAAAAATAAATAAGTACGCTATATTAAGATTCAGTTTTAGATATAGGTAAATGTTTTTATACTTTTCTCAACTACATAAATAATAATGTTGACATGGCTGACAAGGTCATCCTATATAGTCTGATGAAATTCAGACTACATATTTCATTCTTGGAAGGGATGTGTCAATGATATGGTTTCATGGCCATAGGTTATGCTTACAAACTGGATTCTGTGATCGTATGGGAAGCATTAGCTTATTTCTATTGGCAGCCATTTATATTGATGGGATGTGTTTGAGGATGTGTTGGCATAATGATAATGATAGCAATATCAACAGCAGCAGCCGCTAAATATTACTGAGACATTGTCATTTGTCAGGCGCTAAGTTTCATCATTATATGCATTATATTGGCTAATGTAAAGACATACTTATGGTGCCTTGAGAAGGCCTGGAAACTTGGTAGTACTGTCAGGTTCATGGAATCTAAAACCATTCAAGCTAAATCAAGGCTGCAGGCTTACCCAGATAGCCAAATAATAAATGTATGCTATTCATCTCCAGGGGAACTGAGTAAGAGGGTTGAAGAGTTGGTAGAAATGAAAACAGGCCATCTTTATATAGAAGTCTCAGAACATTAAAATGTCCAAAGTTAAATAATCTAGAGCTTTTTTTTGTAAGTAAATTATAATAAAAAAGTAACTCAGCGTTAAATGAAAGGAACTACCATTACAATGGAAAATAGATATAATTTTAGGAAATTAATATAAAGTCCAACCAAGGGTGTTTAGAATCTATGAGTTCCTACACATTTACTCCTAATTCTAAGCAAGACATATATATACATATGTCTTCATATATATATATATATATATATATTCTTAATCTGTCTACACAAAGCCCATTTGACTTTCCATTTTCACTGTTGTTTTTCAGGTAATAGCTATTCTCTTTCTTCTCCTTCTTTGTAAATTCACCAATGTCTCAAATATGAGCTTTTTCAAATCTAACTCACTTTTTTTTCTCCAGCACACAAGTCACATGAGTCGAGCATGAAAAAAAAAAGATTTCAGAAAGCACAATTCTTTTGAGGAGTCACTGTGCCTGCTGCAAAATTATTCGAATGAAAAGATTTCTTTTTTTTGAAGTAAAACGACAATTAAGGTCGACCTCCTCTGTTCAAATTAAAAAAGAGAAAAAGGAGTGTAATGAAGAATCTGACTCCTTCCTCTAATTTTCCAAGTTCAATGGTAATCTAACCGTGCCATTCATTTACAGAAACCATTAATTTTACTATGTGGCTGAAAGTAGTAGGCCTCAGCTTTCATTCTCTTACTTCTCCCCTCCCTTGGTCTTTGTGTGTGCACCTGTTCAGGCCACTTTAGCATCCCATTTGTAAAACTTTGGATAATCCTCTGGCACTAACCCTGGTGTGATAATACTTCTGTTTTTCAGCAGCCTAATTACAAAGGACAACACAGATAAAACACTTCAGTCCTATTTTTTAATAGCTGATTTGCCAATTTTGCCAAGCTCCAAAGAGAATGGTCTCCAAACCTTGCTGGATTTAAATTTAATCTGAATTTATTCAACACATGGAACTCCAATACCTCAGAGCTTACCTTTTGTTGTTAGATTTTCGGACCTCTCATTCCTTCTCTCACCTTCACTCCTTGTTAAGAGTGATGTCAGAAATCTGTTTGTTTCTTTTTTTTAGGATATAGTTTAATAATATAATTGAAGCATTTTTAAGCATTCCCCAACATCCTTTGGAGACAACTGTTGACACCCTCAACTTACAAAACAATCAGAGAATTGGGGTTTTAGGCACTAAAGCGTTACTTTACTCAACTAAGCTAAACGAAAGATGAGCAAGGCACACTTCTTAATTTAACAAATTTTTTTCTGAAGGTAATAGCTTCAGAATTGGAGCTTAGGAAAGAAAACGTGTCTAATATTTCTTTTCTGGTTTAAAATGAAAAAAAAAAGAGAGAGAGGATTATTTCTAATTCATGGTAAACCTAAGGAGAGGATCATTACTTCAGTACATGTAAGCCTCCCAGCATCTGGGTACTTAACTCTGCTTCTTTGATCTAGAGATGGGACTGGGCATCTGGCAACTGAGACAATCTCGTGAATTCTGGGTACTTCCTGGTCAGGTGGAAAATGTCCTGAATTTTTGAGGGATTGACTAAATCTTTCCCCCACGGCATGGTTTGGGGGGTTCCAAGGGCACTGTGCAACTGAAGAGCAGCCCCTACTACTTTCTTAATCCCTTGATTTTGTAACCCCAAATAACTGAAGGGAAATTTAATACATATGTTTCTGATTCGCCTACACTGCTTCATCAAAATGGTGTTTAGTAAGAGCTATTTGATATCTAAGAAGTCTTCTCAGTCTTCGTTTTAAGCCTTTTATTTTGCTCCAGGAAATCATGTTTTCTTTGTGCTCAGCAGAATGGGGAACAGGGGAGGCCTAAGTTTGGCTCTAAAGGTTATACTCACAAAATCAGCCTGAGTTTAGACATTGGCAAAATATGTTGCTTTCCTCTGTTACAGCACCAGACAAGAGAAAAACCCAACAAGTGAAAAACTCAAGGATATTATCAAAATTTGGATGCCATCGGTTAATTTCACTGACTAACCCATTTAGCAATTTAATCAAAATATACATTTCTGCTTTCTAAGATACTAATTGTTACATATTAAATGACAGGAGACTAATAAACACATTTGTCCTACTTTACAGATGGAAAAATATGTCATAGAAGAAAATGGTACATGTTTTAGTCCAAAATGACACTATAATTTGTTACAAACACCAGTAAAAACACCAGCTACACCGAGCGATATAACCAGTTCCTAAGTCATATACCACTAGTGAAAAACATATAGAAGAAACATCTACTTTTGATCATAGGAGAACCCATTAACCATGGCGGGAGGGGGGCGGTTGCCTTAATGGAAATGTTCAAAGTTCGAATTTGAATTTTTGATTGATCACTGATATTCTCTGAAACAGTGATAATAAATGAACAACATCAAAGTAAAGGCAATTGCCTGTGAGCAGTTTGTAATAGAATACTGGTACATAATATTAACATTTACTGAGCACTTTTCATGGTTTAGGCAACTGTGCTAAGTGCTATATATAAATTATTTCATTCAATTCTCACACAACACCATGAAGTAGGTACTATAATTTTATGCCTATTTTTTTTTCTAATGAGTGAAATGAGGTTTAAGAGCTTAAAGGGAGAAAGGTTATTTATCAGGTGAGGTATAGCTATTTCAGTCATTTCATATTAGTGCAACATTTTTATCCAATAGGACACAATTAACATGTTTTTTTAATGAATCATATAAAATTTGCATGTAAGTGTTCTAAGTAATATTATGAGTTGGATATTATAAACCAAGGACCAGTTATTAGAGATATTACAACAGTATTAAATATTGTATGGCACCTTTTGCAGGTATATGCTCGTGCAGCTAACTTTTGTGAAAATGTCCTCCCTTACGCTGGTTGGGAAATGTATCTCATTTGTCTACCATTAATTTTCCTGGGTCTGGTAGGTCTTTGATTCTTAGGGAGCAGGGCAATTGGGATGAGACTCAAACGAGTCAGGTGTCCCCTAAAGATATAATAATCCCCAAGAAACCTAAAACGTTAGGAGAATTTTCCATGAGGAAACAGTACTTCAGTGGTACCCTTCCATGAAGGTGGTAGTTGAATTCTAAAAGGTACATTGTTCTAGATATATTTTTTCATTGTTGTTACCCAGTGCCTAGCACAGTGCCTGGCAGGTCATGGGTCCTCGTAAATTTCTGTTGAATGAACAGATGAATAAATGACTAAATAAGAAATGGAAGTGTTTATAGTAACAGAAAACACTTATGAGATAGCTTGTGATTTTTGTCCCTGAGGTCTCTGCTCCTGTGTAGCCTTATGTGTGGAGAATTAACCAGTTGGCTTTACTCTGTTAGTTGAGTGGGAATGACCCTTTCCTTTTTTCACCCAAAGCAGCACTAGAGGCAAGAACTCTGCCCTGGAGTTGGTGGTCAGTCAGCTCCCAGATGGCCCTGGTGGCTTTCTCCTCCCCTATTCTTGCTCCTGTGTAGCCTCATCCTAAAAGACATTGTGGCTTCCACCTTGTTCTCTCTTAGGTCACTTGCTCTGTGGGAAGCAGTCACCACATGTGAAGACACTCAAGCAGCCCAATGGAGAGATCCATCTGGTAAGACACTGAAGGATCAGCTGGACAGCCATGGAAGTGAGCGATCGTCAGAACAGATCTTCCAGCCCCAGGCAAGCCTTCAGATGACTACAGCCTTGGCTGACATCTTGACAACAACCTCATGAGAGACCCCGAGCCAGAACCACTCACATCAGCTGGCCTACAGTAACAGTGAGACAAAAAAATACTTATTGCTGCCTTTAGCTGCTAAATTTTGGGGTAACTTCTTTTGCAGCAGTAAATAACTAATACAGAATTGTATGGAGATACAGAATTAGACTCAGACACTGAAGAAAATAAATGTATGGTATTTGTTGGCACCTCTTTCCATTATCTATCTTCTTCCTATTCCTATGGGTTCATCAGAAAGCAGTTAGTAAGACTCCAATCATTCACATAAGAATTAGTCCTAACAATATACTTTCCTAATGATGTGTCACATGGGCTGTGGTACAATTTGTGGAGATTTTATGTGTGTGTATGTGTGTGTGTGTGTGTGTGTGTGTGTGTGTGTGTGTGTGTGTTTTAAAAGTCTCCAGTGATCTTGAGTCATAGTGAAAATAATTCTGAAGTATCATGAAAATTGGATACTGGCGCCCGTCTGTGATGTGACCATGGTCAGGACACACGGTCACATTTACAATTCAGAGAGCTACTGAATTGTAAAGTGTTAGTTAAAAATTTTATGAATGAAGTATACCGGCCAAACAAAAAAAAGAAGGCCTGACCATAGTAATTTGTATTCTTGGATTTTGAAGACAGGCATATGGAACTTCAATACATCACTGAGTGACACAAGAGATTTTGTTTTATGGTAAGGATATGTGCAATGCACAAAAGGTTTTTGGTACATAGCTGCCTGCGTATGCAGTGTTAGGAGGTAACAGGCATGACTCCCCCAGAATAGCAATGTAGCAAGCTGTCAGTGTAGACAAACTACATTTTGGAGATTACCTACAAAAAACTGAAGATTTCATTTTCCATGACTTGTTTGGAGAGCATTCCTGAAAGTCTGCTCCCAGCACCAGCCAGAGCGTGACCTCAGCCAGATTTATCAGGTCCAGGTAGGAACATTTCTGCCAACACTGGGGAAGTCAATGGCTGTGGCACCTTGTGACATAGGGAGGGAAGTGGGGTGAGGCACAGTCATCCCTGAATTAAGTGCACAAGCCTTGAGGAGCTTCAGATAAGGGCCACATATAAGAAACATAAATAAAAATTATATTATATAGGCAGTTTGAATCTTACCCCACCAGTTACTTGATGTATGACTTTGGGTAAATTATTTAATCTTTCTAAATGTCATCCTCTGTAAATGGCCTAAGAAAAAAATATCTACTTTATAGAGGTGTTGAAGGATTAAATGTAATAATCCACATAAAGCATCAAAGCATAGTATCCAAAACATTGTGCTATCTAAATAATGATATCCAATATGATAACAATAACTATTATAATTCCACCTATGATCTAAGTGGTTTTGCTTTTTGTTTCCAAGGAGAGGTCTACATTTCAACTGGGAGCTCTAGAATATTTACAAATATTGCCTCTCAACCAGACCAGAGAGAGAAGTCTTTCACAACAAGAAAAACAGAAAAACAGAATGCTAAAAGCAATGTATGATTTTCAGAAGACTTATTGCATTTGGGCCAATGCATAACTTTTTGTTCTTGAAAGGGGGATGTGAGAAGCAGTAACGTCATTATTATGCTGTAAGCCAGCCCACTTCAACTGCTGGTCTTCACAATGCTTACAAGTGTAATAATAATAATAATAATAATAATAAAAAAGAATACAAAAAAACCACTTGCTTCCTTTTTTATGAGTATTGACATTCTTGTGCAGTATTAGGAGAGCTAATTTAGCTTCCAGTTCTAAGAATTTTTGAATCTATAGCCAGTAATTATTGGCATTCAGAGGTACAAAAGAGGAAAACAAAGCTTGCAAATTCTAGCACATTCATGTGGGATTGGGAGCTGAATTAGGATCCTCGCACGCCATTGAATGATCAGCCCCCCTATTAGAGCCTTATTAAAATGGTAATGATTATATGCCAGCTATAGGCAAGCAGCCGCACCTGTCAAAAACCACCCCGATTATCCTGTTCATTGAACTGTCTGGCTCTTGAATCAATGTCTCAGGTTTACTTCTCTGTGATGTCCTCCCCCCGCCCCCCGCCCCAGCCCCGTCTTAAATTTTAAGAAAAGATACAAGAACAAATATTTCCCTGGGGTCACAGAACACTCTTGTAGTTCATTGTATCTTCTCCTCATTTTCTGGTTTCGTATCTGGTATGGTAATGTAATACGGGAACTATCTTCTCTTTGGCTTGGGATAGAAATGGGAGAAAGAAAGAGAAGAAATGTCAGTCTCATCCAACTAAAAATTCTAATGTTAGTAAAGGATAATGCAAATCTATAATTAATCTGGCTACTGGGATTATTTGATTGTTGGTTATAAATACTGTGATCAAGGCATAGTGGCTTGTTACTCATGCTTCATTTGGCAAGCCTGGAGATCTGTTGTCCTTCATTTAAAAGACATTTTGGGCTTTCATCTACCTTTTTCCTTTAAAAACACATAAAACAATAGTGTGCTTCAGTTGAAATCCCTTTTTTCCTCTAAATGAATCATCATTGACTGCACAATATTGTTTTTCTTACAACACTAAATTCTGCCCTTACCATGGGGATTAGTGTGTTTTAAAGTATTTTACTGAGTGGTTTGTCAAATTCCAGAATACAAGAGAACATTGGTGGGAAAGGGCACTGGGAGACTGGATGTCATCAATAGTACTTGTGACAAGCGTAACCACAAGATATCATACGAAAGACAGTTTGGGGAATATAATCAATAATGTTGTAAAGATTCTGTATGGTGTCAGATGGACACTTGTCTTATTAGGGAGATCATTTCATGGACGGTGTAGGTGCCTGACCACTGCACTGTACACCTGAAGCTGAAGCTGAATAATAATGAATGTCAACTATAATTTAACATGTATTCAATATATATATATATATAATATAATATAATATATATATATATATATATATATATATAGTCACAGGATGTGGATTACATCATAGGGAATAGAGTCAATGGAATTGTAACAGCTATGTGGGATGTCAGAGGGGTAGAAGCTTGGGGTAGGGGAGTTACCACTTTGTGAGGGGTATACCATATTTTCCCATGTATAAGACACACCTTAATTTTGGGGCCCGAAATTTGAAACAAAATGTATTACATAAAGATATTGAACTCAAGTTTTATTCATCATAAAATTCATACAACTCCTCATCACTGTTAAACCTCCCAACCATTAGCTTGTCCTCATCTGTGTCTGATGACAAATCACTGTCTTCATATATTGCCTCGTCCTCAGCTCCATCTATGGCATTTGAAATGTCACGCTTCTTAAATGACTTGACAACAATCTACAACCACTGTATAAGACACACCCAGTTTGTAGACCCCAAATTTTTTGAAAAAGGGTGCGTCTTATACATGGGGAAATACAGTACATGTCTAACTAATACATTGTTTTGTACACCTGAAACTAATTAAAAAAAGACCAAAAAAAATAGCACTTATGAAGATGCTATGAAGGTAGCTTATCAGAGTTCTTGGAGAGAAGAGTCAATGTGCAAAGAAAAGCATATTTTTGCTTGTATGGAGTGTTTTTGTTTACTAGAGAATAGGGTGCTCTGATTCCAGCATTTCTTGCTGGGCACCACGAAGGATGTGAGTTTCCTACAATAGCTACTGGACTGAAGAGGTTTCTATTACCTGTCGGCCACAAGTCTTAGCCGTTGGAGAACAGAGCCAGAAGACCACGGATTGCTGCTATCCGCTGTTTTTTTTGGTAAAATGTCCCCTGGATGTGCTCTGAAGAGGTAGGAAGCTAATAGACAGAAAGAATATCAAATTCCTTATTTAGAGTCTTCGGTTAATTTGCAGGAAGAGAAACAGGATTCGAATATGGGATACTGTTACCCTATCCCAGCTGAAAGCACCTTGGATTTCCAGTCTCTTTGATATTACCACCTGCAAATACAACCAGGTCTAAGTTAACAGAACAGGCTTAATGACACTGACCTGCTGCTTCTATTGCTGTACCAACAACAACAAAACATACATCTTTTACAGAGATTCACAACTCATCTGAGACATTCTTTCTCAGAATGCTATTTATTTATTGAATGACTTCAGTGCAATATATTCTGCCTCCCCCATCCCCACAACCCAATCTACCTCACCCCATCTAGCCAGTATTGATTAAACATCATGAAGTAACAACTAAATACTTCTTCAGCCTTTGTTACTACAATTTTTTTTTTAAAAAGGTTGTATCATGGGATAATTACATATTGAAACAATTGATTACTCTGCAGCCAAAGCTATTACTAGGGTGTCTGAGGGGCCCAATCCTGTTTACAGTCCTCAAGCCCCTCGACCTTGCTCTAGCATCAACGACTCTTTGCCCCTCTGTCTAGACCCACTCAGCCTGACACCTTTGTGATGTGTCACCATCCTCAGATTCCTCCTACTTTTCTATCCGTTTCTTCTTGGTTCCTTTCACTACTTCCTGTCTCACATGTATACCTTTCTTAGGGTTCTGTCTTTGGCATCCTTTCTCTTTTTTTTTTTTTTTACCTTCCCTGCATATGTTATGTGCTGTTGAGTTGGTTCCGACTCCTGGCGACCCTGTAAAGGAGCGATGTCCACAATGTCCTGTCCTCCACGGTCCTGCGGATCTGTAGATTCATGCCTGTGGCTTCTATTATGGAGTCGATCTCTCTATGTTCCATCTTCCCCTTCTTCTGCTGCCTTCTAGTTTCCCAGCATTATTGTCTTTTCCAAAGAACCCTGCCTTCTCATGATGTGCCTGAAGTAGGACAGCTTCAGTTTTGTTATTTTTGCCTCCAGGGATGTTTCAGGCTTAATTTGCTCCAGGACCCACTTGTTCATCTTTCCGGTGGTCCTGTGACTCCATAGAGCTCTCCTCCAACACCATATTTCAAGTGAATCTATTTTTTCCCTATTGGCCTTCTTCACTGTCCACCTTTTGCATTTGTATGTAGTAATTGGTAATATGAGGGTGTGTATGACCTTAGCCTTGGTCTCTAATGATACATCTTGGCTTTTGGTGATCTTTCCTAATTCTTTCATTGTTGCCCTTTCCTAGCCTTTTCTTGATTTCTTGGCTGGAGGCTCCATTTGAATGGATGACCGAACAAGATAAGCAAAATCTTTAACAATTGCAATATTTTCATTGGGTATGTTAAAGTTGTGTATTTCTTCTGTAGTCATGACTTTTGTCTTCTTGGTGTTCAAATGCAGTCCTGCTTTGGCACTTTCTTCTTTCACTTTTATCAGAAGTCATTTCAAATCATTGCTACTTTCTGCCAGTAAGATGGTGTCATTTGCATATCTTAAGTTATTGATATTTCTTCCACCAATTTTCACTCCTTCCTCTGAGTCTAGTCCAGTTTTTCATGTGATATGTCCTGTATACAGATTTTAAAAATAGGGAGCGAAAACACACCCTTGTCTGACACCTTTGCCTACAGGAAACCATTCTGTGTCTCCATATTCTGCCCTGACAATAGCTTCCTGTCTACAATACAGGTTACACATCAGGACAATCCAGTGCTGAGACACACGCATTTCTTTCAGAGTAACCCATAGCTTTGCATAATCCATGCAGTCAAAGGCTTTTCTGTAGTCTAGAAAATATAGACTAACTTTCTTCTGAAATCCTTTGGAGCACTGCAATAGCCAATGAATGCTTGCAATTAGATCTCGAGTGCCTCCTCCTTTTCTGAATCCAGCTTGAACATCTGGCATTTTTTGCTCCATATAAGGTAGAAGCCTCTGTGCATCACTGTGAGCATGACTTTACTTGTATGGGCAATTAGAGACCTTCCTAGGGTTCTGTTTTTTGCATCTCTTCTCTTTTGTTTCCTAACAATTTATCTTCTCCTATGATTCCTAGTCATCTCTTTTATAAAGACAACCTTAAATTTCAACCTCAAGCAGAGACTTCTGCAGTCATTCACTTCCAATGCTTATTGGGTTGTCAGAAAAGTCATGACACATGTTTGCAACAGATGGCACTAGTTCATTTTTAGAAGTATTAGAGTCATTCGCATCTATGTTATTGCTATGTCATTTGACAGCTGACAGTTCTAGCTTCATTCTAAAAAAATTGAACGATTTGGTTGAGTTTTAGAGATTTTACAACAAGTTGAAGATGGAAGACCAAACTGTGCATTTTTGCCATATTTTACTGTTTCCCTTCTATAAAGGGAAAAACGCACGTCAAGCTTGTGAAAAGTTACATAAAGTTTACGGTGACAATGCTCTACAAGAATGTCAGTGCCAATGATGGCTCACGAAATTCCGTGCTGGTGATTTTGATCTCAACAACGCTCCTTGGTCAGGGAGGCCCACTGAGGTTGATGACGACAAAATAAAGGCATTGATTGAGTCAAACCCACGTTACATGACCCGAGAGATTGCAGAAACATTGCACATCCACCATTCAAGCATTCACAACCACCTGTAGAAGCTGAGATACATAAGCAAGCTCGATATTTGGGTTCTGCATGAACTCAAAGAAGTTCATTTGATGGCACGTATAAACATCTGCAATATGCTCATTAAACGTGAGGAAAACGATCCTTTTTTGAAGGGACTGATAACTGGTGATGAGAAGTGGATTGTTGATAACAGTGTGTGGTGCACAAATGGTCTTGGTCCCGACGTGATGATTCTCTTCAAACGACATCGAAAGCAGACATTCATCAGAGGAAGGTTATGCTCTCAGTGTGGTGGGATTTTAAAGGTGCTGTGTCTTTTGAGCTCCTACCAAAGAATCAAACAATCAATTCGAATGTGTACTGTCGGCAATTGGACAGTTTGAACGAATCCATCACCCAGAAATGTCCAGAGCTTGTTAATTAATTGTAAAGGAGTTTTGCTCCATCGCGACAACGCAAGACCACATGTAAGTTTGATCACCCGTCAAAAATGATTGGAGCTTGAGGGCCGGCCGAGTGGCTCAGTTGGTTAAGAGCTCACTCAAGGGTGTGAGCTCTGAGCAACAGCGGCTCGAGTCCCAGCCAGAGCTGAGCTGCCACTGAGCTGCCAACAGGTGGCAGGATGGCTCAGCTAAAAAAAACAATGATTGGAGCTTGGATGGGATGTGTTGCCACACCCACCATACTCACCTGACCTTGTGCTGTCAGACTTCCACTTGTTTCGCTCTCTTCAAAACTCCTTGCATACTATAACGTTCAATTCAGATGAGGTTGTAAATCAGCACCTTGTTCAATGTTTCACAAATAAAAACAGGTCCTTCTATGAAAGAGGAATTATGAAGCTCACTGAAAGATGGCAAAAGGTTATCGAACAAAACAAAACAGGCAATATATCATTGATTGATCTTAGTTTTTTTATAGAAAATGAGAGGGCCAGAGGGAATGTGAATAAGGAGAAAAGTTGGTGGGCTCTAGAACCAAAGGGCCAGGATTGCCCACATTCAGAATTTGTATAGCCTCCACTCCTGTGGGCTTTACCCTTCGCCGGGTCCAGAAACCATGGGGCGCTGAGCCAGTGCTTACTGTGGAAGCTTCATTTTAAAGAGCAATGTACATGGCCATGCTGGGCAGCTCTATTACTAATGGTCCTTCATGATGAGGTAGGTAGCACTTTTTCTAGGATGAGTTCGCAAACTTAATTGTCTGTCCTCATGTAAGGCAGAAAGGGAACCATCCATCTATTCCTGGCTCTGTTTTAATTCGTAGACCACAGGGGCTACTCTTCCTCCTTATCTCGACTGGTTTATGTTCTCTCCACTCCCAGAGGCCCATTTAATTCATGAGTCCTTTCCTTTGACACCCTTCTGCCACATCAAAAGATAGAAGTCACCTCTTCCTCCTTTGACATAGCACTTTATCTGCACCATTTTCTTTTTTCTGGTCCCTTTATCTTTAAATATTTCATATGTGCATATCTTATTTACCCTCCTAGATTGTACATCTTTTGAGGGAAAGAGAAAAGTATGATTTATCTCTAAGTCATCCAGGAAGCCTAGATTTTGCCTGCTATATAAAATTCAAGATGCATACTTGTTAGAGAAAAGATTTTTTTTTTCATTAGACATCTCTTTTTTGTGTTATACACCTGGTTGGATTGAACTGCTGTTAAAGTGTTCTGAAGTAATTTCCTAGTAAAATTGCTTAATATCTGAGTTAAGCAGTATTGAGTATAAAAGGTAAACAAAATGGCAACACTCAAAATCAAACATCAAAGTTAATTTTATTATGTTGTGGACTGAGTAATCTCAATATTTTAAAATTGTTAAAGTTGTATCATTTCATTTTTGCCTTATGCCCCAAATCTTGGAGTCTTTTTGACTGTCTTCCATATCCCAGAATTCATCAGGACATCCCTTTATTTCTACCCTCAGAATACATCCAGAATTTCAGCCATTTTTACCACTTCTGCTACTATTTTGATTTAAGCTGCCATCAACTATATTACTATATGTATTATATATACTTATTATAATAGCAATATATTATGTAGTTATATATATTTCATATGTTACACATTATCATATATCTTAATTACTGCCACCTAGATTATTGTAATTGCCCTCTAATTGGTCCCCTGTCCCTATAGTCTCTTTCAATACAGCAGCTAAAGTGACGCTGTTAAAATGTAAGTCAGATCATATCAAAGTACCACTCAGAACCTCCAGTGGCTCCCCATCTCATCCAGAAGAAAACCTAGTGTCCTTACAGTGGTCGACCAGCCTGTTCTGCCTCCAGCTCTGTTTCATTTGTGACCTTTTTCCTACCAACCTGTTTCCTGATGGCTCTAATCCAGTCACATTTCTATTCTTGCTGTCCCCCTGAGCACCCCAGATACTCTTCTGCCTTACAGCCTGTACCTGAGTGTCCTGTCTAAAGCTGTCTTCTTTTAGATTTATGTAGGGCTGGTGTCTCACTCCTTTCAAGTCACTGCTTAGATTTCTCTTTCTCAGTAAGATCTAGTCCCAACAACCCTGTTTAAAATTGTAGTTGCCCTGAGGACCCCTGATTTCCTCCACTTACCACCTTGAAACATATGACATAATTTGCTTATTCATTATGTTTATTTTATTTTCTGTCTTCTGCTAGAATGTAAGTTCCACGACGGCAGAGGTTTTTGTCTGTTTTGTTTGATGATGGATCCTAAGACCTTAGATCAATTTCTGACACATAGTAGGTACTCACTACATACCAGTGAGTGGATGAAAGGTACAACATTAGAGTTAAAAGAGAAGACTCCAGAGATCACTTGGTCTAGTGGTTCTTGATGGGGGATCTCTGAAAGTCATATGGCATCTGTTAGCTCTTTCCATAACTGTCAGAAAGCCTAGTGATGCTTCAACATTTGGCCATGATAACATTGCCTAGTTCTGTGGTTCCTAAACTGTATTGAGGAATACCGAAGTAGTATTTTTTGGGGGGACTTCAGTGAAGTCAAAGGGGCATGGGAGTATAATTTTAAATTTATGAAATGTTTAGCAAAACTCAACATTTGTCAGACATCAGGGAAATTTCTAGCTCAAGGTTTTAAAATTAGATTGTGTTACATTTCTGATAATGCCCTATCTTTATGAAACTGAGTTTTCCATAATTGCTGTCATGAAAAGCAACTCAATCCCCAAAAAGAAATAATTTATTCTTGTCTGTTAATAATCTGCTTACAAATCTAATTTCAAAACTTTAAAGGTGTGCAGTGCACAATAGACATATACAACCTGTTAGTAAAAAATTGTGGTTTTATAAGAATGAAATATTTTTTTTAACTTTAGGTATATTATTTTTTTCAAATGACTACTATGTTATCAGGACATTAGTAGCTACTAAGTTGTTTGGATGCAACTACTTAATAAACAGAACTGCTAGATATTTCTTTTGGCCTAGGAGCACTGTGAAAAAATTTTGAGGCCCTAAGGGTGCCACAAATTGAGAAAGTTTAAGCACCCCTGGTCTATGCTTTAAAAAAAATATTTTATTTCAGATACAATCATAAAATTGGTGTGGCAACTTTGTGGTCCCATCTTTATGAAAAGGTCTGGTTGGCGATACTATGGGCATTTTTAATAGAAAATAAATTGCTAATGAATAACAAATCAATCATTAATAAATGTTCTTTTTTTGGATTAAGTCTTTCAAAACATAAGGAAACAGAGGGAGAAATATTTAAAGGGTCCTTGGTGGGGATAGATAAAGAGTCTTGTTCTTGCCCAAGGCATTGGCATTGGTTTAACGCACGAGGAAGCTTAGACTTGGCAAGGTTGAGTCACATGGCCACAGTCACGCAGCTGGTTAAGGAAGAACCAGGGTCATCATCTAATCTCTTGTCCCTTTGCCGGTGTACCTCACCAGGTTTCCTCTTTAAGTCTGTATGAAGTTTATGGAGGAATTTTTTGAATACATTGAGATTTTGATAGGTGAGTGATCACTCTACCTACGCTCCAGCAAGAAATATACTTACTGTTCCAGGCCTGGCATAATTCCTGGAACATATTTTTTTAAAAAAATACATGCTTAATTGAATTATATAGTCACCATTAAATCTATATATCATATTTTTAAATCTCAGATACATATCGATGACAATTAACTCAACAGGAAAGTTAGAAAAACCTAGTTAAGTTTAAGAACCCAGGTTAAAAACATAGTTAAGAAAAACTAAATTAGAAAACCTTAGTTTATAGAAGAAATGAGCCAGTGCTAATTAATGTATCACTCATTAACACCTGAGTGTGTTGAGCAGGTGTGCTTGGAGATGACTGAATTTTGTAGCACTTCTTGTGAAATGCTAGAGAGAAGATAGCACTTGAGAGTCATATATGGCACTGTCATTTAAGAGAATGTTTGATGAAGAAGTCGAAGCCTTAATCATTTTTCTGTGTAGTTCATGTGTCAGGATTTGAGGATAAGAATATTTTGAATTTCATATTTTACATAATAGAAATACCAGTCTTATTTACCAAGTCCAAGTCAGTGATCTGAGAAATGTGTTGAGTTAGCAACTGTAAGTATATAGAGTTGTACATAGGGTAGTTTCCAAAATGAAAAATAAGAAAATGCAGAAAAATGCCTGCTTCTTTAACATTTTGCACTCCACAGATGGTCCCCTGGCCAACATAATTTTGTCTCTCGTTTTGATGATATGGGCTGGAAAATGTCTCAACCAAATTAAGCTAATGGAGGTCAGTGCATGGTATGTGCCATTAATTTGAAGAACAAGGAGATAGATAGAGGAAAGACAAGGTAATGATTTGTGACAGGGGGCCCCAAATTTGATTTAAAAAATTCAATTACCCTTTTTAAAGTCCCCCAAAGAAATGTGCTGCAAAGCCCTCCATTCTCCATCCATGCAGATGGGGACACGAAAGCTGCTCTTCCTAACAGTTCTATATCACTTCCTCTGTGACACTTTGTGAGGACTGCAAGACAAAAACAAAACCACCCTCAGTGTGTCCTATTGTGAAATGATAGAGGTGGCCAGGTGGCAAGAGCTGTTCTTGCACAGCTTGAAGAATAGGAGAGAGCAAGTTGCATGTAGAATGACCTTCTTAGTGACATCCTGCTAGGAACCCTAGACGATATTGCCAAAGCAGCTCCAGCATTGCAAGAGGCTCCCTTAAGGAAATTTCCATCTGCAACAGTCAAACGATGCACAGGAAATTTAAACTTCAGCCACGGCCTCATACTGGGAACAAAAGGAGCCATATACCCTTGTCAGGACACAGACCCTAGAAATAAGCCGGAAGCCTCATTCCATGGCCTGCCAGCTCCCTAATCTTGGGCAGATTGGTTAGCAACTCTACGCCTCAACGATTTTCATTTGTAAAATGGAGATAATAGTAAGACTGGTCTCATAGGATCCTTAGAAGGATTAAATGAGATAATTTATATAAAGCACGTATAACCAAATTGCACTTACGAAGGTCAGAGCTAACCTACTATATATACTAAGGAAACTTGTTTAAAAAGAAACGATAAAGAATTCATTATTTTTGTTTTTCTTATTTCGACAATGGCAAAACGCTTCACAGTCTGGGTTTTTAGATATCATCTGGGCACTTCCTTTGAAAATTAATGCATGTCATACCTCTTACCCCAGAAAGAAGCAAGGACCAAGGGCTTAACCTTGGCTTTGGGCATCTTCATCTATAGAGGTAAAACCCATGGGTGAGACAGTGATCGTATGAAGGTGTTGTGTGAAAGGAACACCATGAAGAAAACCAGAGAGGCATTAGGAAACAGAATTCCCTTCCTTCTTAGCATCACTTCAGCATCTGAAACAGCACAGCCATAGTGGCATTTCAAACTATTTATAAATACACAGCCTTTGCATGGGGCTGCAGCTACAGTAATTCACAGAAGGATTGCATAACCATCATGCTGCCCTGCATATTCATAGTGTTAATAAAGACAGCCGGGAGGATTTGAAAAACGAAACTGTACTCATTAGTTGGTATCTGACACATACTAGGTACACAATTACTGGAAACTATGGTGATGGTAACAATGATAATAGATACAACAGAAAAGAAACCATGTCTTAAGAAGAAAACACAAAAAGAGTTTGGTGACATGTGGTTCATTAGTTAGAACACTGATATTTAAAAATTTGCTCATCCTACTGCAAATATTTTGATCTGGAAGTGATTTTTACCTGTTATATCCTAAAGCCCCAAATTTGCAAGGAATGTGGACTGGATGTAATGCTCCAAAATGTTTCAAAAGCTGATCCATTTTTGTGGTACCACGAGGAAAGTGCGAAGGCATAGTTTCACGTGTTGACAACTTTGTGACATTGATTTCTTAATTCAACAAATAATTATTGCTCATCTATTCATTTATATGGGCTGAGTCAACCAAAATGAGCAAGAAGTAGAAATAGCTCTCTAGCAGCTCTCAGCCCAACAAGAGACGCAGACACACAAGCCAATAACTTTTTAAAAATCTAGCAGGGTCTGGGCTAGAAAAGAATTATATACAAGAGTAGACAGAAGCTGGACGTAGAAGGCATGGGGCTTGGAGGGTGAGCTGAAGGGCTCAGAATCTTTATCGTTTTAAGCAATGCACGTTTTGTCAAAAACAAACTGAATTACAACAAGCACTTTTGGGGAGAGCTCTGAAAAAATAAGAAAGTGTTGTCTCCAAGGAAAGGACATTTTATTCTTTTAGTTAGAATATAATGCTTTTTCCCTGTGGTGTGAGATGCTATATATGGCGAATCATTTTTAGTGCTTCTGTATTTCAAGCAAATATGGCCAATTTTCAACCACCTGGTTATCGAAGCATTGCACAAATAGGAATATTACCTTTCTTCCTAACAACCTAATATAGCTTAGGAAGCTTACATGACATTTCATAGACAACTTTCATTTATATGTACCACATAAATGCACCAGGTTATTCAGGAATAAAAGAACATCTACCCTTTGAGCAGATAGACCTATCTGATTGGTGCAACTTCTTTTGATTGGAGAGCTCTCTCTTTTCCAAATTACAGGATGGATATTTTTTTCCAATAATTCACCCCATCTTGCCACACCAGCAGTTCTACTCTGCTCCTAGTATATCCTTAGTCTAATTCTGTACATTGCCTATAATTTTGGTTTTCACTTGAATAAGAAAATCGAACCATGTATGTCAGTGCAGTTCCCCAAGGCAGAGGGACCCAGGCCTGGCGTCCTGCCCCTGGACCCACACAGGCCATGCCCACAGGACTGGCCCAGACGTTGGCGGGCAATCTTGCCCACAGAATCGGTGAGCTGATGATGAATGGCTGTGAAAGCTTTGTGATTGCTCAGGCTCCTTTGTGGGACTGGACAATGGAGGAGGACACAAGTCTGGCTCAGGGGAGCAACGAATAAAACTGCTGGGCAGGATGGCGGGCTCCTGCAGACACGACCACTTGTTGACGCTGAAGGGATTTCACAACAAGTGAGCAGAAACAGAAACGATTCTGTTCGGCAGGGCTATTAGTTGCAACGTGTGGCACTGGAGCGGTCACTCCTGATGTGTTTCCTCACTAATGAGCTCTGAATGCCCATTAAACTGGGCCACTATAGGCCCAGAGCCACCCGGACAATGGCATGCATGAATGCCTTCCCCTGTCACTATTGGTTGGCCCAGGGGAGAAACAACTGGTATCACTCAAATTTAAACAGAGCTGACAGTACAGTTAAATGATCATTAATTAGGGTTTGTGGGCAGATAAAGACTCAGAGCCATTTCTAATGACAAGATAGGTTAGCGTGACTCATTCGGGAACATAACCCACTCTGGTCCTGCCCTAGTTCTTGGGCCGTGCGGAGTGACATCCATGGGATTTTAGACACATAATCTGAATCAAAGTGTGTTGGGAGGACTAAAGGAAGGCTTTATAAGACATAGGAGGTTTTTAAATGATTTGTAATACCTTACAAATAGTGCTGAGAACTGAATTCGATTATATATGTGCAAACTCCTTTGGGATGTGGTCGTATGGTGGGAAGGGGAACAGGCTTTGAGTTAGAAAACCAGGTTTGAACCTTGGCTCTTAAATTTGTTGAGTGAACTTCAGCAATTTTTAAAATTCAGGAATTTTTATTGGGTTGTCGGAAAAGTCATGACATACTTTTTCTGTTTTTCGTTGCAAAAATGAGTCATGACTTTTCCGACAACCCAATATTTCTTCACCTATAAAATGGAGATAATCATAATCTTAACCTCACAGTGTTATTGCTAAGATCACGCAAGGAGGAAACTTGTAACTTATATTGAATCACACAGCTGTTGGTTATCTTTCACTTTCGAGCTACATACATTATTCATGGATATGGCATACACATCAGGTAGGGTGGTCTACTAGGAAAAGTGAAAACAAAATTGTTCTAGTGAAAAGACAAATTTCAACTTTGTTTTCCAAGCATTTCATTCTGAGAGGAATGATTTAAGCTGCATAACACTTCAAACAAGCTCGTGAGAACATTAATTACTTTTAGAGGTATTTTTCCTAATGGTTCATCACATGATAGTTTCTCCTCAGAAATAATGGTAGTGGAGTTGAATAAAGAACAATATTTTTACAGTAGTCATTATCATCAGAAAAGTAATATCTTTCTCAGAAGATAAGAAATATTCTTGTGTACAACCTTGACATCGATGACCATCTTTATGTCGATCACTCCTAAATCTCTATCTTGAACTTTTTCTGCTCTACCAAGATCCAGATCTAGAACCCAAACTTCCTTCACACCTAAATGTGAAGGTATCTCAAACTTAATATTTCTATAAAAGTTAGCTTTTGCTATATAATAAACTACTCTAGAACTTAGTGATTCAAAACAACTATTGATTTAGGTCAGGATTCTGTGAGTTGGCAATTGGGGTTGGGCTCAGCTGGGTAGTTCTTCGGGTGTTGGCTGGGCTCGCTCATGTGTCTGTGTCAGCCTCCTGGTGATGTAGTAGGGGATGGCTGGTTCAGGATGGACTGAGTCAAGATGGTGTGTCACTGCTACACGTGGTCTTCCATCATGCAGTAGACCAGCCTAGGCTTGCTTATATTGAGGCTACATGGTACCAAGAGAAAAGGAAGAAGTGCTCAGGGCCTCTTGGGGCCTAACTTAGAACTGGCACATCATTACTTTATCTGCATTGTATTGTCCAGAGCAAGTCTTGAAGCCAGCCCAGGTTCAAGGACTGGGAGAAGACAGGTAGATAGATTCCATTTCTTCGTGATAAAAGGTGAAAAGTCTCCCTGCAAATAAGTAGATACATGGAGGAAAATTATTATGGTCATTTTTGCTAATAATCCCAAAATGTTCCAAACTGAACTCATTATGTTCCTAATGGAATTTTACTCATTCCTGTTTTCCTCAATTTGGTTAGCACCATCAAGATCTACCCCCCAAACCTTAAGGTCATTCTCAGATATTCCATGCTGACATGCAGTGGGTGACTGAGTTTTATCATGTCTACTTTGTTAAGAGATCTTTATTCAATGCTCTCACCATCTTCATTCCAACAGATTCACTGTTATTCTCGATCCTTCTCATTTTTACCTAGGCTATTCTGATAATCCAGCTGATCGCTCTGTCTCCAGTGTTACTTCTGTATTACTTTTGTATTGCTATGTAACAAATTACTGCAAATTTATCAAATTAAAACAACACCCATTTATTAACTCACAGCTTCTGCAGGTCAGGAGTCCATGTACAAGTTAGATGAATACTTGGGGTCTCACAAGGCTGAAGTCAAGATGTTGGCTGGATTATGTTCCTTTCAGAAGCTCACCAGAGTCTTTACCAAGCACATGAGGCTGTTAGCAGAATTTAATTCCTTGCAGCTGTAGAAATAAGGTTTCCACTTTCTTGTTGGTTATCAACTTGGGCCACTCTCAGCTACTTGCTGTTCTTGCCACAAGGCCAGCTCCATAAACATGAAAGTTGCTTTCTTCCAGGTCAGTAGAATATCTCACGGACTTTCATCCATCCCCCATCCCAGTACGCTAAAGCAGAATATTATATATAATATTATTCAATCACAGGAGTGACTCACCATCACTTGCCATATAATGTAACCTAATCAATGGAGTGAACAGCCCATCATACTCACAGGTTTCTCCTACACACAAGGATAAAGGATTATACAAGGTGCATACACCAGGGAGTGGGACTCTTGGGGACCATTTAGAATTCTGCCTACCACATTTTCCTCCAGTCTATCTTCCCAAAATAGTCATCTCTTCAGAATACAAATTGGATTATGCCATTCCTTGGCTTTTAATCATTTCATGGATTCTTATTGCTTATTAGATAAACATTGTCCATGACAGACTGAATCTTTCTCTTAAAAATCTCACATCAGCCAGGACACAGGAAGACGGCTTTGAGTTTTGGATGCAACACATTGAGTCAGAAAGGTGGCTAGACTGGCAGACAAATAGCATGTATATACATGATTTGGCTCAAAACACACCATCTGTTCAATTTTTGGGCTTTTAAAAATTATACGTCTTATGGACACTGAAAAATCATCAAAAAGAAGATATTGTGGGCCAAATGGGTTTTTATTCCCTTTAAGATTCTGGAAAATAAATTAAACATACTACATACAAAGAGAAGTTTGAGTTTATTAAAAGTAAAAACTGATCGCAATAATTTCTCAAATCTGCAGAGTTATGGATATTCATCAACATAATTAAAGTTTGTCAAAAGTACGCAAACTTACTTAATCGATAGCTCAAATTTATTATGTGGCTATTCTATGCCAGGTGCTGTGCCTAGTTTATATGTATCATTTCATTTAGTCTTTATGACAGTCAAATGTAGTAAGTATAATCGACTCTATTTTATTTTATTTTTTGATGAGAAAACTGAGGCATAAGGAAGTTAGGTAGGTCACAGCTAATAAATGGCAAAAACTGTACTCAAACATCTGTCTAAATGAGGTTACGGATGAGTACTTTTGGTTCTGGTAATATGGTAGATATACATTCATGCAGAGTCCCTTCCTGGACTACACACACACACACACACACACACACACACACACACACACACACACAGTGGATAAAATATAACATGGTTTAGTTGAACATACATGAGTTAAAAATAAAGAAACCTCCCAAATACCAGAATGAATAGTCAAAGTGAACACTGAACAAATGAGCACTACAGCAATCCAGGGGCAGGCCCAATTCAGACACATATCCCAATAACTAAAAGGTGGACCTTTTGTGTTCACGGAGGGAAAGAAGATTGGGAGGAAGTAGCTTTGAGCCTGCTTCGCATGCACAGCTGGCGCTGAGGTATTCGCATAAAGCTCTAACCCTGGTGGGGCTGCCTCAGCATGTAAGAGTGTGGGGAGAAAACCTTCACGTACAAGGTCATCAAAGCAGCCAAGGATGTTTATCTCTGCTTGGGGCTCTAGGCAGGGCAAAACAAACCCCATCTTCTACATGATGAATTATCAAAACCTAAGCCTGAACTGTCTACAGATGTGGCCTTGGAATGTGCATTACCACACTGTGCTGGTATTTTAAGCAAAGAAACACCTGTAAGTCTTTGTCTTAGAAACCAGAAGCAAATGAACCTACTCATGTTGTATGCTATGTAGAGACACTTGTACCCCGACATATAGGACACCAGAGAAAGAAAATACAGGTAAAGATGAATTCACAGTCAAAAATTACAAATCATATGAGGACATGACCCTATTATAAGGGAGAATCAGAAGACACAGTAAAGAGGAGGATAAGCACCTCTGTAATTGCAGACATTATTATACCTGAAGGAGATTATAAAATAGGAAATTAATTTTAAAACTTTAAAAAGTAGACTGAGAACTAAACCACAATTAGATTTGAAGAAAAACCAAATAGAACTGCCTAAAACATAATGTCTTATTTAAATTAAAAACTCGATAGACAAATTAACAGCAGATTAGATACAACAAGAAAAAAGTAGTGATCTGGAGTTAAATATGAGGAAATTACTCAAAATGCTTCACAGGGGTGCCCAAAAAAATGAATACAAGTGGACACTTTGGTCAACGTTGCTCAAGCAGTAGTTCGCCATAATCAGAAGTGTCTGGACACTGACGGTAACCACTTTGAGCACCTCTTGTAATTGCAGAAGTCAAACGTGACTTGTATTCATCTTTTGTTATCGGTACATACTGAGTATTACAATTTTAATACAGTTTTTTCCTTTCTTAAAATGTGTATCCATTTTTTGGCCCCCTCTGTGTATATATCAGTAATCACAATAAATATGAATGTGTTAAACACCATAGTCAAAGGACAGATATTCTCAGGCTGAATAAAATTATAAAATCCTGCTAAGGCTGTTTCTAAGAGACACTACTGAAATATAACAATAACAAAAGATCAAAAATCATCAGAAGGAAAAGTATAAGCCAGAAAAGTACTAACCAAAGCAAGTGTAGCATTATTGAAGGGAAAAATCATTATTAGAAATATTGCTAAAAGAAATAATTTACCAGACAACTGTAGTAATCCTGACCTGTAGGAACCACACCACATGGATTCATACTATATAAAGCAGCAATTATAATAGATAATGACAAACTCACAAATTAGCATCAGTAAAGCAGGGAAAATGATCATTACTAAAGTCACAAAACACTCTGAAAAACAAAATAAAACCTCTTGAATATATATCTTCCATATTGGAACCTTGCATCCTAAAATTAGAGAATAGTATTTTTAAAAATAATACGGTGAACATTTACAAAATTAGTGTCACCGAGCAATGTCTCTAAACTGAAGTCACACTGATGCATGAGTGATGCTATGTTACTGCTTTCAGAAGCCCTGGATCTTTAAACAATGTCATGGAAACAAATGGGCAGGGTTTAGCCTACAGAAAACAAATATTTAGTGGAATTTCAGGAATAGTAAACGAGAGATGTTTTGGGGTTGCGGCCTCCCCAGCATCTCTCAATCCACATTAAATTAAACCTAATTATCTTGCATGCAAACAGCTCTGCTCAGCCAGGGACACAAACTAGGGACCCAAAATGAGTTTTCCTTCTCTGAAAGCCTTGGTTCTCAATATTTGGCCATGTCTGGGAACATTTTTGTTTGTCACGACTAAGGAAGTTCTGAAATCTAGTGGGTGGAGGTTAGTGCTGTTGCGAAACATCCTACAATGCACAGAACAGCACCCTTCCCCCGTTCCAACAAAGAAATACCTGGTCCAACTGCTAATAGTGTTGAAGTTGTGAGACCCTGGTTTAAAGTGAGTTTAAGTTTAATGTTGGAGACTTGGGATTAGTTAATTGCTTTTTAAATGAAAATAATTGGTTTTTCCTAGATACTGTGGAATTTGGAGCATGGAACTACCAATCAGACTTACACATTTACTTTACCTATTATATGTCTCTTTTCAGCAAGTGAGGCCATTTACACAAACGATATGATACTTTAACAGTTTAAGTTTTCTTGTCAAATCAGCTTTTTAAAAATAGCCTTTAATACTGTGACTAATAATTGTTCTTTCCCCTACCAATAGGAAAAAAAAAAGATGTTTTCCATTTTTGTTAAAATGTTTCAATAAGGTGGAAGAGATTTAATTGTGAAGGTATGAATTCAAGTAAAACTCAGTTTTTACATTTAAAAAAAAGATGGATTTTAAATGGCTGGAGTATTAACCAATCCAAGTACTAACCAATGCAATATCTAGACGATGTATTATAGAATTGCACTCTTGAAACCTATATAATTTTACTAACCAATGTCACCCAAATAAACTTAATAAAAATAAAATAAAATAGCTGGAGAGAAAGCCAGTTGGAGCTGTGGCCATTCAGGTAAGTGTGGCCTGGAGGGAAGGTACCTTAGGAATCACAAGGTCGGTAGCAGTATCAGCACCATCTAGGAATTGGTGAAAAATGCAAGTTCTCGGGTCCCACTCAGACCTGCTGACTCACACACTCTGGAGTTGGAGCCCAGCAAACAAACTCTCCAAGTAACTTTGATGCACCTCAAATGTGAGAATCACAGATCTAAACTCTTCCACTTCCTACTTATACCACTTGGGCAAGTCAGTTATCTTCTCTGATCCTCAGTTTCTTTGTGTATTTGCCTCCCTAGATGAAAACATAAGGAGACTTGGATACAAAGGTACTTTATAAACTATAAATCATGTTAATATAAATCTGCAACAAATAAGAATCACAATCAATGCTGTTGAGGACAGAAGGCCTGGCCCTCACTTACAAATGTGTCCTTGACTTTTTCTGTCCATTATCCTCAAAACAGAGACGTTCACCCCTGGGACAAGTGGCTCAGGCCATTTATCAATCAGAGGGTTCCTGGAAATGACTCAGTGTTTAGCAGTGTAAGCAAGAAAACTTGCAAGCCATGCAAAAAGGCACCCCAAAACATTTAACGAGTGTTTGCATCCTGGCATAATTGCATCCCAATGTTCTTGGTCCTTGTTGATAACACATCGTACACTGAACTTCAGTCTCACCGATAAAGCCTGAAAGCTAAAAATACACCGTGGAAATGACATTTGGTTCTGGTTGGTCACCCATGGCCTCACAAAGAAGGAATGAAGTCTTTAATCTCTATATTAATAATTTCTAAATTAATCTCTCATACTCTCATTTCCTCCTTCATTGCTAAGGTGCCATGGCAAGAAATGCTCTCAGAATAACATAAGTTGTGAAATCTCAGCTGGATCCATAAATAGTCATTGAATTATTTTTTATTATGACTATAAAATAATCTAGAGATGTTTAGTGTTCTAGTTGAGGTTCCAATGTGATATGAGGGTATTTGCCTCACCCCAAGTATAGCTTAGCAAAGTCCCCATTTACAGAAAATTAAGGGGTCTGAGCTACTTTATTTTCTTTATTTCATAAAACCAAGAGAGCATTTTAGAAAATTGTGTGGGCACCAAAGTAAAATCATTGCAGATGCTATTTTTATTTAGAAAGTATAGAGAAGTTAGTCATGTATTCACAGGTAGATCTGGTCTTGGTACCCATCTGTAAAAGTAGAATCATATTGCGTACCTCCCAGAGTTGCTGGGATAACTTAATGAGATAATAAGATGCTTAGTACATGTAAAGAATTTAGTGCAGTGGTTGGCACATAGTAAGTGGTCATTTAAAAACATATATATTTATCTCCAAAAGTTGGTCCAAAGACCCAGGCTTGCTTTTGTGAACATATAGGGACCTCTCCAAAATCTACCCACAGCATTTGGATTTTCTTGGTACATATGACTGGATTCACTTTTGGAAATTGTGGATACTGTGATGGGTTTTACAAAAACTATAGCTTTTTTTTTTTTTGTCTAGCTATCTGCATAAGTAGCAAGATGAACAGGATTTCAATCATGGGGTGCTCTGGACTTGGAGTTTGGGTTAAAAAAGGACATTTGTGAAACAATGGATCAATATGTGAACATATCATTGCCCCTGCTGATAAGGAGAATCAAACAAAACAGTGTTTTACTGCCCCAATGGGGTGCTGATAGAGGTGACCTTCACCTCATGCTGACATTGAAATTTGGGGTAGGAAGGTGCCTGCCTTGATCAGTAGGTCATAGTGACTGTGGGCCAAGCTCAGTTGTTCCATTACTTGCTGGCATGGATGTGCCCTCCTGCTCCTCAGCCCCCAAATCTCTAATACCAGCCAGTGTCATTAATGAAAATGGTGATGATGCATTGAGCATTCACCCTGTGCTGGCAAAATCTTTCATTAATTCAACTAGTGAGCATTTGCTGTGTGGAGATGCTGGGCAACACACTGGGACTGAACAGCACACGTGACAAAAACCAGTCCCTGCCCTCACTGAGTTACCCATGAGACTCTTTAAGTACTTATTATACTCTTCACTACGGGGAAGATATTGTATCCCCATTTCACAGATGAGAACAATGAGGCTCAGAGCGCTTGATTCTTTGTTTTTGTTTTTGTTTTTTTCAGCTGAGCCATCCTGCCACCTGTTGGCAGCTCAGCGGCAGCTCAGCTTGGGCTGGGAATCGAACCACTGTTGTCAGAGCTCGCACTCTTGAGCGAGCTCTTAACCAACTGAGCCACTCGGCCGGCCCTCAGAGGGTTTGAGCAACCTGTTTAAGATCACACTGTGAGTACATGTCAGAGACTGGTTCAAATCCAGGTCTGCCTAACTATGAACCATCTTATGTTCACAATGCCATACTGTCTCCAGTAGTGTTTAGCCCTTTTTGTCATGAGAATTGTAAATTCTAAAACTCTTTTCATTGAACAGTTGTAAATCCAGAATAACTCAGCATACTTAATTTTGTTTAAGCCATATCTCAGGCTTTTAACCATGGCTGCCATCCATGGACAGGTTCCTTGTTACTCTGTTGATGGTTGGTATACATTTTCCTGTTTCACCCTCACAACAATCCAAGGGGGCGAGGGCTCTTCCCTGTTCTTATCCCCACATGCAGGGGAGGAAACTGAGACCCCAGAGTTATGGAAGTAGAAAAGTTGGTATTCAAACCGAGGGCTCTGACTTTGTGCACTGGATTTGCCTTCTATCCTGAGTGGCCCTGGGTGCAGTGGCATGCGGCCCCTGCAGGAGTGATAACATTTGTGGCTGTGTTCGGTGCATGAATATCAGACAAACAAACCATATCTCTGTCGTTGCAGTGATTTGTCTCCTATTAACAAACAGATGCTTCCGGTTTATAATACTGCGATTAGCCCATCATTGGGTCTT
This sequence comes from Hipposideros armiger, assembly GCF_001890085.2. Lineage (NCBI taxonomy): Eukaryota > Metazoa > Chordata > Mammalia > Chiroptera > Hipposideridae > Hipposideros > Hipposideros armiger. Next base: position 1,581,000 of record NW_017731518.1, on the reverse strand, counting down.
TAAAATACGTTTATACGTATGTGGTTGATAATGACTGTTTTAATATTTTAAGAATAATCCACAGATGGATGGAAGAGAAGTTGCAATAGCTCAAAGCGTCGAATTTAATTTTATAGGAGTCTATTTAGATTCTGGGGCGTTAGTTACTTCCTTCCGGTGCATTCTATGAATGCAATCTGGGTATAACTCTGTGATGGTAGAAAAAAGTGTGGTGGTAACTGCTGACGAATAATGAAGAGTTGTGATCTAACAGATCTGGATAGCTTTTCAGAGAATGAAATCATTGTTCAATGTCTGTCTTCCCCCAGTCAGCTGTATGTTCCATGAGAGCAGCAACTATATCTGACCTTTGCACTCTGTAAAAATTGTATTCCCAGGACCTAGCCCAACACATGGAATATAGAAGACATTTAATAAATATTAGTTGAAAAGATAAATTAAGCTGAAGGGAATGACACCATATATGTGTGTGTGTGTGTGTGTGTGTGTGTGCGCGCGCGCACGCGCGCACATGCGCACACACACATTCATGGAGTCATCATTTCTGACCTTTTACACCCAAGCCAAGCACTACCCCTCATAACATGAAGAGGAAGGCAATAGATTTTACCAGCTCAACCCAGACTTGCCTTCTGGCCTTGCTCTTAGCTGAAGATCCTTGATGTAGTGATACAACTCTGGGTTATTTCTGCTTCTGGGGAAATTGGCCATTGGCCATGTCACTCAGTTTTCAGCTGGGAGTTCCCATAGCGCTAGAGGTCTGGGGAGAAGGGATGGCAGGGAAGGACAAAAGACAGGAGAGCTGTGTCCTGCATTTTCGGAAAACACGTTTAATTTATGAAGCTATCATTTGTGTAGTGCCTCTAATTCCCTGAGCACTGTACCTCGCACTGGAGGCACAGATATAAGACAAGCTCCTGGCTTGAAAGTTGGGTTTAAGAGACAAAGAATATATTTCTGGGACAGTGCGGTAAGTGCAATAACAGAAGCCCACTGAGACATACTAGGAACACTGAGGGGGTGATTAATTCTACATGTGAGCACTGTGGAATGCCTCGTGGAGGGGCCACTTGAGTTGGGGCTTGAAGAGTGAACCTATGGGATGAATAAGAAGGAGGAGTTTATGTATAGGTAACGAGTTCATTGTTTCTAGAAAGATGTGATGAATAATGTTAATAGTGTGGGAAGTGATCAAGCACATTCTCGAGGTAAGAACATTTGAATCATCAGAGGCAGGAGTGGGAAAGGAATGGGATCCCCATGTCTAATATACCAGTTGTTTGACTTAAGTTATATCATTTCATTTCTTCATGCCTCACTTTTCTCATCAATAAAATGGGGATAATAAAAATACCAACATCACAGGTCATTTCTGAGAAATAAGATAAATGACATCTATTCCTTTATTATTATTATTACTATAATAATGATGTTATTAATATAAGTATTATTACTATAACATTAATAGTATTAATTATTATAATTATTTTATTATTAACATTATTCTTATTGTTATAATGATTATTAAGTCATTTCTTAAAAGGAGCCTGAATTTGAAGAAGGTAGTAGCAGCATGTTCATGGATTGACAGAGAGAATGGATGAAGTTGTCACAGCATAATTATTATATATCAAAAGCCTCAGCCAACACGAATGCTCAAGAAGTTAGTGGATTAAATACTTTGTGCTGTGGCCAAAATCATAAATTTCTGGGGATACCCAATCTAGCAAAAAACTTAAGCCAATTAAAGTGGCTCAAGACACAGATTAATTTAAATTCTGCTTTCAATTAATTTTCAAGATGCCCTATCTGTAATGGAGTGGAAGTTTAAAACTGTAAAAATTCATCAAAACGAGGCAAATGGAATATGTTGTTTTCTACTATCTTTAGGCAGAGATCGTAACCAATTAGTCTTCAAAGGAGTGAAAATATTCTACTCTTGAACTGAATTATGCAAATAACAGCTTAATTCTAATTTCAGAAATGGCTAGAGATGGTCCCTTACCAAAAAGGGAAGACCAGTTAATCAACAATAAGAACTGAGAGTTGATTTGGCCCTGGGCAGCAGGCTGAATGAAAGCCATCCCTTGTGGCTTTGGAATGATGTAGCAATGACTTAGAAAGGACAGCACTCAAAGGGATATTGTATCACTGGAGTTTCCATGAGATCCAAGAACACTGAGCTGCATGCAATATGGAAGGTCTTCAGTCTGCAGGACTTCTGCACCATGTGGCCCAGGAGGAACAGACAAACCAGGTCAGCATGCAGGGAATAGGGAAGGCCAACTCTGGTATCGGACTCAATGGACCAACATAAGGATTTCAAAAACTTTTTATGACATCAAGAAGGTAAACTGTCCCTTTAATACATTTTATATGGATTATATGCTGAAATGATAATATTTTGAGTAAAATTTAAATATATGAAAACATACTATTAAAATTAATTTCACCTGTTTCTTTTTAACTTTAAGAATGTGACTATTAGAAAACTTAAAATTATACTAATGGCTCACATTTGTGACTCATTATATTTCTATTGGGCTCTACAGTGTAAAACCACTTTCACAGGCATCAGGTCATGCAATACTTCAAGGTCAGTGCCAATTTCACTCGGCTTTACTTGAAAAAGTCAAAGTTCAGAGATACTTGGCAAAGAATAGGCAGCCAGTGCTTAAAACTCTTACTCTTTCAGCCATGCTAGGAAGACTATGGACTAAGAATGGAAGCAAAGCAAATTAATTGATATTCAAAATCTCTCATAGTTCAATTGTCCCACATTTGGTATGGTATAACCCAACCATGGTTTGTTTTTGTTTTTTTTTTTGGGCGGGGAGGGGATGGGGAGGGATAGGTTTTAGATCAAAACAGTGACTCTTCTCCCTGGTATAATCTTTTGGACTTTAAAGTCTATTCCATATGGTTTGTCCACATGGGACACACTTGGTGTTACTCATTATCAATGTATGTAAGAGCACCATGGCCCACAGAAAAGCTTATACCTGGGCTGGGGCATCAAGGCTTCTTTGGTGGAAGCCTCTCTTGATGGCTCTGCTCACAATCAAGCTGTCTCCACCCTCTTGGGCCTTGGCGATAGGGCTCTCATCTACCGTGACTCCAGGGTCCTAGATAAGTTGTATATAATTTCTCAAGACTCTAAAAGATACTTTCCCACATGATAAGCTGATTTCCTTTGACTTCCTTAAGGCTTTGTCATATGCGTAGCATGTGAAGACGGGTAGAGAAAGTAATTTTTCCTGAGTTCTTATGCTGAGGCTGGAAGTTATTGGTAAGTGGCAGGATTATGGTGCTGGCTGGCTGCCTGGATGTGGATCAGAAACTTGACAACATCAACAAAGGAGGCTGAGAAGAACAGAATTGGGGCCTTAGCATCACACAGTCTCTGGACCCAGGCAACCTCCAGGGCCCCCTAGGGGCTGGGGTAACATCACCATTACATATCTCATAGCCATAAACTGGCCCTGCTATCAGATAACTCAAAAACTCTGGGCATTACAGTATCTGGAAAATCAAAAGCACTTCCAAATGAACCTCAAGCTCAAATCAAAGGGCTATATTTATTTACAGTTATATCCAGCTCAAGAATGTGCTGTTGTTGTTTTTTTTATTAGCCTTTATGCCCACACATCCTAATTTGTTATTATGTAGCATTCTCTTCAAATATTTGGGATGTTGACATAGATATAGATATAGATAGATATTTAGGACCAGAGCCAGGACTAAGCGTTGGTGAAGTGGGTTTTCATTTCTGAGCTATCACTTGAGAGGCTCAAGAAAAAAATCCTCTCTTCTCCTAAATGTTATGTTTAATCAAATTTCATGGTGATTTGGACTCCACCATTCTTTCACGTTCTGTCTTTTGGTCCTAATAAAACATTTTTGGGAAAGGTTATAGACTGAATTAATTACCCTAGGCTAGCAGCAACCTATATCAGAAAAAGGTAGCTTTTAAAAGGTTCAGAGAAAATGCAGCTATGTCAGAAACTACAATTTAGAAAATAATCCAATCTAAATTGTAAAATAATACAATTTAGAAAATAATCCCAAGATTTTTGGGATTCCCTAAAAATCCCAACATGCTGACAATAAAATCACCTATGATATCAATAAGTATGAGAGGGAGATATCCACATTATCAGCAAGACTGTCCAGCGGACTCTCCATGAGCTCAAACGATTGCATAAATGATTGACAAACACACAATAATGTCTCCTATCTATACGTGTAGAGATGATCAACATCCAGGACACTAGAAAAAATGGACCCATTACTTGGTATAATGCTGACAGATGACAGAGAAAGCTGAATTTCTCTTTCACATGTTTCTATATTGTATATCAAGAAGTATGTGTTTTTGTTTTTTGTACTGAATGGAATGGTAGGCCAATTACCATTAACAGGCAATTGACAATTGATGTCTGGGTCACATGGCAATGTATTCACAAGTGATCATTTCCATCTTTCCCAATTTCTATTTCCCAACACCACCTACACCATATAGAAAGAAAGGTGTGGGAGACCTGTAGCATCACTGAAAACTAAAAAAGAATGTCATTACTACTCCAGGAACATTGATAGATGTCTGCTAGAGATGGTGGGTGACAGACCATGTTAGACGGAGCCTTATCAACTCCCGATTCCTCATCCTGACAATAAACAGCACCTTAGGATATAAGTGAGAGAGGCCTTGGTGTAATTCCCTAACTCAGACTTCCTAGACTGGACATGGAGAGCACCCAGTCTGGGCTCTCTCTGCAATGAGCATATGTGGAAGCACCTAGTACCTCTGGGCCGCCCTCAGAGTCTATGCCCGAGTGTGATGGCCGTCACTGACTGTGACATGGCAGAAACTGTCTCCTGGCTGGAGGAGAAGCACATTAGAGAGGTGTAGGCAGTGCTGCTTCCTGTATCTGCCCCAGGAAACTGGGTACAAATAAGAGGCAGGTCCTTTTAGGACAAGCTTCCTAGAGATGGTTGGTTTATCGGAAGCAGGAAAGAAATGGTGCCAAGACCGCCTGCTGCTGGAAGGCCCATAGCTCTGGTCTTCTTCCATGCCACCTCTACAAAGAACCTGAAAAAAACTGAATGCCTCCTCCTGACTCTGAAACAATACAGAAAAGCCCACATTGTATAATAGCTAAGAGTGGATAACTTAGTATTATAAAGTTGCCGACATGAAAAGTCACAATAATCATTTCTAGTGGTGAAAAGTTCATTTCAGATCTATTAATATCTGGAACAAGACAAGATGTTTGCTATGAGAGCTATCATCAACAGTTTTCTGGGAGTCTTAATCAATGCAATGGTTCAGGAACGGGAAGAGAGGTTAAATATTAGAAAGGAAGAGCAAACTTATTGCCATTTGTAGGTGTGTTAAAAAAACTCCATGGCATTAACTAAAAAAATAAATAGAGAACAAAAGAGTAAAGGAATAAGAAAAAGGCTCAAAATGCCATCCCCTATTAGTTTCCCGTATAACATTTATTTTTTTTCTAAATTAAGATTCCATTCACAAGAACTACAACATGTGAAATTACTGAAAATAAACTTACAAGATAATTTTTTCTATGTAAAAAATATGCTATCAAACTTACTGAGGGACATAAAAGGAGGTGAATATATGGAAGGGCAATACTTGTATAGAAATGATAAAATATAAGATATCCTTCTAAAATTAATATTAAATTTAAAGTATTTAATTGAACTATATGAAATTGTCAATATTCAACCTTCTTTTACTTACAAAGACTGTAATTCCACAAAATTCCCAACATGATTACTCATGAATTTTATAAATAATTTTTAAAAATGTTTAAATGATTTTAAAGAATTTTTTAAAAATCCTGGTACAATAGCAAACATTATAACTGAAGTTAAAAGACAAATAATAAACTGGGAAATTACTTGTTGCATATGAGAATATTAAGGATTATTATATATGCCATATAAAGAATTTTTATAAATCAACTTAAAAAATAAAACAAAATATTCAAATAAAAATAAGCCAAGAACATGAAATACAATTCCAAAAAACAAGAAACGCCAGTAGCTAAAATATTCAGACAACTGTTCAACCTCACTAATAATAAAAAATTCTAATTAGCAATATGATGCTATTCGTTTTACCTGTCACATTGGCAGAGATTTAAAATATTGCTAATACCAACTGTGGATGATGTGAGAAATTAGCATTGTAATACAGAGCTGAGAGGAGCATTACATGCTTACTTGATTGCTTTCTGGAGAAAAATTAGCAAAATCTACAAAGGTCATCAGTCTGAAATTCTACTTCTAGAAGTTTGTCAGAAAGAAACCTTCCTTCACTAAGATTTATGCACAAGAATATTCATTGCAGTGTTTCCTAGACTGAGAAAACATTTGGAAATAACCTAAATGGGCAAAAGTAGGATAATGGTTAGGCAAATACAGTATTCTGCAATGCTAGACATAAAATGCAATATTGCTGGAAAATGTCTAGGATATTATTATTTAGATGTTATTGCCTAAAGAAAAAAAAAGGGTTATACAAAACAATGTGCATAGCATAATTCAAATTTTAGCATACAAAAATACATTGTTTGCATAAAAATATGCCTGGTATGAAAGTATGTGTTTGTGTGTGTGTGTGTGTGTGTGTGTGTGTGTGTGTGTGTGTGTAAAGACTCTCTGAGAGAGAGAGCGAGAGCGAGAGCAAGAGCGAGAGCGAGAGAGAGAGAGAGAGAGAGAGAGAGAGAGAGAGAGAGAGAAATGGAGATCATAGGGGCGTCTTGTCCCCACTACCAGGGAACATTTGGCAATGTCTGAAGATATGTTTTGTTTATCACAATGGGATAGGGAGAAATACTAGCATTAGTGGGTAGGGCCAGGAATGGCTAAATATCCTATAATGCACAGGACAGCAACGCCTCAACAAAGAATTATCTGGGCTAGATGTCAGTAGTGCCTAAGTTAAGAAATTTGCCATATATACAAATATCTATTTATAGTACTTATGGGTATATTCTTTGCTTGATTTTTCTTTATATTCTTCTGGTTTAAGTGTTTTGGGCAATAAAGGTAGGTCATTTTTAGAATCATAGATATAATATCATACCTAATTTCAAGGAGGAGCAAATGCCATTGAAGCACCACTTTCTGCTTTTCTGTTAATCCTCCACTACCCTCTCCCTCTGTGAACCACTATTATACATCTGGTTGGTATCACATCATTTAAGCGATTATTGTCCATTTGGTTTTATTCTGGGATTGTTTTCTATTTGTCTTAACTCTTCAACTAAATTATAAACCCTCTGAAGTCTGGAACCATGAGCAAGTTGAGAAGAAGGATGGTTCCCAGGTGCCTATCCCAGAGCCTGACATGTGGGCAGTGCCTGGGACATGTTTAAAAAAGCAAGGAATGGAGGCAGGAAAAAGGCAGAAAGCAAGCAGAAAGGCTGCTGACTTCATCACTCTTTACACTTTCCCCTGCTCCTCCCATCCCCGCACCTGACACAGGGCAGTCGCCATGTAGTACAGCAGTGGGGTGTAGTGGAAAGAGCACTGGCTTCCAGGATAGAGGTGGGCTCAAACTTTGATCCTGCAACTCGCTATTTTTATTGACTTATTTTTTATTTAGCAAACACACCATGCTTCCCATTTACCAGCCTCTGTTCTAAGCTTTTTGCAAATATTTATAAACTGTGTCACCTTAGACATATGCATTCAGCTTTCCGAGCCCTGATTCTTCATCTGCAAAATGGAAACAACGGTGCCATCCATGGCTGACGGGAAGTGTAAGTGTGATAATGGATGCAAAGTGCTGTGGATGGGGCACAAGGTGTGGTATGTGCTCATAAAAGGGGCAACCATCGTAGTCGACATCCTTGTTCTCTTCATCATCCTGATCATCCAGTGAAGCCTTTTCAGATAATTAGTTATTAGTGGTCCTAACAGACTATAAGATTTAAAATACATCTTGAAACGATTTCTACAAATGAGTTACTATTGGGTCATCGGGAAAGTCATGACGCATTTTTGCATTGAAAAACATAGAAAAAATACGTCATGACTTTCCCGACTATCCGATAGTTTGTTAAAGGGTAGCATAGTTTTTCACACACTCTAGAAAGAAGACATGTCTCCCTCTCGAGAAGGTCATACCAACATCAGAGCCTGTGGTGTGATATTCAGGGAGTAGTGGGGACAAGAGGAGCAATGTCAGCTGAATGGACCCACACTATAGGCTGGGGAGCTCTGCAGTACAATAGCCTTGAGTAGGGGTGATGGGACTGGGCTTAATTACCTCATAGTGATTAATCACTGGATGTGGACTGCTCCCAGAAGGTCCTGTGACCTTGTACCAGGCAGCTCTTTGCTGCTGCTACAATCCCTGGCTGCTAAAGGGAATCTGGGTTGTGCGTTGGGTTTTTCCCCACAGCTACCAACTGTGGGGAAAATGGTGTAGCCAGAGCAAGAACCTGATCCTCAGACACCCACATGGACACCCTCGTCCATGCACCTCTCTAGATAGACTATAGCATCACTTTTAAAGCTTTGACAATTCTTTGTTCATTCTGAAGCTAAGTCAGAATCCAATCATTTGTATTGACCATCTTGATACATATAGCTGCCCACATGGGTACATGCAGACGTTAGTGAGTGTGCTAGTGGGAGTTATGGTGGCAGCATATAGCATAACAAAACTGATAGAAGTGGGACCTTGCCACAGTATTCCATCTATTACAGGAGGAGCATAGATTTTCCTGAATTAGAAATAATTGTGAGTCATTGATGAATTATTTGGTGTCCTTGAAAATTCATATAGGAAGAGAAAGATTTTGAATTCTTTGGGGAATATACACAAAATCTGATACGTGAATATGATCAGTCTTGGCTTTTAACTTGTTAAGAGTTACATACTCAGCATATTCCTCTAATCAAAGTTGTCTTTAAAAGACTTGCTTTTTCAGCCCTAAACCACGTTCTAATCTAAAAGTCATAATCTGGGAAGTATCCATTTTCATTTACTTTGTCTGATTTTCCCCTTGATGTTTTAATCACATCATCTGTGGTTTAAAGCCCCATATTACTTTGCACTATCAAGATTCTTTGTATTATCTGGAGTATTTCTGCTCGTTCTTATCTTCTTTTCTCAGTAGAAATCTATAAGAAACTCAATTCAGAAAGACTTCCTTCTAAAGATTTTTCTCAAAGAATTTGAGTCATTTGAGTGGGGGTTCTAAAGGGGGATGCTGATAGTGGTAGTCATGACATTGTTTGTGGTGGTGTTGGGGATGTTGGGGGTGGGGTATTGTTAGGGGTGGGGTAATGTTGTCGGGTGAGGATTTCTAATACTGAGAAAGTCATACTTTAAAACATCTATCAGGAAAGAGTAATATATGTATTAGATGTATTTGTTTCCTGTCCCGCTCTTCTGAAATGGGGGTGAAAAAATCCTTTATCTTATTGGAAAAAAAATCCTTTTCTGAGATGAGCACTGAAAACTCTTTCTAGGAAAACTACATATTCTCCAGAAGAAAATAAGCCAGGAAACAAATTTTCCTGTACTTCCTGAGAAACTGAGATCATTATTCTATCACCTCAATTTTGTTTGACTGATGATGCCATGTCCCACCTGTTGAACCAAGCCGACTGTCTTCTTCCTCTGACCCTGACAAGCCAAGCCACTCTCTGTTTTGCTTTTGCTCCCCTAGCCTCTTTCTTGCATCAACCCATCCCCTGCCATGCCGTTTTCAATTCTATTCTTCAAGATGCAGCTCAAATTTAAACTCCTCTCTGGGGCTCATCCTCTACCTTTGTAGAATTCTTATTTCTCTTATCAGAGATACTACACAGTTTAACACAATCATGAATTTATGTTGTTCTTAGATGGTGCTGTCTGAGTTTATCTGTTCTTCCCAGATATAATTCCATTGCTACAAGAACAGTGCCCTTGTCTTGTACTTTCCTTGTATTCCCCAGAGAGTCCGGCACTCAGCAGATACTTAATTGAATGCCATACTTTAGTGCAAAGCACAATGGAAGAACACCAAATTGGAAATGAGGACTCTAGTTCTAGCTCTGTCCCTAATCCATTTCATGACCTTAGGTCTTTATTTCACTTCCCTGGCCCTCAGTTTCTTCATCAATAAAGTAGACTATTGAACCAGATGATGATGATGATGATGATGATGATGATGATGATGATGATGATGATATTCAGCCCTATTTCCCAGGCATGTGGATAATATGTAAGTTTCTTTCATATTATCAAACAATATTATTCTGTTAATTTCAAATACAATTTTTGAATTCACCATTGATTATTCCAGGTTAAAAGTAACTTCAGAGTTCTCATTTCGGATGTTCCAGGTGGCAGTTTAAACACCCATAGAATCACCCCCATAGAAATGATAGAGGACAGTATTTAAAAATATTAATAAACAGATAGCTGAGCTCAAAAACAAAAGCAAAGAAATGGAGATTTCCAGGGACCAAAACAAACTTATGTATGTCTCTTTTGAGAGAAAGAAAGAAAACAAAAGAAAAACTAACACACAGAAAACTGTGAAGCAAATACACGCTTAATTTGAGGCACAGGAGAGGCTGGGCCACCATGGGGGGTCTCGGGTGCGGAATCTGTGACATTTTATCTGTAATAGTCTGATTTTTTAAAGAGACAATGAAATATCTGTTAGGTGTCCTTTAACATAAAACATACATGTAGAGTAAAAAAAAAAAATGTCAGGAAACAAACCTGTCTAAAATGTTTTGTAATGGTAGAACTCGAAAAGTTGCTGTTTTCTTCTTTGTGCGTGTCTGTCGTTTTTAAGTTTAAACAGAAAGATAACCACCACGCCATCTCTTCATCTCATTTCTCTACAGATCTATCTTCATATCCTGAAATAACCACCCAAGTACACATGGACCTGAGCTCTCAGTCCAGCCACCCTGTGGCTAAAATCCTAACACCAGGGCCTGGGCAGGCAAATGCAAACCAGAAAGTGTGTGCTCTTCCGGTTGTCAATGGAGTCGTTCTTGGGAAGATCAGGTGGAAACTTGTTTATGGTTTATGGCTCCTCAGTCCCTTCCCCCCACAGTATTCTTATACAACAATACAAACATTTTACCATTAAAAGCTAAAAACCCACTGGCTTCTGTTTGTGAGTCACTTCATTGTTTTGATATCTTATGGCAGGGCAGCGATGAATGTAAGCCAGGCTGACTTAATCTAGTCTAAATACTCAGACCCAGAGAAGGAATCCTCTGCAGCAGAATGCCAACCTACATCTTTTAATTGCCTCGGCTCCTGATAGATTGGCTCTCACCCCTTTGAATTCCTTTGTTGTGGAGGAGTTAAAATTCATGAGCGTCCCATGCCTGGGAAAATTTACTCCAGTGCTGCGGTTTTTCTGAGCCAAGCTGGCCTACATCGCAAAGAGTCGGAGGTCTGTCGGGCCATCTGTTACATAATAGTCAACAATCTCGAAAATCTAGGGACACAGAGATGGGGAGAGCGAAGATGATGAGGCATTTAAACAGAACAGATTGCTGCCTTACTTACAGGGGGGAATAAAAGGGAAGGGGGAGAGATAATATGCTTTGATTGAAGCAGAGACAAGCTTTATTAGCATAGGGAACAAAACAAACTTAAAAAAATGGCACCAATAAAGCTGACAGTCTAAAGAGGCTTGGTGACAAACCCCATGTTGAATTGGAGGTCACAGGGGCCCCAAATGTGATGGGGAGACACGCACACACAAACAACACACAATGTATGCACTCACGCACAGACGCGAACACATCAGTGACATATGAGAGAAGCCAATTGCTGGTGGATTCAAACGCTAAATACAAGCCTAGGCTTGAATTTCAAAAGCTTGCAGGCTTGGGAAAGGCGCTGTGCCTTCACCACCTTCTAAGCAAGCGACCGGCATTATGGGACGAGAGGAGTCAGGGCCTCCCGACTATGTCTACGAAGCACAGGCCTCACCTTGGACTAGCATCGGACTCATTAAGTTTCCCACGTAGCTGCCTGTAAACGTTGGAGTCTTTTCTAGGCACAAGTCAGTTTTTAGCAGTGACCTATAGCATTCGACCTGAGAAATACCGTTTCTAAAGGAGAGGAATGAAACTGGAGGTAACAAAGAGTAGGGGAAAAAGGGATGAGGGCAATTGGGGAAAGAGAAGAAAGAGCAAAATAAGATAAGGAAGTCTGCAGAAGGCATACTGTCAGGACAGAGCCTCCAAATCTAGGGCAAAAATAAAGTGTCTTAAAAACCAACTCATTGGCAAGCAAAGATTGAACTCTGATTAATGGTATGCAGGCTGAAGTGCTTGGAAGGAAGTCTACTAATGTTCACAACTTAGGTTGAAACACATCCCCAAATAAAATGGATTGATGGATGGATACATGGATCGCGTTACAATAGAGCAAGTATTGATAAATGTTAATCATACAATCTAGGTTGTGGGTACATAGGGTACACACTGTACAATTTTTTCAACTTGTCCGTATTTTGAAAATGCCCACAATAAAATGTTGGGGAAAAACTAAATGAATATTGTGACTCCAAAGGTTAAAATAGAATGAACACTGAAATAAAAATCCTAGCTATTAAAAATGTGTAACTAATTGTCCCTTTAATTTCCATTTTTCTTTCACATGACATTGTTTCCAAATATGTAACTTGAAATAGAAATGAAAGAAATGGATTAAAGAACACGATTACAAAGTTTGAGTGACTAGCTTTGTTGCTGTTGTTATTTCATTGTTGTTATTTTGTTGTTTTAAGTAAACTAAAATGAATGAGTTTTGTAAAAGTCATCATTTGGTACAAAAAAAGATTTAACTGTCACTTTGTCGCATATAAACTCTCTTTGAAATAAACAATACGAATTCTTAATTCCTCTTCACAAGCTCCGTCTCCTGACATAGTTACATAAAAATATACAAACCCAGTTTAAAACCTCAGATATTCAGAGTACAAATTTGCAATGTTTTTGGCAAATTTCACTGCATTTAAGCTCATCATATCTGGTTTATTTTTCTTGCAAGCCTTCACTGGATCTAAATAACTAAACTAGGTAGATGTACTTTTCATGGAGGGACTAGCCCCCATTTTAAGATTCTTGTGTATCAAAGAAAGAGTGTTTTATTTCTTAAAGTTCCATTTTGCCCACCTCTTTGAACTAAACTGTGAAATGAAGGTTTTGATTAAGTGATGGGAGAAATCAGAAAGGAAAGGGATATCAGAGGATAGAAAACCCTTCACATGCATTTGTCCATGCTTCTCAGAAAGGGCTTAATCTCTGCGCACAGGGCACTTTACGCCTAACAACATGAGCTGCCCCACCACCTTTTCAGTAATAACTAATAGTAAAAAGTAGAAATGTATATATTTTAATCAAGTCCATCTAGCATGTTCAAGTCAAATTTTTAAACACAAGGCATTGAAATTTCAAATGAAAACTACACGATTTCATTTAATATGCAAAACAGCCTTGTGGGGTAACCTCTCAGCTCAGAACTTGAAAAACACAAAAGGGACAGAGGTTAGAGGCTCGGATTGGTTCAAGAATATCTGCTTGCGAGCAGCACATTTTGCACTGGAACGTGACAGGTGACAAAGGTATTGTCTGCAAGTTTTCACCCGAGGGGATAAAAAAAGAGGAAAGAAATGTGAAAGTATTTGAGCAAATAGTTGACACTGTGGGGTGTCCTCTTTTCCAAGCCAGCAACCAACGCCCTGATCCATGAAAAGAGACATTGGTAGTTCAATGCTCACCACATGGTGGGTTTGAAATTCAGTATTAGAAAATGACTGGGTAGACGTAGTTGCAATTGGAAAGAGCAAAATAAGGCGGGGAGGGTCTGGAGCAGGCCAGGCTCCCTGGCTTTTTGTTACGCCCCACGGCATGCCCAGCCTCCGTCACTCCTTCCGCCTTGCTTGAGTTACATCCCAGGCCTGAGAAGTCAGTGGGGACCACGTGAGACACCAGGAACCCAGGAAACCTGCTCTCTGAGGCGTGGCAGAAACTTGTACCCAGTTGCTGATTGTTTCTGCATACTCAATGTGGACTTGCAAATTTACATCGCAGGAGTGACTATTCACCTCACATTTTGTAACATGTACCTCTAAAGGCTTGCATTTCCAAAAGGTGTCTACCAAGTCTTCCTCTAATAGGAGAAAAGGCCTTTGAAGGGTTCATCAGATGCAATAACAGAAATGTTTGGGGAAATTGTGTTGTAATTTAGCCTCTGAAACACAAACAAATCAAACACTTGCTCAGAGTTAGACTGCCTAAACATGAATCTCAGCTCTGCTCTTTACTACTTGTATATAGTGAACAAGGTTTTCCTATCTCTAGTCTCAGCTTTCTGTTCTGTAAAATGGAGATAATAACAGTATAGTAATAACAATACTACTAATCATTATAATAATTATCACAGGGTTATTGTGAGGATCAAATGAGCTAATCCAAACATAGCACATACCACAGAGCTTCCCAGCTAAGTGTTTAACGTCTTAATAACTTAATTACTGCTTTATCATTATTATTATCCTCTGGGTAGAAAGAAAATATAAATTTGGGTAATACATATTTATTGGGAGACTCCAGGCTAAAGAGTGTTGTTAGATATGTATTTTTGGTTCTTGGTTTGGAATGCTTTTCAGTAAGTTTCTTTGCCTTCAGCCTGTTAACCGATTAAAAAAAAATAAATCAGAGGAAGAAGAGGAGAAAAAAGCCGAAAGAGTGCACTTGTAGGCAATCTTGGCTCTGAATATAAAACTTTGTATCTCTTCAGCGATTTGTGTCTATTTGCAGTCACCTTAGCAGGACTGAGGAAAGTCCCATGGTATTTTTCCATTCTTAAGCCATATTTGAAGTAAATAAGGTAAGTCCCTTAATGGAAAATGAGATACCACAGGGGCAGAGAGTACAATTTTCTTATTTTGCAATGGCCTAGGCAAAATAGTTACTAGTATCAGCTTTCATCACGGCAAGGCAATGAGAAAAGTCTTCTACGTGGATTTATTACATTTCAGGATTGAGCTTTAAGTAAATTCCTCATGATGCCAAAAAGAAGCTTTATGGGGGTGACATAATTTTGAGAGGTGGAGGGAAAATTACTTAGCATTCACAACTTTTTAAAAAATGTATCACGTTACCCATTTATATGTAGTCAGGGTTCTTGGTTGCAGGCAACAGAAAGTGACTTGCACAATTTAAGTGGAAGTGACTATTTTGGGAGGACATGGGGACTGCTTAGGATGACCAGGGTTAGAATGAGAAAAAACCATGAGGATTCTGGGAGGTGTGATGCTGAGCTGTAAGAAGCACACCTTTGCTGCTTAAGATGCATGATTGACACCGCCATATAATTGTGTCATTTCCTCAAGAGTAAAAATCTTAGGAGAACATGTCTCATTAGCTGAGGCTGGTCATGTGACCCACCCTGGTTGTCTTGGGGTTGGGAGTAGGCACTGTCTTCTTCATGACTACACCCAAGAGATAATTATCTAGAAAAGCAATCAGGATGCTATGCAGGTTAGTATTGGATATTGGACAGCCAGAAAAAACACTTCTCCACTGTACTTTTCAAAACATTCCAAAAAATTTACAAGTAAACTCTGCTATTTCTTTTTTTTTTTTTTTTAAGATTTTTATTGGGGAATTGGGGGATGGGAACAGCGCTGGGGAATTGGGGGAAGGGGAACAGACAAGTTGCTGTCGTTTTGTTCCTCAGCCTAGCCGTGGAGGGCGCTGCATCACTGGCCCAAGTTGGCACCATCATTGCGCTCTTCACAGGTGAGGCAGATCAGTCGCCGGCCTCCGGACTGCCGCTCACTGCGGCTGCTGGCCGCTCATGCTGGCTGCCGGCTTCACACGGCAGCCCATGGCAACCCACTGCCACAGGGGCTGCAGCCCACGCCGTCGCCGGCGACCCACAGCAGCCCAGCTCCAGGTTGAGCCGCCGTTCAGCCTCTCAGCTGTAGAGGGCAGTGTCACCGGCCCTCATATGTGGGATCCGAACCGGGGCCCTCCGGCGTCCCAAGCCAGTTCCCAACCATCGCGCCACTCGGCCGGCCCAAACTCTATTTCTAATCATGGTTATCATCTTTCACACATTTAAAAATAATTCCTATTTTTACTCCAAAAATGTATTTCTTAGAGTTCTGATTTTTCTGGTTTCAATTCTGTTAGTTACAAATCTTTATAAATCTCAAAAGAGTCCTTGTGAGAAACAGTAGAAATGAGCACAGTCCAGGATCACGTCTATTACTTTGAAAAGGAGGGGCTGAATTTACATTTTTTTGTATATGAAATTGACGAACACAAAAATGGAATAATAACCAGATGTGATGAGAGTATAGTGAACTTGGACTCTCATACATTGTCACTAGGAGATGAAATAGCTGCAACCCATCTTGAGGGCAGTTTGACATTATGTATCAAAAGCCTTAAAAATGTCCACACCCTCTGACCTAATAATTCTATTTCTAGGAATTTATCTTAAAGGAAAAATTAGTGTAAGCACAAAGATATTTATTACAACATTGTATAAAGTTGTGAAAAATTAGAAACCACAAAAATATTCAACTAAAAGTAGATTGGCTGATTTTTACACTGTGATATAGTCATCTAACGAAATATTTTAGTCATTAAAAGATGTATGAAGCTGTTTAACATTTGAAGATACTTATGATATGTTGTTAAAGAATTAAAAACAGGTTATAAAGGAGTACATGCAGGCCGGCCGAGTGGCGCATTGGTTAAGAGATGGCTTGGGACGCCAGAGGGCCCCGGTTCAGATCCCACATATGCAGGCCAGTGACACTGCCCTCTACAGCTAAGATGCTGAACAACAGCTCAACCTGGAACTGGGCTGCTGTGAGTAGCCGATGATGGGGGTAGGCTGCAGGCCCTGCTGCAGTGGGTTGCCATGGGCTACCATGTAGCCAGCAGCCAGTGTGAACGGCCAGCAGCTGCCATAAGCAGCCATCCAGAAGTCGGCGACTGATGTGCCTCACCCGGGAAGAGCGCAATGATGGTGTCAACTTGGGCCAGTGAAGCAACGTCCTCTACAACTAGACTGAAGAACAAAATGACAGCAACTTGTCTGTTCCCCTTCCCCAATTCCCCAGAGCTGTTCCCATCCCTCAATTCCCCAATTAAAAAAAAAAGGAGCACATGCAATATGATGACATTTTGATTTAAAAAATGCAAAGGCAGTTTGTGTGGGTTAATATATATAAATATATAGAAAGAGAAGAAAAAAGCCTGGAAAGTCACACATCAAAACACTCATAATGGTAATCTTGGGTAGTGGGATTATGGGTGCTTTTATGTTTTTCTTTGTGTTTTCTATTTGACATTTTTTTGTCTTTACTTATTGCATATGTAATTGAAACATAATACAAGGTATTTATACAGCTTTATTTATGTTAAGAAAATATAGACTAACATAAACGAGCATGCAGAGGCAAGACCAATGTCACAGGTACTATTCCAGATAGGTGCTTTGTGTAACTTGTGCTTTTAAAGGAAACAAAGCCTCTTTGCAGAAGTTGAAACCATTTTTAAAAACATCCTTCCATGTTTATGAAACAGATCATAGTGTTATTTTTTATGTCTTTGTTCACATCATGAGGCCAAGGTATTTTTTCTAAAAGTTACCTTCTAAGGTGTTTTGCATGAACGGTGGGGTCTGGGGAGAAGCGGGGCTTCATTTGACCATGAGTAGGAGGGAAAAAGCTCCTGCATTTTGCCAAATAAACAGAAAGTCCACTAAGGCACCCACAACTCTTCAGCCTAAATGCCATTCAGGCATTTTGATGCGACATCAATAGACCAGTAAAGTAGCGAGCAAAACGGCCCAGTCCCTGGTTTCTAGAAGGCAAGGATGGCTCATGGAGCACACTTCAGAGGGCACCAAGGATGCACAAGATGCAGTCATCTGGAGCATCTGAGGATGAATTTGTACACTTTTTATTTAAATTAAGACTTACTAGTGGTTTCTGCGACTAAGGAAAAGCATGAATGTGTTCTCTGTGCTGTGGTCAAAATGAAGTCTCAGGGGAGGAAAGCAATTCGGCCTGCTTCTTTTTCCCTTACAGCAGCTTCTCGTTTTCATTTTTCTAAACAATTATTTTCTAATTTAGATGCTTAATAAGAACCTTCAGGTCAATACGA
Source organism: Hipposideros armiger (assembly GCF_001890085.2). Classification (NCBI taxonomy): domain Eukaryota; kingdom Metazoa; phylum Chordata; class Mammalia; order Chiroptera; family Hipposideridae; genus Hipposideros; species Hipposideros armiger. Next base: position 1,562,802 of record NW_017731518.1, on the reverse strand, counting down.
TAAAAGACACTTTGTAAAACGAGGAACAAGCATTATGCCAAATTATAGTTTGGGCCTTTGCAATGAGTGAACCATTTTCTATATTACAAATCCATAGCTATGACCCAGGGCAATGCAGAGGTTCGTTTTTGGTTTTTTTTCTTTTCAATTTTTTTTTTTTGGTTCTTTCTAGTGAAATTTTCTCACTCTTTTTTCCCCTGCTAGTTGTCTTTGTGTCTTGGAATTGAATGCAACCCACTGGACTTCGGGGCTGGTCCCCTCCCTTTGCTGCACAACAGTAGCTACTACACAAAGTGTGCTCTGTCAAGCCACAATTGTGTGAGGCTGGTGCTCGCTTGGAGTGTTGGTACAGTACACATCATTTTGTTTAGGTTCCTGGCCCCCTTTTCTATCTTGGCTTTGAAAAGCCTTTGTTCAGCCATTGCAAGAGAGAACAAAATGCCCAGCAAGGTGGAGGAAAAGATGCAGAGAAAGTCTGTTTACCCAAGGGGCATGGACCCATAACCACAATAACCTGACCAATTCTGTGGTTTAACTTTTCATAAAGTAGAAACCACAGGACACAGCTGGAGGGATATAATGGGAGAGAAATGTCCCTAGCATCCCCTCCCTCTTTTGTCATACAAAAGAGGGCCACTAAATATTAAAAGGACAAGCATTGATGGTAGAACCATATCTTTTTCTGTGTATTATTGATGGGTTACAATAACACAGATGGAAAAATGAATTTGCTTCATTCTATAAAAGCACATAATGTAGGTTTGTGGAATTGGATCCTCACAGCAGCATACCTGGTCATGGTCAGGTTTATGTGTGGGTCTGCTACAAGTCCAATATCACCATCAAAACAAATTAAGTTATTTTACATACTTGCACTTAACTGCCCTTGCTAATCAATAAAGGTTATTACTGTAGTTATCACTATATGCCTATATCAAGAGTCAAGCCCTTGAGATTGCTTCAGTGTTAGCAATCTCAGACCAAAGTATGTTTCGCTTTAATCCAAGCCACTTCCATAGTTGTAATTATGTTTTAAACGGTCTAGTTTATAACGTTGATTTGTTATGGTCTTGTTTGGCCCGAACTGTACTAGCAAGCACACCTAGTTGGAAATTCTCTGCAAATCCCACTTTATTTATAGTTCAGTGCTTTTTGTTCCCCAAATTACTTTTTATTTACCATCCATGTTTGAAAATTCTTGCATTTTTGAAGGGTGTGAATAAAGAAGGTTTCTTTTCTTTTGATGGTTACATTTACATTATGAAGACCATTTTCAGTTTCTTCCTTTAGCTCTATGTCTTATTATTCTCTTGGTCCATGGACCATGAACCGAGCAGATGCTAAACGAAGCACATCCTAGCTACTGTAATTTGTTAGCAGATATAAATAATAGTGTTTATTTTAAGAAATGAAGTATCTTGGACTAACCAAGAAATAAATTGACATTGGTTTTAGTTTACCTCAGTATTTCTTTAATTATCTCTGTAATGTACATGGGAGTCGAGAACAGTTTCACTTTCCATTTGGGAAACTAAACATAGATTAAGTGTTATTAAAAAAAATCATGCTCCATCTTGAACCTGGTTAAAAATCAGGGCTAAGATGGGCCGGCCAAGTGGCGCATTGGTTAAGAGCTGGCTTGGGACACCAGCTCTGAGCAGCAGGACCCCGGTTCGGATCCCACATATGAGGGCCAGTGACACTGCCCTCTACAGCTAAGATGGTGAACA
>NW_017731518.1:1555183-1559617 GCF_001890085.2 Hipposideros armiger | reverse complement strand
GCAATGATAATACCAACATGGGCCAGTGAAGCGACATCCTCCACAACTAGACTGAAGAACAAAAGGACAGCAACTTATCTGTTCCCCTTCCCCAACTCCCCAGTGCTGTTCTCTCACCCAATTCCCCAATAAAATCTTTATAAAAAAAATGTCAAGTTATCCCAAATCTAGGGAACTTATGGAAGTAAATCTTGGGGGATAAATTGTTAAACCAAAGTTTTGAGGATGATATATGCTCCTAAAATTTAAGATGACATACGTTAATAAATCTCTGTTGCTGATACTTTGGGATTTTTTTCATTTGATCATTTATTAGAAATTATTGAGCACCTGTTCTATGTCAGGCACTGGATATATAAATATAAATGAGGTAACGTTCCCTCCTTCAAGAATCTCACAGTCAAATAGGCCAAAGAAGATACAGTTAAGTGCAAGAAAGTGTCATTAGTTTATATAATATCTCAGAAATAGCATCTGCAAATGTGTTATTTCTGCTAAAAATCCATGTTCCAGAAAACTAAAGTGCTTCTAAAACAAAATGACTGGATAAATCATTTTAAATTAATCACTTATTTTTTTTTCAGTTACAGTTGACATTCAATATTATTTTATATTAGTTTCAGATGTACAGCATAGTGGCTAGACATTTACATAATTTATGCAGTGATCCCTCTGACTAGTCTAGTATCCACATGGCACTACACATAGTTGTTGCAACATTATTGACTATTAGGTTGTTGGAAAAGTCATGATGTATTTTTTCTATGTTTTTTGTTGCAAAAATGCATCATGACTTTTCCAACAACCCAATATATTCTTTACGTTGTACTTTACATCCTCACAACTAAGAATAAAGCATTTTTAAAGTTAGCTTTTACTGAGTGCTTCTTATAGGCTAGCCACTGTACTAGTTTAGTTTAATCTATAATCTAATGATTCCTCATAATTTTATGACACAGATTATTTTATTATTCACTTTTTGCAAGTGAGGAAACCAAGACACAGAATCACTTGCCCAAGTACACACATCTCTTGAAAGGCAGCCCAATTGATGCCTGTTATGAATCAAAGAAGCCAGGATATAGGATTGAGTTAAAGTGACTTATAGTTTTTGTTTCTTCACAGCAGGTTCCCTGAGAGATCACCGATAGCAGATAAGGTACTTCCAATGTAAAATACTGAAATAGCCAGAATATTGCTGGACTAATGCCTGATTATATCTGAATTTTTCTACCCTGGATTGACCCATCATTTTTTTCTATCATCACCAATTTGCTCCATCTCCATAAAATCATCACAGATTACAGCTGGAAGTCTTCTCTCTCTCTCTCTCTCTCTCACACACACACACACACACACACACACACACACATATATAATTTCCTCAGCATCAGTTAAATCATCTGAAGGGAGACTATCTTTCAAAGTGATTAGTACTGGCAGACACCCAGGTGGCTTCACCAGGGAATTAATTCAAACATTTCAGAATGAAATAATACCAATTCTTCACAAACTCTTCCAGAGAATACAAAAAGACAGGACACTCCCTAACACTTTACCAGACCAAAATAACCTTAATGCTATAACCTTATAAGGCTATTTCAAGAAACAAAAATTACAGATCGATATCTCATAAAAATGGACATAAAATTTATACAATATATTAGGTTGAACCATATAAATTAACATTTGTAGGTCAAATATGGTCAAATATCAGCCATTTCATATGGTTCAAATTAACATTAGCAAATTGTATCTAGCTATATTTAAGAAGTGTAGCATCATAACCAAGTGAGGTTCAAAAAAATCAATATAATTTAAACATAAGTAAGAAAAATTATTAGCCATCTTGATAGATGCAGAAAAGCATTTGATAAGATTTAACACCCATCATGATAACAACATTTGGCAACCTAGGTATAGATTTATTAATTAATAAAGAATATTGTGGTAGGCGGAAGTCTAAGATGATCCCCCAAGTTCCTACCCGATGATGTGTTTTCTACATACAATTACCTCTCTTTGAGTGTGGGCAGAATCTGTAAATATGTTGAGATATCACTCCCATGATTAAGTTACTAATCATTTGATGTCAGGTTAACTGAAAGGCAGATTATCAGGAAATGCAAATCAAAACCATGATGAGATATCACCTCATACCTGTTAGGATAGCTATTATCAAAACCATAGGAGATAACAAGTGTTGGCAAGAGTGTGGAGAAAAGGAAACCCTTGTTCTCTAATGATAGGGATTTAAATTCATATCATTGAAAACATTATAGCCATTATTAAAAACAGCATGGAGGTTACTCAAAAAATTAAAAATAGAACTACCATATAATCCTGCAATCCCACTTCTGAGTATGTGCGGGAGACCAGCTCCCGCAGGTCCAGGGGTTCCCTCAGGTGGAGACAGCATTGACGAGGAAAAAGAAGGAAGACGCATGGAGACACAGGGGCGCTTTCAAGAACAAGTGTCTCTCTTTATTTTTACAGCATGTCCTTTTTTTTTTAAGTTCTTTTTTTTTAAAATTGGGGAATTGGGGGGATGGGAACAGCGGTGGGGAATTGGGGGAAGGGGAACAGACAAGTTGCTGTCGTTTTGTTCTTCAGTCTAGTTGTGAAGGACGTCGCTTCACTGGCCCACTGCGGCTGCTGGCCGCTCACGCTGGCTGCTGGCTACATACGGTAGCCCATGGCAACCCACTGCCACAGGGGCTGCAACCTACACCGTCACCGGTGACTCACGGCCGCCCAGCTCCAGGTTGAGCTGCTGTTCAGCATCTTAGCTGTNCTTGGGACACCAGCTCTGAGCAGCAGGACCCCGGTTCGGATCCCACATATGAGGGCCAGTGACACTGCCCTCTACAGCTAAGATGGTGAACAACAGCTCGACCTGGAGTTGGGCTGCCATAAGGCGATGGCGTAGGCTGCAGCCCTTGCTGCAGTGGGTTGCCGTGAGCTACCGTGAGTGGCCGGCAGCCAGCATGAGTGGCCAGCAGCCGGTGTCAGCTGCCAAGAGCTGCCGTGAGCAGCCATCCAGAGGCCGGCGACTGATCTGCCTCACCTGGAAAGAGCTCAATGATAATACCAATATGGGCCAGTGAAGCAACGTCCTCCACAACTAGACTGAAGAACAAAAGGACAGCAACTTGTCTGTTCCCCTCCCCCCGATTCCCCAGTGCTGTTCCCCTCCCTCAATTCCCCCAAAAAAATCTAAAAAAAAAAAAAATTCAGGGCTAAGAAAACTACAAAACAAGCTCACCAAGAACGTCTAAGTAGCCAGAAACTTATTGTTCCTTGTTCCATTATCTCTCAAGAAGGAATTTGTATATCATAGCATTTCTTGATACAGATTTATGTGAAGACAACATGGCTGGGTACTGAGAAGAGTTGGTGCATAATCCTCTGTTCTCATTTATCCTGAAAGGCGTTTCCTTTGCAGTGGGTCAGGGAGCCCCAATACCTAACTACCCACTACCTAAATGTTTACTTGTCTTCAAAAATCCACTTTGAGGTCCAACTTAAACAAAACCATTTTCAAAGATTGGGCTTAAACTACCTCCCCCTTTTACTGATGTTCAAAAGGAAATTCTTGCTTAGAATTTTTTTCTGTTAAGTAGAACAACTGAAACTTCCATTCCAAATTTGGAACAACAACAATAAACTAGGGATTCTTAAATTGTGCTCCCACAGAACACTGTATGACATAGGTTGGCTCTAGGGGTTCCACCATTAAAAATCATATATTTAATTTAGCAAATAAAAATTCAGGGCACCCAATTAAATTTTAATTTCAGATTTAAAAAATGAGGTGTTTTTTTTATTATAAAGACATATATAAGTATGTTCCTTTGTCTTCTGAAAATATTCAAGAACCAATTTAGTCATGAAATTAAGATTTAGTTTTTATTCACCCTTTGTGGTCTAAGTCCACTTAGTGAAGGAGAATTTTTCAGGCTGAAATTAATAAATGTGGGTGTATTTTGTCTCATAAATATATCAATTAAATGTTGCTCACTTATTCTGTAAAGTAGCTTTCCCTATAGAATGGCTTATTTTTGTACCTACATTAAAAATGTCAATGGGGCCGGCTGAGTGGCGCATTGGTTATGAGTTGGCTTGGGACGCCAGCTCTGAGCAGCAGGGCCCCAGTTCAGATACCACATGAGGGCCAGTGACGCTTCGCCCTCTACAGCTAAGATGGTGAACAACAGTTTGACCTGGAGCTGAGCTGCTGTGAGTCACTGGGCAGTGGTGTAAGCTGCAGCGGGGCTGCAGTGGGCTGCGTGAGCTACAGTGGGCTGCGTGAGCTACCATGAGTGGCTGGCAGCTGGCCGGAGCAGCCAGTAGCTGGCGTGAGGTGCAGTGAGCCACCGTGAGCGGCCGTCCAATGGCCAGGAAGAGCGCAATGATAATACCAACATGGGCCAG
>NW_017731518.1:1529071-1552192 GCF_001890085.2 Hipposideros armiger | reverse complement strand
GAGGGCAGTGTCACTGGCCCTCATATGTGGGATCCGAACCGGGGCCCTCTGGCGTCCCAAGCCAGTTCTTAACCATCGCGCCATTCGGCCTGCCCCAACATGTCCTTTTTATACTAGACAGTTGACTATTACATCGTTGAGCTGTTTTTTTCCAGAGTTGTTTTTCCAAGTTTAAACTTTCACCCATTAGGAAGTTGTTTTTTACATAGTTTCAAAACACATAGTTTTGATATTCTTTCCCAGGGTCTATTTTTCTTAGAAGTTGTTTTTCTCAGAGTTTTACTTCCTCGTAATGTTTCTGTTACAGGGTACAGCCGGATCTGTTCTATACTAATGACAAACTTATGCTAACTATGTTTCAATTTCTACCTATAATGGCTAGAGCTGAGTCTCTGCCCTGGCACCCAAAGTTATGTTTACTATGGCTATCTAGCAATTATCTCAAACACTATTGGCTAAACAGGATCTTAAGAATTACAAGGTGCATAATTTGTCTATTACTAAGAAACTAACAGCAAAACAGAATTATCACAATATGTCTAAAACTCACTTATTCGGTTAAGATAAACAAAACAATCAGTATTAGAAGGGGTGTCAGATCTTTGTCCTACTGGGGGCATCCAAAGGGGAATTTAAATTTTCAAGATATCATGCAGTATCTGTTTCTCAGAGCTTCAGAATTTGTCACAATAGCAGTGTGCTTGGCCATGTCAGACACTGAGGTGAAGCCAGCTCCCAACAAGTATGTATCCAAAGTAAATGAAATCAATATCTCAAATATATTAAAGTATCCCATGTTTATGGAAAAATTATTCACAATAGCCAACATATGGAAAAAAGCTAAGTTTCAACTGACAAATAGATACAGAAAATGTGACATATAAAGAAATATTATTCAGCCATATAAAATAAGGATATCTTGCCATTTGCAACAATATGAATGAACCTAGAGGACATTATGCTAAGTAAAATAAACCGAATACAGAAAGAAAAATACTGTAAGATCTCACTTTGTAAAATCTTAAAAAGTTAAGCTCGTAGAACCAGAGAAACAACAGTGGTTGGCAGGGGCTGGGGTGAGGGAGGAGAGATGGGGAGATGTTGGTCAAAGGACTCAAAGTTTCAGTAACAAGAAAAGTAAGTTCTAGAGATCTCATGTATAGCATGGCAACTATAGTCAATACTGTACTGTATACAAAAAAGTTGTTAAGACAGTAAATATTAAGTGTTCTCAACCACACACCAAAAAATGGGAACTATGTGAGGTGATAGAAGTGATAATTAACTTGATTGTAATAATTATCTAATAATGCATACATATATTAAATCATTACATTGTATTCCCTAAATAGATATAATTTTTATTTGTCAGTTATACCTCAATAAACCCAGAAAACAAAAACAAAGCAAAACAATAAAACAAGATGTTTTAAAATTCATGTGGCAATGCCATGGTCCAAGTAGAACCAAGAAAAGGTTATTGTGGCACATTAGCTAGGTAAGGAAAGAATAAATTTTGAATAAATAGTAGGGTGTCAATTGAATATCACTATAAAAACAGTAACTTAACTCCTACTTTACATTGTATAAAAATTAAATTCCAGATGAATTGAAGATTTAATTATGAAGACTAAAACAATAAAGTGTTTAGAGAAAAGTTGCAGAAGAACAACTTGCCAACTGGGGTGTAGCAAAGATTATAAAAATATATACAACATACAGGCAAAACTAAAACAGAAAAACATTTGTTAAGTTGAACTACACTGGTACTGGTAGAACAAGACCCAGAGACACTGGTGACCTACCCAACATCCCAATCCCAAAGTACTTTTCAAAAATTAAAGTACTGTTGGAGAGATCCACGAAGGCGGATTAGATCAACACAGTGCCTGCATCCTTCCGTGAACACATAAAAAAATCACAACTAAATTATATAACAAGGAACCTGGAGAATCATCTGAAGTCTAGCCAAACAGAAGACCTATAACTATAATAAAAATATAAAGAAGAAGCCACAATGAGACTGGCATGAGGGGCAGAGATGTGGACCGAGCCCCAAACTTCCCTGAGGCAGTTGAGAACTGGGAGGGACATCTCTGCTGTGGCGGTTCCCCTGGAGGAGTGCTGGACTCTGGCCCCCGACACCAAGCTCCCCAGCCTGCAGTACTGGTACTGGGAGGAAGAGCCCCCAAAACATCTGGCTGTGAAAAACAATGGTGTTTCTGGCCAGTTAGGTGCGATGGAAGGCTGCAGGAAACCCAGAAGTCCTCTGAACGGCTCATGCAGAGACTCATGCGCTTGCAGGCACTCACCTTGGGGTCCAGCGGAGAGACGGCGACTTGGGGGACCTCAGAGACATATAGAGGGAGCAGACTGAGGTGTGTGGCTTCAGAGGGATGACTGGAGGACAGTCGGCATTTTCCTGGTGGAGAGTTTTCCTTCTGTTCAGTTGGCAAGCAGGCGCCATTTTTCCCATGTAGAGCCTGCCCCCACAGGCCAAATCTAAATCTGATTGGCCTGGTGAACTAAGCTGCTTCACCCTGCTGACTCAGCTGGGACCCTGCCCTACCCCACTTGTGCACAGCTGGAGGCACTTCCTCCGTAAGCAGCCAGCCCCTCCCACATTGCCTTCTTTCTTGGAAAACTATCAGAGTCCACAGGCCCCAGGTGGGCGGTGACTGGCCTCAGTGTGCTCTGAGATTTTTGCTAAGTCTCTCCCTGCTCAGCACTCGCACCATCCCAAAGACTACCTTTCCCTGGTGACCACAATGCTTCCCACTCTAGTGACTCCCTGAGACCCTGCCTCACCCAAATTGCATACCACATGAGGCTTTTTCAGTGATAAAAACTTAAGAGAGCCAGCAGGTGTTCTGGCTTTTTGCGGAGTTACCCCATGCCTGGTACTGGTGGCAGTCATCCTAGGTTCACAGTGTGGCCTCTCCCATGTGCCTCCAGGTTTAGCACAGGCAGAGAACACAATGAGGCACTTTGTAACTCCTACCAGATTGCCCCCAGCCAGTCACAGGCAGTGGCTGACTTGGGCCTGCACCAGAGCCTCTCCCAAGAGGCCCCAGGACAAACATACTTGGAGGTTGTCTTCAGACCACAGCAGAGTACCACCCAATTAGCCCCACAAGTGGCACATCCAAAGGATTGTCTCATCAGGTGTCAGAGCCCACTGGGGCAAGTCCCACTCGGTGGGGTAAGCCTCCTGCACAGCATCCCATAAACTGCAGAGGTGGCCAAACCCCACAACCAGTCAGCCTGAGGGTCAATTCCCCCACTGACATGCCAATAGCCATCAAGGCTCAACTATAACAGGAGAGCACACACAACCCACACAAGGGACACTCCTAGAGCATGTGGCTCAGCTGACCATGGAAACTGTGCCACTGGGCCCCACCGGACACCAACTACATAAGGCCACCCAGCCAAGACTGGGAGACATAGCATATATATATATATATATATATATATATATATATATATACACACACACACACAATAGAATATTGCTCGGCCATGGAAGAAAATGGGTTCTTGCCACCTGTGGCAGCATGGATGGACCTGGAGGGTGTTATGCTGAGTAGAGTACATCAGACAGAGAAATACAGGTGCAATGTGATTTTACTTATATGGGGAACCTAAAGAACAAAAACAATGAACAAAATAGAAACAAATATAGATACAGAAACATTTTGATGGTTACCAGATGGGAGAGGGTTTGGGGATGTGGGTGAAAGAAGGGGAAGGGATTAAGAAGTACAAATTGGTTGTTGCAAAGCAGTTATGGGGATGTAGGGTATAGAATAAAGGATATAGTCAATATATTGTAATAACTATGGATGTTGTCAGATGGGTACTAGATTTGTTGGGGTGATTGATGGGAGAGTGGTGGGGGAGCAGGGTGAAAAAGGTGAAAGAATTAAGGAGTACAAATTGGTAGTTACAAAATAGTCATGAGGGTATAAAAGTAAAGCATAGAAAATATAGTCAATGTTATGGTAATAACTATGTATAGTGCTAGGTGAGTACTAAACTAGATAGGGGATAACTTTTTAATTTATGTACATGTCTAACCACTATGCTGTACACCAGAAATTACTATAAAATAATATTGAGTGGGAACTGTAATTGAAACATTTTAAAAGGGGAGAAAAAGGGAAGGGGAATAAGAGGTCCAAAATTCCAGGTCAAAACAAAAAAGTTATGGGGATATAATTTACAATGTGGGGAATATAGTCAATAATATTGTGATAGCGTGGTATGGTGTCAGATGGTTGCTGAACTTATCATGGTGATCACTTCTTTAGGTATATAAATATTAACTATGGTATACCCCTGAAACTCATATAATATTGTATATTAGCTATATTTTAAATAAAAATCTTAAAAGAAAAAATTGAGCTATATTATAATTAAAAATTTGTGTTCCTCAAAATACACAAATAAGAGGTTTTTTTGTTTTTTGTTTTTGTTTTTTTTTTAAAAAAACCTACAGAATGGAAGGAGATATCTTCAATGCATATATCCAACAAAGAACTCATATCTTAAATATATATATATAAAAATCCACAAATGAATAAGAGAAAGGAAAAGTTCCCAATAGAAAAGTGATCAAAACACTTGAACGAATACTATGCAAAAGAGATGCTCAAATTCTTTTGTCATCAGGGAAATTCAAATTAAAGCTATCACACACACACTAGAATGATTAAAATGAAAAAGACCAAGTATTGACAAGGATATGCAGTAACTGAAACTCTTAGGTACTAGTGGCAGGAGTATAAATTGGTAGAACCACTTTGGAAAGCTGTTCGGGAGTATCTACAATATCTGAATATATGCATATTCCATGATCCAGAATTTCCACTCTTAAGTGCATAGCATCACTATTCATAATAGTAAAAACTGAAGATTGCCAAAATCTTCAGCAATAGTAGTAAGTAAATCATGGTATATTCGCACAATGGAATACTACACAACAGTGATTATGAACAATCTACGAGGACATAAAAGAATGTAGATGAATCTCAGACAAACAATGTTGATAGAAGTCACACACATGAGGCCATCTTATAAGATTTCATCTATATAACAAGTACAGCGTAGGCAAAACTAATTGCTGCTGACAGATATCAAGGGTGAGGGAAAGTGACTGTAATGGGGTGTGAAGCTGGGGCAGGGTTTCTGAAGTGTTGGTAATTATCTATTTCTTAACCTAGGTGCTGGTTACCCAGCTGGGTTTAGTTTGTGAAACTCGACAAGCTGTGCAATTCCACGTGCATTTTTTTTGTAAGAACATTGTACTTCAATAAAAACTAAAATTAAAGAATAAGCAAACAAAAAAAACCAATGCCTTGCAGGCAGTCCAGGTATCCATGATAATCATAATTAGCCTAGAGAGATGTTTATAGCAGAAGGAGGCAGCTCATTCACATTGGATGACAGGACCCCTAGTTTTAAACTCTATCAAAAATTATTTGCAGAAATGCAAAACATGTGAAAAAAAGTTTCAGCCTAATTAGTAGTCAAAGAAATGCAAATTAAGTGAAGAAATGTTATTTTCACCTATCAAATTGGAAAGGTGTGTGTGTGTGTGTTTAAGGGAATACTGAATATTGGTGAGGATGCTATGAAAGAGCACTGATATATTTTGGGTGAGGATACAAATTGACTTAACCCCACTTGGAAAGGATTTTGAGGATACATAACAGGAATCTACAAGTTATTTTTATTCTTTAAGCTAGTAATTCTTTGGGGACTATAAACCAAGGAAATAATACTAGTTACAGAAAAAGCCTATGACCCAAATTGTATATTAAAGCATTATTTACAACAGTGATAGAGAGAAGACATTCAAGTATCTAACAAATAGATAATGATTAAGTAAACCCTGGCGCTGTACTCTACTCAATAAAACATTAGGCAATCATTAAATATAATGCAGTACTTTGCAATAACACAGAAAATACTTAAGTTAGAATGTTGAATAGGAGGAAATAGACCAAAATAAGAATAGCAACTTATTTAGGTATAGGATGAGGAATGCTTTCTTTCTTCCTCTTCAATTTATTTATATTTTCCAGATTTTATTTATTTATTTATTTTTTACTGAGGATAAGAGTAATAAAGGGGAAAATCATGTGGGGTTTTTTTCCAGAAGACGATAACAATATGCCCAAACAAAACAAAGATGGAATATGATGTTTGACATACTCTTTGCTTAGCTAAAAATAACCTTCCTTTTAAAAATGAGTTGCATTTATGGTTATAATATTTGCACTGTCTTTTAGCTGTACTTTAAACTTCACATGTCTGGAATGGAGTGCACCATCCACACCACCCCTACTATGCAAAACTACTGAGTCCTGTATTCTGTCAGTGAACTGCTACCCAAAGCTGAAAATCTCTCTCTCTCTCCTAGGTCAGTACAGTATAAGCCCTTTATTCTACTATACTGTACTATAAAAATTTGCCTGGAATTAGAAATCTTAATTCACCAGTCTCTCTTCTTTGTTCTCATTTGTTCAGACCCTTTAAAACCATGCTTTGGACAATGACCTCCTAAATTATTATTATTATCATTTTTTTGACAGAAGTGTCTCCTTTCAGTCCTGTGGTCAAAGCCCAGTGCTGAGTGTGGCACCACACTTGAGTGGGTGGGTTTGGGGGAGGGGGTAGGTGGCAAGCATGTCCAATTGGCATGGGACCTCAAGCTGTAGGAAAGCCTGGTTACAAATGTAAATTTGCCCCCTCTATACCTTTTAGATGAACTGCAAGGGCAATAATGACAAAGGCTGTTGAAATCACTCACAGTTAAAGAGAAATAGTGAGCCGGTTTTGTGAACGGGAATAGTGGGCTTGGCAGAGAATTGGTGGGGGTTCATTGGAGCTGCTGTTCCTTGTCTGGTGGCCTCTCCCTCCCCCAGAGAGCCCAGTAGAATGCTCATATTGTTCATACACATATTTTTGAAGAATGTGTTAAGACTTTTCGCTAGTAGATCACAATTATTGAAATGTCTGTTTCGAAGAAAGTTGCCCTTTGCAGTCTTCTATGTCTGGTGTTTATTTTTTCATTAGTATAAACTAGGTTTATTTCTTATTTCTTATTAATGTTCATTAATAATATACTAATCATTAATGAGTATTAATAATAGCAACAATTACATTAAGTGTTATTATAATCCTAATTTACTTATTTGTTCATAGACTAGGGCTTATTGCCTTTCAAGCAGGTCAAATCTGAAAAAAAAAAATCAGTTTCCAGATCCGTTTGCATGTTTCAATGGCCAGTGAACCCAGTTTCTTTTGACATTAAAAAACATAACTTGTTTAACCCAGACACAAAAATGTACCTGATATATGATTCAGTTGGCGGTGGCAGTGACTAGAAGGGATCATAAAGTGGGGCAGGGTTTCTGGAGGGCTGTAATGTTCTTCTTCCTCAGCGTGGGTGCTGATTACAGGACTGGCTTCTGACTGTAAAGGTCCTCTGTGCCATGTGCTTCTGAGGGCATTCTCCTGCATAAACACTACACTCTTATGCAAAGTAAAATAGAATGGTAATTTGTTCAAGTCCTTGTCAATAAGTGATTTATGTAAAAATGACTATACACGCTGAATGGAATGGAAATTTAGAAGTTGTAATTTTAAAAAGTTGTGTTTTACTTGTACTATAACATTTTCTTTCTCCATCACCATATCACTTGTACTAAGAAATATTTGCTGAGTAGTCACTAGTCAAGCACCTCTAACCTTTACTGAGTATCAGTCCACATCCCCCCAAAGGCAGTTAGACACCCACCAAACTAGTCTTAGTATCCCAGCAGATTTCTATCTCCACGGGAAAATAAAGTTCTGGGACTCATGTAAACTGTGACTTGGACGAGGCTATCCAGATATGTCAACATAGCCTAGTGGCTAAAAGTCAGATTGCCTCATTTTGTTCGGAACACAAACTGTGTTCTGGGTTGGAATCCTGGCTCTGCTACTCGTTAAACAATTACACTGTAGGGCAATTTGCTCAACTTTAGTTCCCTCAGCAGTAACATGGTAGGAACAACCCTCACTGGGCTATTTGGAAGACTGAACTTCATAACCAGTGTGACTTGTTGAGCATAACATCTCGCGTACCTGAGTGTTAAATTTTTATTTGTCCCACTCCACTGGATCTCAGACTCAAAATGTGTAATGAATTCCGTCCCCTCCTAAGGTAGGGCAGGCTTTCCACTTTTGTCCTTGCATGGATTCTAACTGAGAGGGTTCCTTCCGAACTTCCCCCAGGTGTTATAGAATGTCTTCATTTCTTAACTCAAATTCTAAACTGGAAGAGGGACCTGAGGACCTACAAATATTTTAGCATTGTAAAGACTGACTTGGGATATGTCCTTTTAAACTAATTCTGGGGTAAACAGCCTTTGCACTAGTAGGTTCCAGAGCAAGTTCTGCCTCACACTGGTTCTGTGAGGTCCTCATCAAGAAAAGCCTCCTCTGGTCAAATACATTTTTGAAACACTGATATCATCTCCCTCTCTTGGACATTCTCATGTGCATCCACATATGAAACGCTCTAAAACATCCAGTAAAGAAACCTATTTGACTTGATCTCATGTTGTATTTCTGCCACACACCATTGATTCATGTTTTGGAACTTGTGTTCTTAAGAAAACACGTTGGAAATGGAGGAAGATGTCAAAAACAACAATACATGATGCTTCTGGAAACAGCCACCATTCCATTTTCCCAAATTCTCAGAAATATATATATATTTTTAATATCCTCTAAGTTCTTCTTTCACAAAATGACCTTACCTGGCCATATAAATGAGGTCTTGCAGATTCAGGGACAGTTAAGGGGGTCCTGTACTCATAGGTGACCTGTTTGTGAAACACTTTATGTGCTTATTAAAACAAATAGCTTGAGTTTGGTTTTCAGAAGAAAGTTGTCTTCTTTAGAAAACAGATCATTCAGCTTCGTTCTATCAATATCTTTTCTCCTCTCACTCTCTCTCTTTGTGCATTAATCTACTATAGAATCTGTTCCCACAGGTTTGCAGAAGGAAAAAAAACCCTCCGCTTCCCTCGCCCCCCCCTTCCCTTTTGCCTTCCAATGCCCGCGAGCAGCTGGTAGGGTTTATTGCTCTATCCTGACATTGGCTTCGTTCTATACGTGGAGTAAGATTGATTATCCTCATTCTAAAATGGGAAGAGCCAGCGTGCGCCTTTGTCCTGTTTCTCCCCGAGAGTGAATTGGCGTCAACAGCATTCGGTAAAGAGGCGGCACATTTTGGGCCATGAGCAGTGACAGCGACAGTATGGAGCAGGCGTGCGGGGGCCGTGCACCACCCACCGTCCGCTGGTCAGCCTCTATGATGAGCTTAGTATCTACCAGGGCAGGCTGCTGCCTCACCAGACAACACCATGCAAAGAATCCCCAGGTTCAACCCCCCTGCAGGGCCTGCTTTTGCAAGGCTGGCCTGTGGGGAGCTGTGAGCATAGCTGAAATGGCCTTTCATTCAGACATCTTCAGTTACAACTCTGAGGCTACACTGATGCTGAGGTGGGTGTGCCTCTGTGTGTGTGTGTGTGTGTGTGTGTGTGTGTGTAGACAATGCAGGCCTGAGTGACCCCAAAGGCAGGTTGCACAAACCTGGCCCATTAGGAGACTCTTGCCAGGCTCCTATTTTTTGTTTCACCAGTTTGTTTGAAATAAAAACTCAGTTTGTTTGAAATAAAAACTCAGAGTCCTTACAGCCCTGAGCCCCCATTCCAGAGCCAGGCAAGGTTCGGAACATAAAGGGAGCTGCATGAACCAGCGTGTAGGCGACCTAGGGACAGTAATTGTTCTCCTTAGCAGCCTGGCTGTGTCTCTGCTTAGCACCTGAACAAGTTAATTTGGAGACATGGCCTTCTGGAAAGAAATGGCACTCATCTCAACACTCTGTGGATTCATGGGGAGAGATGTCCTTTCACCAGGTAGAAACAGTAAATTACATTTGAAATCTGTTTCCGTTGAAGGGAAAAATAAAAAATGTCTCCTCTTCCCTGGGAGCCACTCTCTTTTGCGTGATGGTAACATTTAACGCCGTTGTCTAGCTTCAGCAGTCACTTTTGGCTCACACCAGTGTCTGGCAACTAAGGGAAGAATTTTACTCATCAAACCAGGAGCAGTTTAATTAAATACAAATTCACATAAAGAAGTTCACCCTTGGCCAATCCTGGGCTTCAAGGAACTGATCTCAGCAGCATCTAAATCAGACAAATTGGCTAAATTGATCCTGCTCCAGAGGAAGGGTGCTTCATCTAGTTCCAATCAATGGCAGATTGAGGTGTGATGTGAGATGAGGAGAAGGAATCAGGCAGTCTCCTGTTTCTGGGATGGGAGTCAGACTTCAAGCTGCAAAAACACCTCCATTTCATGTTGGCTTTGTTACCCCCCTGAACACTGAGGCTGTGGAGTCGTGGCTCCAGGCCTGCCCTTTCTTCTGAGCAGAGGGGTAGACGACAATAGGCTCAGAAAGGAAGAGCCAGAGAAATATGATCTAGACATTATGGCTTTTGTTCTGTCCACAGCTTTGCACGTCTGTATTGGACCCTCCATCGCCAATTAATTAAACAACACCAGCAGAGACCTGCTACATTTTTGGCACTGAGCTAGATGTTTCACAAAATTATTTTTCATACCATAGACATGGAAAGTCAGCCCTGAACTACAGTGGCATAGGTTTGCCTGGGTGTGAATCCCAGCTCCCAGGGAGTAGCTATGCAATTTGGAGCAAGCCACTTAAGCTCCCTGAACCTCAGTTTTCTCACTCATGCATATGGGATAGTGAAAGTACCCACTTCTTAGGGGCATGAATAGGATAGGATTAAATGTGATAATCCTCAGAAAAGCATTTCATCCAGCTATTATTATTCTCCTTCCCATTTTGTAGATGGGGAAAGAGGCTAAAAAATGTTGACTTGTCTCAGGCATCACTGATAGTAAATCACAGGGTTGAGAGGTCAAAATTAGGTTTTCCGGAAACCAAAGTCCATGCAGCTTCCACCATGCCATGTGGCCATGATGAAAAGTGTTCATTATAAGCCCTATGCTATATTCTCTGTACTAAGATCTTTAAAGAAAGGCAAAGACATCTAAAACATTATTTCTCTTCTCAAAAACAGTCCAGACAATGCGCACTAATGTTTGGCTCTGACCATAAGCAAAATGAGAGTCCCCTGCGTAAACTCTGTGTCATTACAGACAGTGACAACACTATTTCTATCGCCATATGATCCCACACAACCAGCTTTGAGTCTTGGAAACAGTCACTTCTTGTTCTCTGACACGTGGCTAGCTGTATATACCTCTAGAATCTCACCTCCCATTTCATAGAAATTATCCACATATATGACTCTTTCTTCCTCTGGGAAGGAGCTACTTGAAGCGAGTCTTGTGACCTAGCACAGTGCCTAAAATATGGTAAGTTCTGAGCAGAGAGCTGTTGGATGGATGAATGAATGAATGAGTTCATTCCTTTACTTTCCACAGAAGGACTGAACATTGTTTGTATAATTCCTGTCTAGGCACAGAGTGGTATCAGTATAAGCAGACATTGTCCTAAAGAAATTTACATATCATATTACTATTTTCCACATATATATGCTCCTTGACTTACAGTAGAGTTATGAGGCCATAACCCCATCATAATTTAGTGTATTGTAAGTCAAAATGGATTTAATTCACCTAGCCTACCAAACATTGTCGCTTAGCCTAGCCTACCTTAAATATACTCAGAACACTTACATTAGCCTACAGTTGGACAATTATCTTGATTTTCATCTCAAGAATAACTACCTTCCTCTTCTTCTCATCAGAAGCAAGATACACAGAAGCAAGAAAACAGGGCATTTTGTAGACATGATGAGATACAAAAACACAAAACACAATATACAAAAACACTGGCAACACAGTACCCTGTAGATTATTGTTGTTTACCCTCATGATCTCATGGCTGACTGGGTGCTGCAGCTCACTGCTGCTGTCCAGCATCATGAGAGAGTATTGTACCACCTATTGTTAGCCCAGGAAAACATTAAAATTCAAAATTTGATATGCAATTTCTACTGAGTGCATATTGCTTTATCACCATCATGAAGTAAAAAAATCATAAATCAAACCATCATAAGTCAGAGACCATCTATATTCATACTGATACTAAATTTTCATGCTTGCACGGTTCTTTGTGCAAAGCTTCCCCCTACCCGCATCCAGATTCTAAGCTCTTGGAGAGAGAGAACTATTTATTTACTCCATACAATACCCTACAAAAAACTTACTTATTTACTCCATACAACACCCTGCACAAAAATAGACTTGCATTATATCAAATTAAATTAAATAACTGGCGCAGTAGGAGAGACAAGATATATTGGCAGGTAACATATACCTATTAATATACTCCTAAAGGTGGAACATTAGGATGTTAGGATGAAATAGGCTCAGAGTTAAGGAAATTTGGGTAATGAGACCAATGAAACTTAGAACAAGTAGCTGCAGACAGAGCCTGGATGGTTTACCACCACATGCATACAATCCAGTGCATTTTCTTCATGTTGAAATACATCTGTGAAATACACAGAGAAGGTTGCAAGTATATGTCAAAGGTAACAACGGGTCTAAAAGGTCTGAAAGAGGTATATGAAAACAATACTTCAAACTTGGTAGAGCCTCCAACTCATATAATGTAGCCAATTAATGTTTTTCATTAACAACTGCCTTTTAAAAAAAACATAGGTCAGAGATCCAAGATGGCGGAGTAGATAACACTGTGCCTGTGTCCTTCCATGAACACATTAAAATTACATCTAAATTATAGAACAACCAACCTGGAGAACCATCTGAAGTGTAGCTGAACAGAAGCCCTATAACTAAAAATATAAAGAAGAAGCCATGTTGAGATTTGTAGGAGGGGCAGAGACGTGGAATGTGCCCCAAACCTCTGTGTTGCGGTTGACAATCAGGAGGGGTATCTTGGCCCCAGAGGTTCCCCCAGAGAAGTGAGGGACCCTAGCCCAACACCATACTTTCCAACCCACAGTTCTGGAGCCAGGAAGATGGGCTCCCACAACATCTGGCTGTGGAAAAACAATGAGTGTCCCAACCATCAAGGGGAGATGGAAGGCTGATGGAAGCCCAGACATCCTCTTAAATGGCCCGACCACAGACTCACTCACTTGCATGCACTCACCTTGGGTTCTGGGAAAGGGATGGTGACTCAGGGGGTGTAGGAGGCATACGTGGGGCGGGAGGACAGTTGCCATTTTCCCTGTAAGGAGTTCTCCTTTCAAGAAGCTGGCAGGCAAGTGCCATCTTTCCTGTGTCCATCCCTCCCCCACAGTCCAAATCTGAATCTGATTGGTCTGGTGAGCTCTGCTGCTCCACCCTGCTGACTCACTGGAAACCCACCCTTTCCAAAACCCTAATGCTAGAGGCACTTTCTTGGCAAGCAGCCAGCCCCGCCCACATTGCAGTATTTCTTGGAAAACTGTCAGAATCTGGCAGGCCCCAGGCAGGCAATGACTGGTCTCAGTGTGCTCTGAGACTCTTCCTGAATCACTCCAGGCTCAGCACTGGCACCAAACCAGAATTTACATTAACCTGGTGACCACAACTCTTTCACTCTTCCCACTGTAGTGACTGCCCAAGACCCTGCCTCACTCAACTTGAATGAGGCTATATCAGTGGCTAAACCTTAAGAAAGCTGGCAGGTGGCACCAGGTCTTGGGGTGTCCTGGCATTTTGCGGAGCTACCCTAGGCCTGGTACTGGTGGCAGATGTCCTTGATTCACAGTGTGGTCTCTCCCATGTGCCTCCAGGCAGCAAAGAACTACGGATCGCTTTGTAGCTCCTATCAGGTGGCCCTGAGCCAGTCACAAGCAGTGGGTGACCTGGGCCTGAACCGGAGCCCCTCACAAGAGGCCCCAGAACAAACATACTTGGTTTGGCTGCAGAACACAGCAGAGCACTGCCCAATTAACCCCACAAATGGCACACACAAAGAGTGGCCTCAACAGGCACCAGAGCCCACTGGGGTGAATCCCACTCAGTGGGGTAAGCCTCCCCGCACTACAGCCCATAAGCTGTGGACATGGCCAAACCCCACAGCCAGTCAGCCTGAGGGTCAATCCCACCCACTGACATGCCAGTAGCAATCAAGGCTCAACTATAAGAGGAGGTTACACACAACCCACACAAGGACATTCCTGGAACACCTGAAGCAGGTGACCAGGGAGACTGAGCCAAGGTCCCACTGGGCACCCATTACATATGGCCACCTGGCGAAGTCTGGGAGACATAGCAGATCTACCTAATACATAGAAACAAACACAGAGAGGCAGCCAAAATGAGGATACAAAGAAATGCACTCCAAATGAAAGAGCAAGAGAAAACTCCAGAAAAAGAACTAAATGAAATGGAGGCAAGCAACCTACCAACTATAGACTTCAAAACAATGATTATAAGGATCCTCAAGGAACTTAGTGAGAACTTCAACAAAGAGATAGCAAGCATAAAAAGAGACTCAAAAACCATAAAAAGGAACCAGTGAAGGATACAATAACTGAAATGAAGAATGCAGTAGAAGGAACCACCAGCAGACTACATGAAGCAGAGGATCAAATCAGTGATTTGGAAGACAAAGTATCAGAAAACACCCAATTGGAACAACATAAAGAATAAAAATCCAGAAAAATGAGGACAGTTTAAGGTATCTCTGGGACAATATCAAGCATGCCAACATTTGCATCATAGGGGTACCAGAAGGAGAAGAGAGAAAGCAAGGGATTGAGAACCCATTTGAAGAAGTAATGTCTGAAAACTTGCCTATCCTGGCAAAGGAAATAGATACACAAGTCCAAGAAGTGCAGAGTCCCAAACAGGATGAACCCAAACAGCCCCACACCAAGAAACACTATAATTAAAGTGGCAAAGTTAAAGACAAAGAGAGAATCCTAAAAACAGCAAGAGAATGGCAACCAGAAACTTGTAAGGGAGCTCCCATATGATTGTCAGCTGATTTATCAACAGAAACTTTGCAGGCTGGAAAGGATTGGCACAAAATATTCAACATGATGAAAAGCAAGAACCTAAAACTAAGATTACTCTACCCAGAAAAATCTATCATTTAAAATTGAAGGACAGGTAAAGAGCTTCCCAGACAAGAAAAAGTTAAAGGAATTCATCACCACCAAACCAGTATTGCAAGCAATGTTAGAGGGGCTTCTTTAAGATGGAAAAAAGAATAAAAATTATGAATAATAAAATGACAATAGCTACATGTCTACTGATAATTATTTTAAATGTAAATGGATTAAATGTTCCATCAAAAGACATAAGAGGGCTGAATGGATAAGCAAACAAAACCCATACATATGCTGCTTACAAGAGACTCAGTTCAGATTGAAAGACACACACAGACAGAAAGTAAAGGGATGCAAAAAAATATTTCATGAAAATGGAAAAAAAATCTAGAATAGCAATACTTATACCAGACAAAATAGACTTTAAACAAAGGCGATAAGAAGAGACAAAGAAGGACCCAGTCATCCCACTTGAGGGTATTTATCTGAAGAAACTAAAAAATGCTACTTTGAGGGGATATGTGCATCTATATTTGCAGCATTGATTATAATGTCCAAGATGTGGAGGCAGCCTGGGTGTCCATCGATGGAAGAATGGGTAAAGAGGAGATGGTACATATATACAATGGAATATTGCTTGGCCATGGAAGGGAAGGGTTTCTTGCCATCTGCGGTGGCATGGATGGACCTGGAGGGTATTGTGCTGAGTGGAATATGTCAGGCAATGAAAGTCAGATGCCATGTGATTTTGCTTATATGTGGAACCTAAAGAACAAAATAAATAAAGCAGAAACAAACTCGTAGATACTGAAAACAGTTTGATGGTTGCCAGATGGGAGGGGAGTTGGGGGTGTGGGTGAGAAAGGGGAAGGGGTTTAGAAGTACAAACTAGTTGTTACAAAGTAGTTAGGGGGATGTGCGGTACAGCATAAGGAATATAGTCAATAATATTGTAATAACTATGTATGGAGTCAGATGGGTCCTGGATTTGTTGGGGTGAAGATGGGAGGGGGTTGGGGGACAGGGTGGAAAAGGTAAAGGAATTAAGAAGTAAAAATTGGTAGTTACAAAATAGTCATGGGGATGTAAAGTAAAGCATAAGGAATACAGTTAATGATAAGGTAATAACTGTGTATAGTGCCAGGTGGGTACTAGACTAGTCAGGGGGATCACTTCTCAAATTATACAAATGTCTAACCACTATGCTGTGCACCTGAAATTAATATAAAATAATATTGAATGTCAACTATAAATAAAAAATTTAAAAAGGGGGGAAAAGGCAAGCGGAATAAGAGGTCTAAATTTCCAGGTATAAAACAAAAAAGTCATGGGGATGTATTGTACAGCATGGGGAATACAGTAAATAATATTGTGATAGTGTGTTATGGTGTCAGATGGTTGCTAGACTTATCATGGTGATCACTTCTTTAGGTATATAAATGGTGAATAACTATCGTGTACACTTGAAACTAATATAATATTGTATGTTAGCTATATTTTTAATAAATATCTTTTAAAAGCCATATAGGTTAGTATCTCTTCCCACTATGGGCCTGGTACTGTATAAGGAGCTGCCCATAAGGAGCTCATAATCTGAAGGAATCACACGGCACTGTGGTCAGGAATCTGGGCCTGCAGTCAGCCTTCCTAGGTTTGAGCCTTCTCCACAACAAGGTGATTCTGAGTTCTTGCACTAGAAATGTAATCGCCCCTGTGCCTCGGTTTCCTCACCTACACAGTGGAGAAAATGGTTATTTTACAGTGGTTATTCTAAATATTTAATTAGATATTATACCGGAAGAACTTAGTGATGTTCCTGTCAAAAGATAAGTGTTTAATAAATGTTAGCTATTATTGTTATTAAATATAGGAAAGGTGATTGGTTTCAAGAGTCAGACACCCTAATAAACATTTTGAGTATTTTGTCTCATTCCACTTGACTCTCACAACAACCCAATGAAGAAAGTATTATTATCCCCATGTTATGAATGAGAATACAAAGATTCAAAACATTTAAAATAACTTAATTATGATCACATAATAAATGAAGTTCGGATCTGAATCCAGGTCCATTTGTTCCCCAAGGTCATGTTCTTTTAACTATTTAATGTTATTTAGTAAATCTTTCAATTCAGAGGCAATAAACCCATTTTACATTTAAAAAATTCTTACCTGAGATAAGTAGAGATGTTTTATTTTATATTTATCCTTTTCTGTCTTCTTGCACTGTCTTCAATCTCTCCTCATATCCATTCAATTTAGTTTTAGTTGATTGTAGGCAAATTTTCCCTTCTCAACATGCTAGTTAATTTCTGGGGGCAAAATTTCATACATTGATTATTTTCTTTAAATTGCTCTACAGATGAGGAGCTCAGGACAGAGCTTCATACTTATTAATGGCCCAGGAAATTGGCTATTATTACTATTACTATTATTATTATTATTATTATTATTATCATGTGTTTTTCCTGATTCTTTAAAAACATCTACCTGAACAACATTTTGGTATTTCCAGTTCTAAAATAAATTTCTTCACTGCTCTCCAAATGTCCACACATTGGAGTGAATTGCTGTACAGTACTCATGTACCAGGGTGCCAAAAACCACAAACAAGTGGACACTTTGATCAACGTTGCTCAAGCAGTAGTTCACTGTAATCAGAAGTGTCTGGACACAGATGGTAACCACTTTGAGCACCTCTTGTAATTGCAGAAGTCGAAATGTGACTTGTATTCACCTTTTGTTATCGGTATATATTATTACAATTTTAATACAGTTTTCCTTTCTTAAAATGTGTATATGTTTTTTTGGCACCCTCTGTTTATGACCTATATATTACATTACACCTCTGATCTGATAGGTCCTTCTGACCCTGATAGCCATATTGATTGTGCAATCATGGTCTTTTCCATATGCAAATCCTTCCAGGTGCATGTCCTGGCCTAGGCTCTACTTGGCACAAGTCAGCATCATCAAAGCCCCGTTCCACAGAGAATCACATCTGGCCAAGAAATTAGAAGCTCTGTCTCCACCATTAAATCGTGAATATACTGTCTGGAAAACCACTGGAAAATTTTGTGTTCTCCCAAATCGAGGTTTCTCCCATGAGTCCCCTCTATGTGGGCTTAGAGCACAAGTCTCTTGTTCCTGATTTGTACACTAATCATCTCTGAAAACTGAGTCCCATCTTAAACCCATTGAAGCCCTGATAAATTTCTACCTCTTGCAGACGCCTCAGCCTATACCCAGCCACTGGCTGGTTTGCTGCTTCAATGTCATGGATTCCCCTGAAAGAAATATGCTGCCGTTTACCCACTGTTGACCAAAATCTCCTGTTGCATTTTTTCCATCCGCTAGATGAGATTTGAAAATTTCATTTCAATAACCACTTAGTAAGCATCATCTCTGCGTTCAAGCACTGAACAGAACAAAAAATAAATTAAACTTATTCTTGAGGAACTTTGAGAGTTGTGGGACAAACCAACAGCAAATAAAAAACATAGTGTTATAAATGGAGGTATGAAGAAAAGTAAGCTAGAAACAGAAAGAAGTATTTAACAAACTCTCCCTGAGGCCTACGTGCATACATGTGTGAGATAGAACTTGTAAATTCTTATAAACAGCTCTCTCTTATAACTGAATTCTAAATAATCTCTATATTTAAAGTTGTGTCTATGTTCACATGTTTGTACATGTCTTTACTGGGGAGTAAGGAAGAGAAAATGGGGGAGAACAAGGAAATGATTACACTATTGTGGATACTTTATGCTTTTATTCTCCACAATGGAAGTCTTTAAACATAAATTATTGAAAAATTATTTTCAATTTTATATATGGATGAAACCAATAGCAACACATTAGAAAAATGGGAACGTCAAGAGGCTGAAATGCAAGACACCAGTGCAGGCTTGGGTGGTGAACATTGGGTTTTTTTAAACCCATGGGCTTCCAACCCTCCCCTCCCCATGCACTTATTGTTTGTTCCCTACATAATAATCAGAATAATGAAAGTCAAATACTACCATTGCCTTGTGCAGAATTCTCCATTGATTGTCTATCTTAATAAAATTCGAGACTTCTCATGGTCCTCAGCAAGATCCTGCATGAGCCAACCCCTGCTATCTCTGTCCTCATCTCCACTTCCTGTTCATCGCTCAATGTATACCCAGTGTACTCAGTTCAACTCAATGGATGCTACGGCTTTGTGAACCATGGAGGATATAAATATGAACTGGCTCCCTGCCTTGAAATAACTGACAATCTAGTTGAGGTGGTAAAATATTTCTGAGCCTGATCATATTTTAGAAATCATGTAGTCTAACCCTTTCAATCTAGAGAGGTGAAATGTCTTTCTTGAGATTGCACATCAGTACGGGAAGTCACCCAATACTCTTTCCACCATGTCATATTTACTCTCTATAGTGTATGTTCTGGCTACACAGATCTCAGTATTGTTTCTAGAATATACAAAGCATGTTTTCTTCTGGGGCTTCTATGATGGCTGTTCTTTTTTCTAGATGACTCTTAACACAGATAGCCACCTGCTCACTCTCAATTCATTGAGGTTCCTGCTCAAATATCACCCACTCAAAAGGGCCACTAAAATAGCGGCCCTCACAATACCACCTATTCATTTACTCTGCTCTATGGCCCCATGTTTCTTCATATTATTCATCATTACCTGACATTATGTAGACATCTAAATATATGTTTATTAATTTGCTTATTATCCAGGCCATCTTCCCTTCTGAGAGAGTAAGTTCTATGAGGATAGAAATATTGTCTGCCTTGTTCACTATATTTGTTGAAGACAGTGTTGCATACGTGAATGAATGAACAGATGGATAGGCATGAGAAGTAAATTTTAAAAAGTGTAAGAGAAGACTAAGATAGAAATAAGGAATGCTGCAAAGGAATACTTAATAATCCCACCTGAGAGCATCTAAGAAGCCAAAGGTGGAGACAAAGTCAAGAGACTTTGAGTCTCAGGCACTGGAAGAAGAGTACTTTTAAGAAATAGAGGAGTTGAGAAATAGAAATAAGTGCTAGAGAGGGAAGCACAAAAGTTATTAGAAACGCAGTGGTATTGAAGCCTGGGGTTGGATACTATTTCCGACTGGGAGAACAAAAAGAGTGAAGAGCAGAGAGTCAGAGATGAAGCTTTGGGGCCCACCTTTGCCTCGGGATGGGAGAAGAGGCAGGGCTGCCTTTCCTCCGCTCTGTAGAGGGGACATTGAGACTGAGGAACGTACCTGACTGCAGGTGAGTTAGTTGACAGGACAGGGATGACAAAGGCAGCCCAGTGTAAGGGACACAGAGAGGCTAAGGTGGTGGGGAAAACTCAGGAAGAAACTATAAAAGGCTCGTATCTCTGTGTTAAGCGCTATAGGATTATGACATAAGGAGAGGTCTTGTTTGGATGACCAGAACAAACTACCATGTAGGACTCAAGATAAAGCAGAATGAAGAGTCCAAAGGTGAAGGTCAAGTCCAATCTATTTCCAAGAATGGGCATCATTCATTCATTCCTTTATTCATGTCCCAAATTTTAGGCAGGAAGGAGGCTACTGAAATTCATAAATAAGATAGGTCTCCTGCCTTCAAGGATAAGCCGATCTGTAATTTCAGGAAAAACAGAATAATAATATGAATGAGGGAAAGAAGGGGAGTTGGGGAGTTCAGCGGGTAAAAGTAATAGGGCTCAGGAAGTCTGGCTCTTGAGTAAGTGGTAAAGAAATTAAGTGATAAATGGTGTCAAGAAGTTGACAGAATGAAACAGAGTTGAGTAGCCCACAGTTGTAAAGACAATAGTGATGATAATCACCATTTATTTTACAGAGCTCTCAGTGCCCTTTTGTCTGTTTAACTTTTCCACCTGCCAATATGTCTCATTCATTCTTCACAATGTCACATGTGGTACATAATATACCCCCTTATTTATGGATGAGGAAACAGAGGGTCAGAGAAGCGAAAGACTTGACTGAAATTTCACAGTCCCCAAGCCAACTTCACTCTAACTTGGGGGTGAGATATTTCACTGCGGCATAATGCAGTGAATCCACAAAGTTCTCTGCCAACACCATATTATTTCCTAATAAACCATACCCAGTTGTATTGGCCTGTTTCAAGGATACCCTTACAAAACCTTTCCAACAGTTTTGGTGCTTGTTTTTTTTTTCCTGGAATTTTATCAAAAAATAAAACAAAAAAAAACATCGTGTAATAACCTAATTCTAAAGCTAACATCAGCCTCCTTTGTGCCTGGGATCTGAATTTCATCAAATGTATCTCTTGAACTCATACCCTATGAGTTAATAATTAAAGTCCCCACCACGTAACCTCCATGGGTGCTTTTGTTTGTATTGCCCAATAATTGACATCCAGAGACAGAGCTTCCCCCACAAAAAGTTTTGAAGTGTGTGTCCTCTTCTTTCCAGGAACAAAATGGTCCTTTGGGTCAATTAGCACTACAATAGCTAGTAGAGATAATCCAGTCCATGTCCTAGATTACAGACCAAACCTGAAGTACCAAAAAGTTTAGTGATTTGCTCAGACTATGACCAGATGACTTTGGCCTTTCCCCTGTGTTTTAGACCTTGATGGCAAAAGCAACCAAAGACCCCTTGTCACTTTCTTTAGATTTCCATCCCTTGTGCTTTTTCTGGTGTCAATGTCTTCCATTAAACTAGTGCTCCCTTCTCTCTTTAAAGTCCTTTTCCTGTGCCAAGAGAAGGCAGTCAAAGTTGGGTAACCCCTGCTCTTCACTTTTTTTTTCTTGCTTCCAGGTTATTGTGGTGACTCCATCTTCACTTTGGCCTCACACTCAATTTTCTCCCATCATGTCCTATCTGATCCACTCACTATAGGAACTCTAAGTATTCCCTCTTTTTATTCTTATTGTGCCTGCTCTAGATATTCACCCATTGGGGAAGCAAATGAAAAGAGATGATAGATTTGAGTAGAGAAGAACAAATGTGGAAAGTAAGGCGTTGAATCCACTTGCCTTAAATCAACAAGATAATGAATCTAGGCTAGAGGTCAGATCTCCAGATTCCCAGATCACTGTCCATTTCTTGAAAGAACACTGCCTGTATTAGGTAATAAAAATGACAGTTACCACTTGTTGATCATTTACTGTGTTTTAGTCATTGTGCCTAGTGCTTTATCCACATTATCTAATTTCATTACCTTGTAACAGTTTTACAAAGTAATTATTATTGTTCCCATTTCATAGATGAGGAAACTTATAAATTATGTGCTTTGCCAGAGGTCAATCACACAACCAATGGTAGAGCCTGTACTTGGATTCGGAGTCACTGAGACTTCATTTGTAATTGTTGCACTTCAGAATTATTGAGTGGAAGTAGTAAGAATGAAAGGACCACCCAATACTGGTCAAACTGCCTAAAAAACAAGGCTCAAGGTTAACTTGAGAGCCATGTGGCAAAGTATTACATAGTCTAAGTATTTTACATGTACTAAGTAACACCATTCTCCAAGCAATCCACGAGGTAGGTACTAGTAGCAACACCCACACTTTACAGATGAGGACATGGAGGCAGAGGGGTTAAGTATTTGCCCCAGATCACAAAGCTAGGTGACAGAGCCAGGACTCAACCCCAGACAGTCTGTTTCCATATTGTCTTCCAACCACTAATTAACATTCCCTCTCAAACCCATTTGTTGGTTAAGAACAACGTTCAAATGCTTTAATATATTTGAACACCATTTTGTAAACAAAGTATATCAAAATGTGACTCATTTTCCCATCTCAAAACAAGAAGGTAGACTCAATTTATTTTCCAGTTATCTTTTATCAGTTTAAAAGGATCTGGGGCCGGCCGAGTGGCGCGATGGTTAAGAACTGGCTTGGGACGCCAGAGGGCCACGGTTCAGATCCGACATATGAGGGCCAGTGACACTGCCCTCCACAGCTAAGATGCTGAACAACAGCTCAACCTGGAGCTGGGCTGCTGTGAGTCGCTGGCGATGGCGT
>NW_017731518.1:1449290-1528931 GCF_001890085.2 Hipposideros armiger | reverse complement strand
CGGCGACTGATCTGCCTCGCCAGGGAAGAGCACAATGATGGTGCCAACTTGGGCCAGTGAAGCAACGTCCTCCACAACTAGACTGAAGAACAAAAACAACAGCAACTTGTCTGTTCCCTTTCCCCCAATTCCCCAGCACTGTTCCCATCCCCCCAATTCCCCAATAAAATTCTTTAAAAAAAAAAAAAGGATCTGAATAAAATTCAGTGACTAGTGATAAGAAAGTGTTATAAGATCTCACCAAGTGACACCAGGCATTCACAGAACATTGAATTTTACTCTAAATGAACCAATATAACATACATATTGTTTTTACTGATAGTTGCTTCATATAGCCAATGAAAAGGAAATTACACTTTGATTAGCCACACATACTAACAAATTCTTTTGGTTACTATTTGATAAATCAGTAGCATAAATAAAAATGGCAATTACTGATATCCAATCAATTTAGATGCACTATACTTTATGTTATGTTAAAAATGCAAGGATATTATATACTATGGGGAGATTTTTTTCCTTAATAGGCAATCTGGGATACTTCCTACATGTGCAGTTTAACATCTGTCCTAGAGTATAGAGAAATATCTAATATGTCATGAGACCCTCTAATGTCTTTCATTCAAAAATGAAATGACAGGCCGTCCCATAGTCCGTAAATTGACAAAATTCTCTCCTTGATCAAACTTCGCTCAGGCTCTTCTGAGCTCTCTTTTGGACTAGGCCTTCCCTTCAGCTCCCATGTCTTTCCTTTGTAGAGTCCAGTTCTAGGGAGAAGCCTGCTACGTCTCTTTAACCAGAATCCCCACACTCTATGGCTAATCACTCGATATCTTATAGGTTTCCTTAGCCTCCACCATCCCCTAGGTGATGTCTAATCATTCTGGCCTAAGAATGGTGTTAGATCACTTTAGCTATAATCCCCTCTGACCCCTGATGTTTCCCCTTAGTAATTTTCCATCCACTGACCATTCCCCAACCCCACTACTTGGTTATTAATTTTCTTTGCTGTATTTTGAGTTAAATCCAAGTTATCTCCCTTACTACAAAATCCCATTATAGCTGCTTCCCTTTAATGAAGTCTTCTTTACTCTTCTTTTAACAAGTGTCATGAAAATTTTTTCTTTCACATTACAATCTCTATAAATGGTCTGCCTGTGGTCTCTCCTTTGTTTGTCTAAAGTTGGGGGGGGGTGGTAAGACTCAAAATCACCCCTATCCAAATTACAAATACAATGTAAAGATAAAGTCCATTTATGCATAAGCCCACTATTCAGGGTTACATATAATAAGCCACCATGAAAGGACAGTTCAAAGGAAGAAATGTTGCAAAGCTTATCCTGGCCAAATATTGGTGAGCTAGAAGTTTTAAAGTATATATGCCCTAAAAACTGAGTGCCCGTCTTCTCCACAGTGAGAATAAAGCTCCAGGAGTTTACGTGGCCTGCGCTGCCTAAGAAAATGGAGTGAAGTTCAGGAATCCACCAAGTTTTAGGATCCAAAGGGGAAAAGTAGAGTCATTCCTTCCTCCACTCCACTTTGACCCTCCTCAGACGAATCATGAAAATGGTGATAAATGTAACGGATCATTGCACAGCTCTTCAGGTTGTATTTGATGTATGATAATGAGAGGGAGGCAAGGTTTATCTGTTGACTCTGCCCTTTTCAATGCTTATCTCTGGCCAGGTGACCGGACACCATGACCCAAGCCAAGCAGATGATTAAGTCAGCCAGTTAATAAACACATACTGAGACTCCACGCAAGATAAATCAGCCAAGATAACTACGATTAGCACATTTTTCCATCATTAAGCTTTGACCACCTTAGACCAGCACATTGGACACTGGTCCTCTATTGAGACCACTTACCATGCATACCACCATTCCACATGCAAGATGCCTGGTGTCCTGTAGCCCTCACCAACCACCGTGGCACTAGTCTTTCTCCATCCCCTTCCCGCCATCCTATATTTTCCCCTACCTCATTCACTAAGCACTTCTTCTTGGAAACACTGGCTGATGGTTTCACTGTTTTCTCCCCTCTTGGATAACACACTTTTAGGGGCTGGGTAAATATCTTCAAGTAGACATTTGCCCTTTGTTTTAGAGTCAGAATATCAGCATTCAGAGACTCAACTGTGATTTACCACTTAGTATTCGGTGACCTTGGGCGAGTTGCTGAGCCTCTCTAAACTTTAGTTTCTCATCTTAAAAACAGAGACATAACAACTGCATTTTAGATCTGTTGTGAGATAATAATGCACATATGGGTTTAGCAGAGGGCCTGGCATATGGTAAATGCTCAGCAATTAATGAGGCCCCAATTCACATATCTGTTCCTGTTCTATGGCTTTACTTGTGTCATTGAACTCTTCTAACAACTTTTTGTGGTATCATTATCATCCTCAGTTTGCAATGAGGCAACTGAGGCACAGAGAAGTACACAACATGACTAAGATCCTAAAGCCAGTAGGGGCAGAACTGGGATTTGAAGCCAGGCTGCCTGGCTCCAGGACTTGTGCTCTGAACCCCCAAGCTGTACTATCTCGAAACAAAGTCTCATCTGATAACCACATGGGAATATTACATGTAACTCTTTTAGGACTTCGGTGACAAAAAGACACTGTCACCATTTGCATTGGAAAATGATGTCACTGTAAGGAATGACTATTATTCATCACCTACACTTAAGGTGGAAACAGAGAGGCCTAATTTTTAAGAGCAGCTGAGGTCCAGTGGAAGCTATGCTTAAGGCCAGCAGTACAAAAGTCCTCCCCACGCTTGCCCCTTGCTCCATTTTAGTTCATCAATCTACAGTTTGCAGGAATGTGTCCTGAGCTGTAGAGAGTAACCTCCTCTTGGAATAGCACCTGCCTGAACTATACCTTTTAAGAAAAGGCAAAAGGAAGGCACATTTCTATAAAGAACTGTTGGATAGACTTTCACACCCTGTTTCATAATCAAATGATGACTCCCAGGAAGGAAACAAATATGGTGGCTTGGTCCCCAGATAGTCAAGCCACATAATGTTGTGTCGGCTTTTGACACAACATGCCCCCGATGTTTGGTGAGGCGCCTCTATTCTTGAGGTAAAATGGGCCTCCACGAAGAAAGAAGCAGGATGCTCTCCACAAGCAAAAGCAGGTTAGGGCTTTTGACAAAAAGTCACCCCAAAGCATCTACCTGTAGCTACCAAAGGGAAAACCAGTCCCCTTTCCTACATTATTTTTTTCTGACTCCAGGTTTCTGAAGGGCTAAAGAAAGGCAAGGACTCCAAGGAGTTATACCTACCTGAATGATTTTTGGAGATAAGGCTTGAGAAATAAGGAAGCATTTCCAAAAGGGGGGAAGGAAACAGGTTTTAAAACATGAAACTGCCACCATGAGGCGCCCAGGGACACACTCAGAAACCCTGCCGCAAAATGGACTCTCTTATGCAAGAAATCAGATCATAAGACTCCTTTAAGAAGCACAGAATAGTTAAATTCATCACCATAATTTAATTGTACAGGTTATTAAAGAGCAGTTCGCCTCCCCTCTTTCTCCGGCGCTGCTTTTGTGTATTAAACTCAGACTAATCAAATTGGGGGTTCCAAGAGTACTGTATTAGTCATCCCCATCCCTTTTAATTTGTTTAATGGCCTCGTGTGTGTGTGCGTGTGTGTGTGTGTGTGTGTGTGTGTGTGTGTGTTTTCGGTCTGGCAGTGCATCGCTTAGCCTCACCATGACATGTAAATAAAGGCTGGATAGGGAAACTTTTGCAGAAAAGAATAAAGCGTGCCTCCATTCTAAAGTTCCATTTGATGTTTGAGTAATTCGTGGGACGTGTACAGCAAGCAACCGTGCTTATTATTTCTGCTTAGTGGTCTCCAGACACAGGAGAAGAGAGAGCGCGAAGAAAGGAAGGAAGGAAGAAAGAAAAGGAGTCTGAATTTACACTCACCGCTTCAAAAGCCCTTTTGTACTCAGCCAACTTGTCCTGGCTGAAGATGCACAATTTGCCAAAAAGTCGCCTGCAAGAAAGCACACAACACAACAGAAGTATAAAACAGTCCTCCATTAAAGGACTCTTTTTCTGCCCACCCCAACCTTCTCTTAATAATTTTTCTTTTATGTGAAAGACACATTTTTTAGACAGTGGCACTCAGTGCCTGACAATGCTGACTGGGATAAGAAAATATTCACCTCATTAGAGACGTTTTGAGTCCCGTTTGGCTGTTTGGGTCAACTGCCTTTTCACCTGGCTCTGGCCATCCAGTCAACGTGAACTAAGAATAAGAGTTATTTAGCATGTAGAACCCGTCGGAGAGCAAGCTTCTCTGAGCGGTGGTCTGAGGGCAGTGAGAATGGCTGTCTTGTTTGGGTTGTTGTTTTTAGCGGCTCTTACACATTCAGGCTTTCTGTCCATTCAGCCAGAGAGGCCACGTGTCCAAAACCTGAAAGGGGCCAGGGCTTTAGAGGGACTCGGTGAAACTTGCCTTTTCATACGTAGGATTTTCCGTATGGACCATATTGTTCTCTGGCTAGTTTAGGGAATTTTCTCAAATATGAATGGTTTGAAATGTTTACATTTTCACACAGATGTTAAGACACCGGCATAGGTTGGGGAGTGCGAGGGGGGGTGGAAGGGTACAGAAGTAGGAGAAAGTAGAAATAAACAAAGAGGAATCAGTAGCTTCTTCTAGCCCAGGCTGTGTGGACACCTGCTCAAAAGTCACAAGTCCAGTGAAATGGCTGGTTGAATGTTTTGGTCTCCATGATGCCAACTGGCTGACTTTTCCAATGAACTGACCAGTTGTTTTGGCATTTTCAGGAACAACTCTGATTCATTGTGAATGATTTAGAACCAATGATCCCATTGGTGGATTATCAAGGCCTGTGTTTTCTTCCTATTTCTTCCCTGGGCACCTGCTTTTGGGAGGTCAATTTTAATACTAATTAATACCCACAACCTTGGGAAGCATAGTTCAATTTACTTCAACAGAAATTTTATTGGATATTTGTCATGTTCCAAGCACTCTGCTAGCTGCCAGAGACAAAAAGATAAAGACAGGTAGTTGCTGCTATAAACAATTTTGGGACTAATGGGAGACAGACATGATTTCAAAGCAATGCAACAAGAAACCCAGAGTGGTTTGGAACTAATGGGGGAGATTTTAGCAGTTTGGGGTTCTCAAGAATAGCTTTTCAAGGAGGTGAAGACTGGGCTGAGTTTTAAAGGACATGAAAGAATAAACCTGTTAACAAAGAGTGAGAAAGGAACTCCAGGAAGGAGGAACCACATAAGGAAAGGCAAAGAAGCATAAAAAGTGGAATTAGCAGCTTAGTAGTACTGAAGCATAAAATGTGAGGACTGAGGAAGAGAGGATGGGTGGAGAAACAGGACAGGGTGTCAACCTTTGGAGGGTCTAGTCACCATTTAAGAGCATCTGTGCTTCATGTCAAAGGCATCAGGGAGCCGCTGAAAGGTTAGGGCAGGGGTGTGAAGAGATCAGATCAGAATTCAGGCAGATCTTCGTGTAAATGGATTGGAAGGCTGGAGATGGGAGACTGGCTTGTGAGCTGTGGCAACCCTTCAAGGAAGAAAGAACGACATTCAGAATAAGGGCATTTTGTGGCGAGGCTGGGGAAGAAGACTCATGTTTTTGAAGTGTATGACAGGTAAAATTAGCAGGATACGGAGAAGGAAGAGACTGGGGTAATTCCCAGATTGCTGGCTTAGACTGGTGGCGGTGCGGTTGACCAAAAGAGGGCCCTCAGGAAGGATGGTCTGCAGGTGGAGGAGGGGAGATGAAGTGAACAGGAAACACATTGCATTCTGGTTTCAACTGTCCCATTGGGTGCAGGACAGTCAGGCAAGGAATCAGTGAGCTTCCAAAAGCCTTTGACTTAAACCAGGTATTCCCAATAAGGCCAAAGTCTTCCCCAAGAGAGTGAAAATGCATTCTTGTAAGTGGGAGGTACAAAAACACTTAAATACTATAATGGTTTGTGGCTTTTCAAGGACCACAGTATACAAAAATGTTTATAATGTATCTGTGGTATTAAAAAGGTAGAGGGAGGAGAATGTGAGGGGTTAGGAAAAAAATACTTTAAAAAGCTCCTTGAGAGGGCAATCATGAGCCAAAGGTTGAGAAATGCTAACCCAAACTATGGTTTTATTGTGGGGTGTGAAAAGCTGGAAGGGAGTTGACTTCATTGGCTAACATGGAATTTGGAGGAGGATTTGAATTGGAGAAAAAGTCCAGACATAGCTTAGTGCAGTCCTCTGGTGTCAAGGTCATCTGGCTTGCTTGTTGAGAGACAGGTTCTGGGACTCCCACCTCCCATGATATTGATTCAGATTCCATGTGAGTAGAGCCAGGAATCTGTATTCTAAATAAATTGGCTAATTGCTTCTTACACCCTGCCCTAACCGATTTTTAAAAAGTGCAGGGATCTAAGATTAGATTAAGAGGCAATATCCCAATGATGGATATGAAATCGAAAATACAAGAAGCAATGTAGAAGCACCAGCATCCTGTAAGTGGAACGTGGGTGCATGGGTACCACTTTCCAAATCTTAGACTGGGAAGAACATCACTCTCTGTAAATAATAAAGACAGAGGTGGAGGAAGCTCTGGAAATGTTGCTGTAGCTGTTCCAGCTTGAAACATTAGCAGCCTATGTAAATTGCAAAGGAGGAGTCAATCCACTGGCAGACATCAGTCCTCCTGGGGGCCCCAGCAAGGTTAATTCTACAAAAACAGTGAGAGTGTCAGCATGATCTTCTTCATTAACCCAGAAAACTCCACTCTGTACCAGGCACTGCCTGACCTCTGGAGCTGCATACGATCCATCAAAAACTCATCAAATAGCATTTATGGAGATTGCCTGAAAGATATGCAATGGATCCACTTATCTATCCCTCAAGGAAGCAAAACCATCATATCTCGTACCCTTGTCCACCCATCCCACAGGTGGGTAGAGGAGCTAAGACATTTGAGAAAATGCTAAATTGACTTTGGGAGATGCCATAAGCTTACATACATTGAGCTTCCCTATGAAGAAAGATCCCTCCCATTTTGTCACCATGTCAATTATAAGAACGTTGTTGTGTGTTTTCATCACATTGCTCTGCACACTCTCTGGTAGCTGTTTCTGTTAGGTAGTAATAGGAAGGTTCCTCTCCTATTATTATTTTGTTTCAATCTCATGGACACTGAGAATTACATGGCCGATTGGCTTTCCCCCTTTGGGCTGCTAAAAAAGCAAAAGTCAGGCTTGCTCACTACCAATAGCAAGTAAAGGGGACCCAAACTCTGTGTGTCTTTATTAGCCTTTTTCTTGCTCCCATTTTATGTCCTTAAATAAAAAGTAAGCCAGGGCCCCTGCATTTATGGGTTTTTAAGGGACTTGTAAATGAGATTAAGGCATTAGGTTATCTAGAAGTTACCAGCTGAGCAAGGACTAGTTATCTGATCTATCTATCCTAGTTTAGGGCAAAGCTGCAAAGAAGTAAATATGAAGTAGGTAAATTCTAAAGAAAATAGCATGGGGAGGACAGAGGAAGAATGATTAGCTCAAGAAACCATCCTCTACTCAGTTCTACAAATGTTACAGCACTGAGTTCAGTAGAGGTGCTCAAAGGTGGTAGTGGGGTCAGAAATCATTATTAATAAGGGTTTTCTCAAATCATCTTTTGAAGAATGAAGCAAAATTTGGGGTAAGGACATTGGGGAATGGGCTCTATGCTGAAAGGTATGAATGGGGGGGGGGAAGGTATACAGTAATCTGAATATGAGACACAAAGAAAGCCTGTGGGGGATTGACCCTTTGTTTCTCTCTTAGTTTAAGTTCCCCTGAAAGCAGACCCCAAATCAGATTTTGGAGCAGGTAATTACAAAAATCCTAAGTGTTATGGACTGAATTATGTCCCCAAAATGTATATGTTGAAATCCTGACCCCTAGTACCTCAGAATGTGACTATATTTTGAGATAGGGCCTTTAAAGAGGTGAAATGAGGTCAGATGGGAGACCATTAACCCAACATGACTGATGTCTTTATAAGAAGAGGAGATAAAACACAAACATGCGTATGCACAAAGGAAAATCTACATCAAGACACAGCAAGAAGGCGGTCATCTGCAAGCCAAGGAGAGAGACCTCAGATGAATTCAACCCTGTCATAGCCTTAATCTCAGACTTCCAGCCTCCAACACTGTGAGAAAATAAATTCCTGTTGTTTATACTACCTCTTGGTATTTTTTTTTTTATGGTTGTCCTAGAAAACGAAGATAGTAAGTAACTATGGGAGACAAACGAGTTGAGCACGGAGAAAAGGCAGTCAAGTGTGCATTCCTGAGAGGTTTTCCACTGTAGGGTTCAGTTTTGGATTCTTCCATCCCTCATTCGTTAAGGGTTGCTTAAGCCAAGCCGTGTTTCCACTGAATTGGTTCAGTGGTAGGTACTTAATCTGAACAGATCTAGTGAGAGAAAATATATATTTTACAGCATTTTGATTTGGTGGTGATTTGATGTGAGTTTTGGAGCCACAGCAGCCATCTTGCTACCATGAGATGTGTTAAATTCTGGGCATGCTGATTGGTGCTTCCATTTCTCTCCTTCTTATAAGAATATTCTGAATTGCCTTTGGAAATCCATCCCTCTCATCCATGTGTCTTGGGTGAGATCAATCTCATCTTCAGCTCCAGAAGAAGTTGAATTCAGTTTTCTGTCACTTGCCAAAAAGGACTCCAAATTAATACACAGATCAAAAGACAGAGTAAGAAACATAAGATAAAGACAAGTTCTCTATTTCTTTACTTTCTTGATTTGGTTCAGAACCTAGACAGTGAAAAAGAATGAAGTATATTGGGCCCCTGCAAAGGCTATTAAGAAAATGTTAATTTTTAGTTATGATTAAAGCCAAACAGGTTAACTTTATCAAAACTTATAGAGACTTGAGTTGTTACAGCTCGTAATTGTGGTTTTTTGTTTGTTGGTTTGGTTTTTTTAAAGAGTTTCTTCTCCAGGTTAATTAGTTGAAAGCCATGGGTTTTGCACATGTCCTTTCCTGAAAGTAAAATGGAAGTTTAACTTCTCAGATGGAACCCCTTCCTGGGACAAAGGCTCACAAATGAGAAATCACCAATAGCAATATTGAAGTACAACAGATTGAGTTTCCCAAACATACAAGCCTGAAAAGCCTGATGCAAAGTAGTACAAGAGAGTGACAAAAGGAAGAACATGGTTCCTTGATGTCAGCGATTCCCAACTTTGGGTTGTAGCACAGGTAAGTGTAATGCCTACTGAAAATTGAGATGTATCCCTAGGAAAGATGAGTATTCAACCTTTTCAGCCAGCAAAGAGGAGGCGGCGGGGGAGGGAGGAAGAGCAGAAACTTATTTTTGATAGAATGGACATAATTAGGGAAAAAGCCCGGCCTCAGGACCAGGTCACCTTTCCCCTAGAAGCTGCAGTGCTGATGATGAAATCACTCCTTCAGCTGGCGAAACCAGCCAGAGGGACAGGTCCAACACCAACTCTGAAGGCACAGCTCCAGCCTCCGCCATCTTAAATTCATGCCTACATTCTTGGCCCTGGGAGATGCACAGGGGAAAGGGGAATTAGCGGTTTGGAATATGTTAGGGTCAAATAGCCTTACTAATGTCCAATGAGATGGCTCTAAGGAACTGCTGGGAGTCACTGCCCTAAGTAACAAAGCTCTTAAAAGGTTATGGATAGACCCTAAAACTCTCCACTTCCCTACATAATCCCTTTATAGAACTTAGAATCCATGAACTCATCGAAACCCTTTTAAATCTGTTCGTTTTTCCAGATTGTATCCAACAGATTTTTCTTTGCTTCCTCATGCTAAGAGTGAATTTTTTTCCCCTTTAACTATTCTAATGATCATGTCTCCTGAAATCTCCTTTCAGGAGATTTAAAATTTTAGCTAAAAATGGCATTTGTATATTCTTGCAGGTTGATTTGTCTTTTCTGTTTAAATCATCAGTACCATTTCCTTACAACTTAA
Source organism: Hipposideros armiger (assembly GCF_001890085.2). NCBI lineage: Eukaryota > Metazoa > Chordata > Mammalia > Chiroptera > Hipposideridae > Hipposideros > Hipposideros armiger. The sequence continues at coordinate 1,518,913 of NW_017731518.1, read as the reverse complement.
TGATAAAAAAATAACGTAAATTGATCTCTTCGCAAAGAAAATCTTTTTTTCCAGATACTCAAAATGCCTTTTAGGAAACACTAGCACAAGATAGTTTCTCATTACACAACTGAATAAGACAGTATATTTCACAAAGTATCTGAATCCAAACTACTTACACAATCTTGCAGTAAACATATTTCACAAGACACACATAAAAAGCACTAACAAAAAGAAAAAAATGATAAATTTTGATTATTTTAAAATTAGGAATTTCTGAGATATCAGTAAGCCAGCCTTTACCAGTTATTTTTGAGGGGAAAATGAAGGAGCTGTTATTGGGAAGGGGCACTTTGGGGTTTCTGGGTTCCTGGCGATGTTCTGTTTTTAGAACTGGGTGGTAGTTGCACATATATTCTCCACAACAATTCATTAAGCTGTACATTCACTTTTTCAGACCTTTTCTATAAGTGTTATATTTCACATATACACACACACACACACACACACACACTATAGAAAAGCAACTTTTATTGCTCTTGGAGGGAAGAACAAATTTATTTGTAATTTAAGTGAAATGTAAAATTTGAAAAGCTTCTCCTAGGTTCTTTGGTTTTATCCCTTTTCCACAATCACTAGTCAGCTGTGACACATATGCCTTTCAGCCAGCCAAGTTGGAAATTCACATTCCTCAGCCATGCTCTGATGGGCCTGCACAGCAGTATCTCTATCAGGTCTCTGTAGCCAGAACTGCTGCCTCACGGTGCCACTGAACGGAACCAGAGACATCTAACTTCCTCCTGTTACATTTGGGGAAACTGTGGGCTGGTGGAGGTTGTATACTGTGCCTCCAAGCAGTCCGGTTTCCTTCCTGTGGAATGTTTATCTTCCCCTACCCCACTGAATGAAAAGCTTAGCTCTGTGACATGTAGTGTCCCAGACAGAGGCTACTCCACTCACCTGGGTCGCAGCACAGTGCAGCTGACCCACGATGGACACTGTCTTAGTCAGCTCAGGCTGCTATAACAAATACTGTAGAATGGGTGGCTTACACAACAAACATTTATTTCTTACAGTTCTGGAGGCTGGGAAGTCCAAGTTCATGGTGCTGGCAATTTCAGCGTCTGGCGAGAGCTCTCTTCCTGGCTTGCAGATGGCTGTCTTCATGTTGAATCCTCACATGGCAAAGACAGAGAGAGCTCTGGTTTTTTCATCCCCTTCTAAGGCCACCAATATCATTATAGGGGTTCCATCCTCATGACCCCATCTAAACCTGATTACCTCCCAATGGTGCACCTCCAAATACCATCACACTGGGGATTAGGGCCTCAACATAGGAATTTAGGGGGGACACAAACATTCAGTCCATAGCAGACACAGAGCATGGCCAACAAATCAACCTTTGTTGTTGTAAATTACTCTGAAATTTTGGAGATATTTGTTATCAAGATGTAACCCAGACTATTCTGACTGATACAGAGTCCTAGCAAGGGATCCTGAAATCCTGGGCACATGAAAATATCTGAGGAACTCCACAGATTCTCAATGCAACACACTTTTCAGAAGTCACACTGCCTTGCCTCATTTATATGTTGAATTGCATGCACGCACATACACAGACATAATAGCCATTGCTGATAAACAGACACCACTTCCAAGCTAAGCTTTTCTGGATAGAAGAAAAAATAACACCCCAGAGGAGAAAATTTATATAAAATGACAGCCATGGATTGGATCTTGCTTAAAAACACTCTGCTTTGAGGAGCTCATCATAGCCCCTCTGTAACCAAGCTGAGAAATTTCGATTAAGCCACATTTATTGCTCTCACACCTGAAAATGGTCTGTGACTGCTGTATAAAGCCAGAGCCTGCCTTTTCATCTGGGTCTATCACGTAAAACAGTTCCTTGGCACAGCTGACACGTCTTGAATATCCTGTGTTCACCACCACCAGGACAACATAAAAAAGACTAAGCAGAGAGAGAGATTTTCATCCCTGGTACTCACAGGCAAGCTTAATAAGAAATGAAAGAACTGCTCATGGGCTGCATTTTAACTTGCTTGAACGCCACCAGACAGCTGGCAAAACTTGATCAAATCAAATCTTCAGAGTCTGCGACTCGGCCACATCAGGCCAGCGTGGAAAAGCTTTTGTTTCAACAGAACCCAGCCCTTATCACCTCATTCTGTCGCTCATACTTCCTTGGTCCACCCACAAATCCTCCAGGATTTATTGCAAATGTAGCAAGCTTGCTGGAAATAATGGTACACGCAAAGAGGCTAGTCGGCTATCGACTCCAAGCTCTGGGTAATACCAATGGGAAATTATTTGCACAAAAGGTGCGCTGGGGTGACAAATGAAGAGAGGGCTGGCCCATTGAAGATGCTAGGACTTAGACAAAGCTAACACACTAATACCAAGCCACTAGCTTTATCTGATTACATTCTGGGGCTGATGGCTCCTCCACACTCCCCCTTTGGGCCTCCCCCACCCACCCACACTTTGGCGTGAAAGACACAGGTTGCTTTCTTTAGTGTGCAGTGTACCATGAAATGGTAATCTAGAGAACTACTGCATTTATACAAGCCACAAAGTGTTTTTATGCCTCACGAAAAAACAACTTCCAGCTCTGCAATAAATTTGTTTTTACATTATTGACTAAAGAAAAACATTACCATTAAAGGAAAGCATGACATGATGACAAAGGGAATTTAAGATTGATTTTTTTTTTTTTTTTTTACCCAGAAAAAGTAATTTTTTTTTTTTGGCCTTATCTTAGACACATTTTTCTTGGACTCTGGTCAGACTCCATTTAGGAAATCATTCAGAACAATAGCAATTCCATTCTTCACCCATGTTTTTGCAAACGGAAATGTATTTTTATTTTCCCACTTTAATCTTCAAGCAGGCTCATTTTGGGGTAACTTCTTGCATTCGTTTTTGTTATTTTTACTCAGCGTGGCTCTCCGTCTAAGCAGGTGGCAATGCTGGATTCTGTGTGATGTAAAACGGGCTTAGTGTTTCTCATCAGAAAAGCCCTCAGCTCTTAAAGCAAGGAAGAATTATCCTCATGGACAGTTTGTCCCTTTTCCTAATCTCCTCATTTTCATAGACACAAAGTGAAATTCTTTTTATCGGAGTCCAAATTGACTGTTAACGCCTCCACCTGATTTACTCAAGATGGAGTGTCCCTCTCTGCTTGCTTTCCACAGTGCGTTTCCTCAGGTTTGGTAATACACAGGGTAAAATGGATAAATGATGACATCTGAGGATCACGAATACAACTCCCTAACATGGGTTTGGGGTGAGAGGCTACCGACAGAATGTGAATGTTGATTTCCAAAATGAACTTTCTTTCGAATGTACTCGATGCATCTGTATGGTATATAATGCTGCAGCTTCAATAATCTGTAATTAGATATATTTGAAAAGGTAGGTGCTTACCTCACTCAGAAATACAAAAATTTCTTAAAATTTCAATGGCTTCCAATTCATTCATTCCATGAGGTGGAATGATACTCCTTATATATCCATATATCCATTATAGGTCTTAATATTAATAGTAACATGGCCTAGGAGACACAGCAGAGAACAAAAGACTCCTGCTTTGATAGTTAAAAAATATGTAATTCATGTGAAAGCTGTGTATGTAAGCACCTTTCCACCAAAGTTTCTTTCTCTGGTTTCCATTTGTTAGCCTGATGTCACACAATCCTTAGGACGTAAGATTAATAAAAGATGATTTGCAGGCCAATAAAATTCTACCAGTGCCATCCATTTTTAAAATGCCCCAAATCTGAACCATCTCCACATTGACTCACAGAATGGGGACCGTTTTTCAAAGGAGAGGTCTCAGAGGGTAATCTTTGGGTGAACCCTGATTCCTAAAATGACCTCCCAGCAGATTTGAGGGGTTCCATCCTGATAATCCCTTTGTGGTGCTCTTCCTGGTCCTATAGAGCCCTGCTGGTCTGGCCAACACCTTCAATTCCATAACCACACTTCTAAATGTGGGGTGGAAAGAAGTGTTTCCTGGCTTTGAGTTTTATTTTTCTTCCAAACTATTCCTTTCTCAATGACATAAAAATTTGCTTTTATCAAAGAACAGTGCACACATAGTTTAGTGGGATAAATAGAATAAATGTGTTTAAACAGAGCCCAGCAGTCTCCTGCCACTCTTTAAAGTCAATCCCTTCCTGGTCTCTTAGCTAAGAGACCATGTTTCTTCTATATTTCTAAACAATATGCCTCTGCTGCCACGTCAGTTTTAGACATTTTCTATTGTCTTCTTAATGCAAAAGATGACAACCTATCACTTTTAGGCTCCTCCTACTATCTTTCTTCTCCATTATCCCAAGCTATAGACTTATCACAATTTTTGGTTAAATCAATATCAAATATTCACATTATTATATCTAAGTAAACATTGTTCTTTGCTAAGTCGTGATCTATATTTTCCCCCTTGCCTCACTTTGAGTCAACAACCTCATTTTCGGTTTGCATAATTTTCTATATTTGTGACTCTTTCCAAACTCACTATCTAAACTATAAATCCATTCTCAGTATTATATGCCACATAGTCAGATACTTAGGTATTCGACCACTTCTACTTTTCTCCTGGATACTGCTTCCTCTTTTAATGTGCAGAGCCATTGTCCTGGGAGTTCCAATTGCTATCACCCAAAATATCCCTTTGCATCTTTTGTGTGCTCTACCCCATTTCATGAATTCATGCTTTTCTATTATTGTTTCTGTATTCATCTTGGTGCAAGTCACTCTCTATTCCTAAAGAAAGATGCACAAAAAGCTCTGTGTGTGTATGTAGATTTTATTTATCTGAAGATAATTTTATGCCTTTCTTTTATCTTTTTTCTTATAACGTTTTTAATGTTGTCAGAGAAAGAAGTTATTCATTCTGCAATGTCGCAAATAGTTTTGAGACTGAGTTTTGCTGACTGTATCTCTCTGGTGTTGTTCTTTTAAATTGGTGGACCAGATCCAGGTTCAATTTGGGAGGGAAGGACAAGACTATCTCATGGGTGGTGCTGTATATATCCATCAGAAGGTATTCCATGTCTGATTGTGTCTTGCGATGTTAACCACCACCAGCAAGCATTGCCTATATCCCTTAAATCATTAGGGAATAAGAAATGGTGATGTGCTAATTCTACTATTATGTCTTCACTTATTAGGTGGAATACTTCTATATAGGAAAACACTTGCCCTTACCATCTGTTTGGCTATCCTGAGTAACAGCTTGCATAATTTTTATAAGCATCCTTCTAACTTTCATTGGTCCCAGATATGTTTGTAGATTGTAATATATATATTAGTAGGTTACCAAAGATCTACGATATATATATATATATATATATATATATATATAATCTCAGTTTATGTATATCTCAGTATATATATATATATATATATCTTTGTGTGTATATATATATAAGTATATATGTGCATATATATATATATATATAATTAAGAAATCTATACTATTTTTAATGATATTAAAGTTATATAATAGTGAAAAGACTATGCACACTTTATAAGTTTTCACCAAATTTCAGGATAAGGTCACAATTTAAAATTTAAAAAAAAATGGTTTTGGTCACCCTTAAGGCAGTGTTGCTGGAATAACTGAAATACCATTAGGCTTGCCGTGTGCTGGGTACTCTGCTAGTGCTTTATATGAGATCTCATTTTAGCCTCTGTACAGTAGTACAATGCTACTCTCATTCCAGTTTACAGAAGAGGGAACTGATGCACAGAGAATTATTGTCCAAGCTCCAGCAGGTGGTGGAATCCAGGCAATATAACTCCAGAGTTCATTCAAATCTGCCTTTGCTTACTTACAATCACACAGATTTTAAAAAAATATCTACTTACTGAAGTAAGGTTCAGCAACTTGCCCAAAGTTGACTTGTTAGATTCCAGGAGGGATTTAATTCAGTTTGGAAGATGCATTTGTACGTCCACAGGGAAGTTTGGATGTCTAAAGCATATATGCTCTAACATGACAAAGCAAATGGCCTCAGTGTCAGCAAAATGGACATCATCCTGGGAAGACTGGGCAGCACGTCTGCCTCTCCCCTCCATCTGCTTGTGGTTGTGCCATCTTCAAGAGTTCTCCAGGAGTTTTATCACTCTGGTGTGAAAAACGAAAGTGAAGAATCAAATAGGAAAAATGTCAAGAGGAATCTAGGGAGCTATGAAAAACTCACCAGAAAGTTTCAGATTGCTGCAGTTCTCCTGGTTCATTTTTGACAATGGAATGTGTGTCCCACGGCTTCCCTTTCTCTGTAATTATACATTAAACGGCTGAGTTCTCTCCCTTGGGATTGAGTCTGGAATTGTCAACAGAACTCTTGTCTAGTGTCAGACCACAAAATTCCATGTCTCATTTTCTGTGGGTTAATTACAACCCATGAGCCAACCAAAGGTAGGCCGGCTCAGTTTTCAGCTCTTTCCTTTTGCCAATGATCAGATGAGAGGATGATGATCCTAAGAATGATGATGATAACGAATTCATTAAGCACTTCCTTAGCAGAGCTCAGCACTGTTTTAAGCATGTACATAGAACATCTCATTTAATACTCAGATGACCTGAGTCACACAACTGGTAAAGCTTAGTGCTTCAACTTGGACCCAGTTCAGAGCCTGTACTCTGTGAACAATTACACCAGAGCTGTCGTGATTGGATGCTTAGATTTTAGAATAATATTGATTCTCCCTGTGATCACAGAACATAAATAGAAAAATCACATTGTATAACCAGTGGTACAAATCTGTGGTCTCTCTCTTTCCCTTGTACCTTTTTGTCTGCTCGTGATGACTTGGGGGCTATGAAGATGTATCATGAAGGCTTATTGAATGATATCTGACTTTGTGAGAGAGAAACCACAGCATATAACAATGATCTGAACATTCTCTTTTCCAAAATACTGACAAATGCAGTTTCTACTGACAAGGCCCTGCTTCATTTCAGCACTAACAGTTCAGATCCTCCCACACAAAGATCTAGTTTACCTAGTAAGTGGCATTCTATAGTTAACGAATTAAGTGGACAAGCTGTTAGTAAAAAAAAAAAAAGTCCTGATTAATAAGACTACTGATGCAAAAACATATCAAAATTAAGCCCACAGAAGAGTAGGTCCTCCTCGGGCAAGACAACTTAAGATGGAGGGTCCCCACTGCCATTTCTGTTGTAGGAAGCAACTGTCATCATAAAGCAACAACACTGAAAACCCTCAGGCACTCGCTCTTCTGACTCCCCTGAAATGCTCACCCACTCTTTCTGTTGTGTCTGCAAGGCTGACCACTGGAGGGAAGGATTTCTTGTTCATGCCACACATTCCCCACTACTCTGAGCTCTCCACTCATCTCTCCCAGACCAAACCTCTCTGAAACTGTCAAAAAAGTTTCCCTTTTCTGCCAGGAATAAGTAGCTTAATGGATGAGTCACAGCCACTGATCAATTAAAAAGCTGTAATCCCTGAAGATTTATTCTCTTTTCATCTCTCTCTGCCCATGCACTGTCCACAAAAGTCAGTAATCTTGCTTAAGAGTGCCTATAGAACCCAGGGTCCTTCAGGTCCCACCCAAAGCCCTGGATTGAGGGCTGGTGGTGCAGTGAGCTGCCCATTTAACTGCCTAAATGAGTGCCCTCTCCAACCAAGCTCTACCCACCACCACAAAGCTGATGTTTTCATGTCCACTCTGGAGCAGGGTTTTGAAAATGCCCAAGCCCTGGAACACAGGACTCAATGGAGAAATGGAAATTAGAGTTTTTGAACATGATGGATGGGGAAAAAACACCAACCTGGGACTGGAACTACATTCACTGAAAATAAATTTTATAAGAAGACAAATATGTCAATAGCCTCCCTCTAAGAGAGGGGGTAATAAACAGAGTTCTTCCATACCACCTGTTTTGGACTGAATTGTGCCCCGCCCCTTAATTCAGATGTTGAAGTCCTAGCCCCCAGTATATCAGAGTGTAACCATATTTGGAGATAAGGTCTTCAAAGAGTTAATTAAGTTAAATGAGGTCATTAGGGAAGGCTCTACTCCCATATAACGGTGTCCTTATAAAAAAAAATTTGGACACAGACATGCAAGCACACAGAGGTGAGACCATGTGAAAACACAGGCGGAAGAGCGCCACCTACAAGCCAAGGAGACAGACCTCAGTTGAAAGCAACCCTGCTGACACATTTGTCTTAAACTTCCAGCCTCCAGAACTGTTGTTGTTCAATTATATTGTTGTTTAATTAAGCCACCTAGTCTGTGGTACTTTGCTATGGAAGCCCTAGCAAACTCATACACCACCCACCAAACCAAAGTGGTAAAAAAATGTGTTGAATTCATGTCTTGATGGGAGAGTTCGCCCAATTGTGCTGAAGTTCACAGATCACAGGCTCTGGGTGACAAACACAGAGTCAATGGCATCTTGGCAAAGAAACCAAGATAATTTTCTGTCTTTCCTTTTCCCCCTTGATCTGGGCCTTTGGCAACACTAACATTGGATTCTAAAAATGTAATTCTTTCTGAGATAACAGCTGCTCTTGGATTTATACACACAAAAAATTCTACCCACTGTTATTTCTAATTTCCCTTGTACTTGAACCTATTCCCCTTTGGGTGCAAAAAAAAAAAAAAAACAAAACCCTCCTTAGTGGCTCCTCTGTCCAGAACATTGTCCTCTAGAACCCGGTTGTCTCAGGTCAAATGTCACTTTCTCAAAGATGCCTGCTCCAACCCTCAAGACGAAAAGAGGCACCTCTATTAAACATTCTCATTGTACCTTTTATTTTCTGTCGTGGGACTTATGACAATTGGAATTAAGTACTTATGAATGTGATTACTTTTCAAATGTCCCTCCTGGTAGACCATAACCTTCGTGAGAACATGAGCTGTGTCAATTTTATTCCACTTGTATCCCCAGGACTTAACCTAGTTCCCAGCACATAGTAGGCCTTCAAGACATATTTGTTAAAAGCATGAATAAACCAATCCTACTCGATGTATATATATTTTTCTCTTTAACTCAGTTTTACTCAAGGCTAAAAATTCTGCTAAAGGCAGCATCTTCCTGACATTTTAAGGAAGAGCTCAGGGGACATTTCATTTTGAGTAGCCAGGTTACGATACAGGATACCCAGTTAAATATGAATTTCAGATAGTGAATAATTATTTAGAGTAAATATGTCCCAAATACTGCATAATCATTATTGACTGTTTATTTCATTTTCACCTTTAACTGGACAGCCTATGTTTTTATTTGCTAAATCCAGCAACCCTACATTCAGAGCATTTTATGAACAGGAAGTAAGAAAGTAAGCCAACAAGAGGAGTAAAAACTTCCAAGTCCTTGAGAATAGGAACCAGGAAACTCTCCTTTGTCTCTGCCCCACCCATTCTCACACACACACACACACACACACACACACACACACACACACACACACACACACACACCCCGTGGTGGCCAGCACAGTGCCTGCCACAAAGACACTGATAAATAGTTTTGAACTGAGCTAAAGTTTTAAAATTCCACTAAGTGTTTCCATCCACAAAGGACCATGAAGTTGAACATATTGCTAGTACTAAAATGAATAAGTTAATAATTACATTATCTTAAAGCTGGAAGGATGCAGGGACTCTACTGACTTACTCCCCAGAGGGGGAAAATGTGGCCCACGGTGCTTCTGTGACTTGCCTAAGACCCTATCATGGGCAGTGGCACATCTGCGGCCACAGCCAGATCACCCTAACTCTAGTCCAATGCTCCTTCCACACGCCCACACTAAAGATGTTTCTGACAAAGGCAAACCTTTTCTGGTCTAGAAAATTCCACACCTACCTTCGAAGCCAGCTGCCCCGGCTGTGTAACCAAACAATATCCACCAAGCTGTTATGCATATTCTTTAATGAAACCCAACTGAGAGCTTTCCCCCTTTTACATCTAATGAAGATTACTCTTATAGATGGATGGAACAACGTAATAAGTCAAAAATGGATATAATTGGTCAAAAACATTTAAGACCTTTTGCATGAAGCTGCCTTTTATTTGTAGACATATTAGATTATACCAAAGATCTCTTTATACATTTTTTAAAGGGTGGCAGCTTCGATTCAATAGTGTTAGTGAGACAATCCCTTAAGCTGTGTCAAAATGCCAGTTATCCTAGATGCCACCCAGATTTGAATAATTTAGAGAGAGACAAAACAAACGCAGAAAGAAGGAATCATCTTTTGACTACTTTGGCTTTTAAGGAGGCTGCTTTCCCCTACCCCCTCCCTTTTTCCTGAAGCATCTTTTTCTCTCTATCAGTGGTGACAAGTGTCAATCAAGCCTACCGTGGCTGAGAAAGGGGGAGGAGTGGGCACTGCAGCCAAGGGGAGGAGAGGGGGAAGAAGCATGAAACGTTCTTGAACAATTGCTCCAGGAAGATTCCTATCAGTGTGTGGTCTGGGGGAAAGAAGTCTTTTCCTTTTTTCCCTTCTAATCTCTAACCTACTATTTACCCCTTTTTATAAACTTGAATCTCTCTGTTGCCCCAAAGGCTCCAAAACAAATCACTGCTCAGCCAGGATTAAGCTGCTTTGTTGCCAATGATTAGCAGGTTTGCTTGCAGTTTTAACATCTTCAGCAACAGCTGAATGTCAAATGATACAGGAAATACTGGTCTTATTTTGACCAAAGCCATATGAATGTTTGAAATAAATTGGGGGAAGATACCAAAGAGAGGATTCTAGAACATTCCGGAGAGAAAGAGTTTAACATGGACAAACTGAGAACTCTATCAACATTCGTATCTCTGTTGTTTTATATGCAGTCATTGTTTTGAAAAATGTTACATCCCAGTCAACCCCGTCTAAAAAAGTAGTAATAATCTGTAAACCATCTAAGTTAAGTTCCAGGCTCTAGGAAATGTTTATTCCAAACACATTAAGTATTTTGTGGTTCAAAATCCACATAGCATTCATTTACTGAATTCTTACTGTGTGCTAGGTACTGTGCTGAAATAGAAATGAATATAATCTAGTCCAAGTTTTCAAGAATCTTCTGTTATATTCGTTTATATACCCACTTCGGCATTTAATCATTTTTGAAAAACCAACAATATAATTACCAGGACTCTGCCTATGGAACTTTGAGACCTTGAAGGTCAAGAACTACACCTTCAGCCTCTACCATTTCCTACTGCATTTCACATTGACCTTCCAAAAGGGAGCTGTTTAAAGCAGCATCATGCAACAGAGAAAGGCACCAATAGGGAGTAAGGGGCTAAATGATTTTGTGGTTTTGGACAAACCCCTTAATTAGTAGGCCTTTGGGTTTCTGCATTTATTATGTGAGGAAAGCCTTTTTTTATTATCCCTTCCAATGTTAATGTCTGTGATTCCTTGACTTGGGTCAAGGAGACTAGTAGGGCTTATCAGATTTTAAACACCTTGAGGGCAGTTTTTGTCTCTCTTATTGAATTCCCAGGATGAACTGAGTACCCTTAAAGATCTACACACTTGAAATTTGAACCAAGAATCTGTGAAGCAGAAAAGAAAGTAACCCAGGTAGGCTTAAACAAGGCCCTAGGGCTCAAGCCAAAGCAAAGACCTAGAGCAAACCCAAAATTATATTATAACGGGAGTGCAAAAAATAGTATACAACAGACACTTTGGTCAATGTCGGTCAAGCAGTAGTTCACCATAATCACAAGTGTCTGGACACTGATGGTAACCACTTTGAGCACCTCTTGTAATTGCAAAAGTCAAATGTGACTTGTATTCATCTTTTGTTATCGGTATATATTGAGTATTACAATCTTAATACAGTTTTCCTTTCTTAAAATGTGTACACATTTTGGGGGGACAGCCTCTGTATATGCATATTTTGAGGCAACCAGCATCCACCAGTGTCCACAGGGCTTGCAGATAGGAACAGATCATCTCATCAGGAGCTTCCACGTAAGAAAGTATAGGAAGCAGGACCAGGGATGGAGGGAAGGCTGCAGCCTTGGTAGGTCTTGAAATACTAGCTATACAAAGGAAAATTTACACAGTTCCCTTACACTGAGCATATCTTGCCTACAAAGGCAGTTTCCTCTACCTTTGTGTGAATCTGCTTCCCATCCCTGCCTGGATGTCCCACCTCAAATTACTAACACAACAGTGAAGTCATCCTGTATGGGGTACAAGGATGAAGCTAGATCAAGCCCAGAAGCCTTACTTCTCCTGCTTCTTTCTCAGCAATCTTGCTCCATCATTATTCTAATTTTCTCTGGTACCTGCAGTCTCTCCCTCTCCATTGGCTTCTTCCATTCAGTCTATAAATATTGCTCAACTCTTACATTCATTCATTCATTCACTCATTCATTCATATTAATTGAGTACCTACTATACACAATCTATAAAAATGACTAACCCTCGGGCCGGCTGAGTGGCTCAGTTGGTTAAGAGCTCGCTCAAGAGTTTGAGCTCTGAGCAACAGCGGTTCAATTCCCAGCCCAAGCTGAGCAGCCGCTGAGCTGCCAACAGGTGGCAGGATGGCTCAGCTTAAAAAAAAAAAAAAAAAAGACTAACCCTCATCTCAATACCACATATCTTTATAACTTTCAGCAGAGTCCCTCTACTTCTTTCCCAATAGGATCAAAGTACTTGACAAGAGTATGTTCGATGTTCCTTTACTCATCGTAATTTCTTCACATCTGCCTTCCTTCCCGGTTCTCTGGTATCAGAGGAGAATAAGAAACAGGAAATAAGATCTTCTTCTATCAGTTAGGGGGTTTCAGCGTGCCTCTCAATAAGGAAATGTACTATTTCACATAATAGGAAGTCCAGTGATGCCCAAGCTCCAGACAGAGTATGATCAGTTTCTGGTTGCTTTCCTCTGAGATTCTTTCAGTGATTTAAAAACACCCATGGTAAGGTAATGGTTGTATTTGAGAAGAAGGAGGGAAGAAAAGGAATAAAACAGAATGAAGAAAAAGCACACAAGGGGTTTTCCATTATATTTATAACACTGTATTTCTTTAAGCTGAGTTGTGGGTACTTGGGCATATATAATTTTAGATTTAATATTTTTTGTGAAAATAAATATGCTTAAATGTACTAATAAAACAAACATTCATAACCATATACAACTTGCATCCCTCTAAAGATCCCTGTGTTTCCCTCCCCATTCACAGTTTTCTCCTAGACTCCAGAGGAAATCAGTACACTGAATTATGTGCGTGTTTGAATGTTATGTAAATGAAATACTCTATGTTTCACTCATGACTCTTTTTCTTCCATGTCTTGGCTCTTTTATCTCAACTTTTTTTTTAAGATTCATACATGCTAGTGCATATGGTTACAGTTCATTTCTTTTCAGTACTACATAGTATTTTGTCATACAAATTCCCTACAACTGAACCTTGTGTGGAATGCCAAGAAGCCAACACTTCTGTGAGGTGGAATGTTTTTGGAGGTACCTATGAAGCTTGCTAGAGTTCATGAAGAGGTTTTCAAATCTGAAATGTTGATGACATATAAGTTCATGAAACATGTTAATGTGGTCTCTTTACACTAATTTTTAAAAAATTTGTTGATGTATCCTTTATGTAGATGATGTGGTCCATCTTTATAACTTTTTCATGTGCTTAGGCAGTTACATATTTGATTATTAAAAAATCTTGTTAATTTTATGCTTCAAGTCTTTATATCTTCTAATTTTTATGTCTGACTAGTGTTCTAGAGACATTTGCCACTGTAATGTTTTGTGGGTTGTGGCTAGTGATGAAGTGGTAGGACTCAGGAAAGAGTACTTGGCATTATGATTATACCATCTGAAAAAAAATGTACACGGACATGAGCAACACCCAATGCATGCTCATGGCGCCCATGCCCACTCCACTGGTACACAGCATATCCCACTTACTGCTTGGTATGCTGGGAGATCACAGGTCTCTCTACAACTTTACACTTAATTTATTTTCTCAAACTTTCCCTGAACTCCCTCACATGTTTGATATTGCTGACACATCAGACCACTTGCCTTAATTCCCTACCATGGCTTGCCTTTGCTCCTGCTGTTCCCTCCTCTTAGAATGTCCTTCCCCAGCCCATATCCACATATCAAAACCCTCCATATCCTTATAAGTCCTCTTAGATTCCTCCTTCCTCTGAACATCTATAGCTCTTACTCTACTTCAGTTATGAATTGCCATATTTTGCATTGCATGATATTTTTTGGTGAACAGATACTCTTTCTCCTACTGTTATGAAGGACCTTGAAGTCTGGAACTTAATCTTGGTGCTTTTTGTAGCACAACATTACCTACGAAGGACTCATTATACAAACGTTAAAAGAATATACAAATTTCCATGTTTGAGTGCAGAAACTTTCATGGCTATAATTTTACTAATTAAAAATCACTTCAAAAGACTGTGTCCCTGAGCATCATAAATGTTCTGGGTTAGAGCAAACTAATTATAGGATATGAACAGACTTCCATAAATACTACTGACATTTTTATACTAATTGTGTAAGTCAAGACCCAGATGTTCCAGGCTTGTACTAAAACAAACTTGAATCAATTTGGCAGCTCAGTTCACACCCATGGCAGGTTTTGTGGTAAGTCAATTATATTTCCTAGTTAGCTGAATTTGTCCCCATTTTTTCCAGTATGGTAAGTTGAAGTGGCTAAAGGTAGAGGCATCAAGGGAGGCTTACTATAAGGGTCAAGAAAATAATAAGCTACTGATCATTTTAGGAGTTTCATTCAAATTTGAACTTTTCATAAAAATATTATTAAGATGACATTTTTTAGACATTATATCTGTAACAATTTTCAAAATAATTTTTTTTTTCCTGCAGAAGTCTAGATGAACAGGTGCACCTTGTAAAGGTATCAAGGCAGTGGTAATGTGAGTACAGAGTGAGCCACACTGCCTGGGTCTGAATTCTTCCATCACCATGTACTGGCATGGAATCTTGAGCAAGTTACCTAACTTCTCTGTGCTTCAATTTCCTCACCTGTTAGCGGCTTTAATAACAGTACTTGTCTAATGGTGTTGACTCAAGCGTTAAGAGAGTTCATACATGCAAAGCTGCTGGAACAATGCCATCCACACCCTGTAGGTGTTGAACTCCTGTCATGTGATTACTATGCATGGAAATGTACCTACAACTGCCTCTCATTTACATGATGAATGTATTTTTCTTTCAAATAAAGCAATGAAAAAATATGAACTTAAAATATGTATGTGCATTCACTTTGGAATAACTTGTTTAAGACTCTTGCCATAGAGTCAACAGAATTGCAATAGATATATATGATGTCGGAGAGGCAATAGATTGGGGAAGAGGGGTTATCACTTTGAGAGGGGTGAAATGTCTAACTATTACATTGTTTTGTACACCTGAAACTAATTAAAAAAAAGATTCTTGCCAATTCTGGTGGTGACTTGTGTCGGCAAAATAGTTCAGAAATGTTCCTGGTGGCCCTGGAAACAGAGTAAGAAGCTATTCTTGGTCAAGTGCAAGACAGTTTCTCTAGGAGTACTCACCTCCCAGATGCCATTATCTAATGGCTATGAGGTTATATTTTAGGAACGCCTGTATTTGCCAAGCATTTTATTGTTTTTCCTTATTTTATGAGCAAGTGCATTTTATTTACATAGTTTAATTAACCACCACTTTTCAACATCTTAGTCGTCTATTAAGAGCATTGTGAGTTGGGTATGTATACTAACTTCAAATCTGGTCTTGATCTGACACATCAAATGCTATTTTAATCCTCACAGTCTCAGTGTACATTGAGATAATAAATTACTGGGTTAGATTTTGCCAGATGAGTAAACCCTTTCAAGCATAACTAGAACCCTTGTTCCCCTAATGGCTTGAAAAATGAAACACACCTCTAAAAACACTTACCTTGAACTCAGTGAGTTGTTGATTTGCCCCATGGGATCTGCTGGGGTTTATCACCTGAAAGTCTCTTCTTTAGTAATGGTTGAGACGTAGGTTTGCACTCAGATGGTATTTGTGATTATCTCAGTTCAGTAAACTGCAAACCTGATTATTCTCCCAATTAAAACAGCAGAGGTTGCCTATTTCTCAGCAAGACACATGAAGCCACAACAGGGTCTTGAAGGACCAAGATTTCATTTCTTTCTCAGAATATTTTATACGATTCAGTAATCAGTAAAATTGGTTCTTCTACAATGGACCTCCTCTGTCATTAGTGAGAATTAGCAAAGTTCTATTGCCTTAAAAAAAATAAAGTGGTCTATTACTGTGAATGAACCTGCCTTTTTGTGTGTGAGACTTCTTTTAATTTTAAGGGAGGCTTTCATGCTTTTGTGTTGTGAATTAAATCACCATCTCATGAGGTTTCCCTTTGTTCAGGAAGGAATAAAATCAATCTTTCATTAAATCTGGGAAACCCCAAATCGTGCTTACAAAGAGGACTGTAGACCTGGCAGGTCCCGGAGCGTGTCGTACGTAGGGTGTCCAAGGAAGCGTTACTCCCCATCCAATGCCTACACTCTACAAAACGTTCATTAATATTTCTTGTAAGGAAGCACCATCTGTTTTGTTTTGTTTTTAAATTTTAAACAGGTACACTGATGCCAATTTTCCTACAGTAGCTTCTAGGCTTGTGGGGCTGAAGTATTTGATGTTAAATCTTACGTGCTCTGAAATGTAACCCATGCAAACTGGCCTGAGAACTATCACACAGTTGTTATGACAGATCCCCCTCAGCATCCCTGTTAATTGTAGCTTCCTGGTGGGCTTGAACTTTAAATGTCAAGTCCTCTACGCGTGTGTGTTTGTAGTGTGTGTGTGTGTGTGTGTGTGTGTGTGTGTGTGTGTGTGTGTTGGGGTTGTGGGTGGGGATGAAGAGGGTAATAGCAAACTGAGACTGAGATGACAAACAACATTGGTTCAGTGACAGGAGCCCAGGCCCTGGAATCAGTTTGAATCCCAGCTTTTTCACTTACCTGCTATGCTACGTGGAGGCAAGTTCCGTAGCTAAGTCTTGGCTCCTTAGCTGTAAAGTGGGCATAATACTTAATTCATGTGCTAGTTGGGAGGATTCTTGATAATGTCTGTATTTATCCCATAGAAGGTATATTAGTTATTTTTTACTGCATAACAAACTAACCCAAATTATGAAGCATAAAAAAATATTATTTAGTTTTCTCATGATTCTGAAACTTGGAAATCTAGGCTGGCCTCCGCTGGGCCATTCTAGTCTTTGCTGGATTCCTGCGTGCATCTGCCAATAGCTCTGCTTCTGCTGTTTTCAGGAGCCTTTGGCTTTCCTCCATTGGTTAGTGCAGACTTGTTCCTTTGGTGGAGGCAGGGTCCCAAGAAAGCAAACGTGCAGAAGGCCTCTTGAGAACTGAGCTTGTTACTGGCACAGTGTTACATCTGTCATGTTCTATTGGCCACACCAAGTCACAGGGAAAGCCCAAATTCAAGGAAAGGGGAAATAAATTCCATCTCTTAAAGAAAGGATCTGCAAAGTCACATTGCAAAGGGTATAGATTTCGGGAGGCCATTCACTGAGGCCATCAACACAGTCAATATACTACAGTAGGTGTACAAATGGGTTAAGGCTATAGCAAGAGTAGAGTAGGAAAGGACATGAGCCAAATCTGGTCACTGCTTGTTTTTGTGAATACAATTCTACTGGAACACAGCCACGCCCATTTCTTGACATATTGTCTATGGCTATTTTCACACTGCAACTGCACAGTTGAATAATGACAATATAGGTCCTACGGCCTGCGGAGTCCCAAATACTTACTCTTGGGTTCTTTACAGAAAAAGTCTGCTCTAGAGCTTTGCTACTCCAAGTGTTGTCTTTGGACCAGCATACTTAGCATCACCTGAGAGCTTTTAGAAATGCAAAATCTCAGGTCTACTCTATTAAAATCTGCATTTTAACAAAATTTCTTAGGTAATGCACTAAAGTTTGAGCATGGCTAGATGAGAGAACAGCTAGATTGCTTGGACATAATCTGAGGAGTGTAAGGGTCCCAGTGATGGTTCTTAAAGAGATAGACCCCAGATGTAGGACCCAGCCACTGTTGTTTGTTTGGGAGCCAAGCTCGCTGCTTGGCTACTTCTAGGAGCATTGTCCATGTTTGGCAGAGGTCATGCCCTTGATCCAGGGACGCAGAGGGGAATGCAGGCCCCATGAGTGCACACTGGTAAGAATGAGGCTATGGAGTGCCCTAGTCAAATCAGCTGGTCAGGTCTGAGCTTTAATTTTTGAGAGAGCAGAAGAGGAGGGACTAGGAATATCCAGGAGCAGGGTCTGAATCAAACCAGTTCTGTAAGTTGATGGTATCAAAAAAGGATAAGGGAAGCATGCAATTCAGGGACCACCCCTAGTACTGCAGATGGATGTTGGGCATAGCTGGCAGCTGAGACTTGCAGGGCAATTGAGACTTGACCATTATGTCTGCCCTTGGGAGGGTGGTTGAATCCCTGCATTAGTTGTATCCTTGACCTTTTAGTTTTTTCTCAAGAATATGTGGATGAAAGTAAGCGCATATGAGAGATTTCTATGAAGCTACAAGTGAGCACTCTATAAAACTGGAATAAAATTAAACCTTCCCAGTGGATTTCTTGTAAGCATTGAGTTAATTCATATAAAGGCTTAAAATGTAACCCATTGCTATAATTTTTGTCAGCATCGTCATCATCGTCGTCATCATCATCATTGTCACCATCAGAACAAGAACCAAAATGTCATCAAAATCCCAGGTAGTTCTTAGATCAGCTTTGGTGTTTGATTCCCTCTTACCTTTCTCCCATCCCTCACTGGTTTCTTCTCTCTGCACCATTCTCAGAATGTCTTTCTCTTTCTACAAATCACCTTCATCCACCTCTACTCCATGCTTTTTCTGGTCTCTCACAACCTTGATTTGCAAATGTCCTTAGCTTGCTGTGTTAAGAGTCACCCCTCACCCTCAGCTAGACTGCCAGCTGAAAAATGTGCTGCCTATTTCCTATCATAAGAGAATCTGGCTGGTTGCCTTGGCCATATGTGGTTACCTGGCCTGCCTATGATCGAGTCTCCTTGGGTCTAATATCCATCTCTGGTCCAATCACCTATGTCTGGGTGAGAATGGATAATTCTCCTTGAAAAGGAGTGTATGAGGGACAGGTATTGAGGCTTGCTTTTCTCAGTAATCTTCCAAACCATGTTGGTCTGAGGGATGGGGAAGAAGACCCCGAGGATGCATATGACAAAAGCCATTGACTTACTGTGAAGATGAAGGTGGCAACTGGAGACAAAGTGTGCCTGAACTTCCTGTTGGAGGCTGGTTGAGGTTCCAGCATCGAAGGACTGTGGAAAGAAATCAGAAGTAAGGAAGAGGCTACATTATCAGTAAATACAGCTCTGAAAACTTGACATTCAACTCATAAATAGTTTTGGATCTTCCACCATGAGCAAAGACCCTCATTGAAATACTTCATATTCAGAGTTATCCAACACCATTGAGCATTTACTATGTAACACATTACTTACAATAATAAATATTATTGTTATAAAAATCAACACTCGCTGGATGTTATCATGTGCCAGGTACTAACGTAAGTCCTTTACATGCATTTTTATTTAGACCTCACAATAACTCTGGGTCAGACAGAAGACACTCAAAATGCCTCACAACCTACATGGCCCAGACACCAAGCTATCTGAACAGATGCTAGTCAGAAACAACTGGTAAGAGCAGACAGGGCCACATGGGTTTAATAGCAGCTCTAGACATAGCTTCCCTTACTATCACCATTAGTAAGTGAGAAAATGAAGGCACAGAAGGAAAGACATACGCTGGCAAGTCATGGTAGTTGAAGTCAGGGCATCTAATTCTAGAGTTCTCACATCCTTACCTACAAAATGTGGATCTCTGAAGAGTCACACTTGTTCCTGAATAAACAGTTGAAGTAATGATACACCCATGAGGCACAATAGTAATTGGACTGTGTATAAGCCTACAGCTGGAGTTTGTATTTAATGCCAGGATGATGGTTTTCAATTCCTGGGATAACAGGAATGTTAATCAATTCCTACTTCAAGGTTCATTCCAAATATTACACTTTCTTTGTGGCTTTTCCTGAGGGTCCCCACCCTGTTCTATACACAGAATTAGTCATGTCTTCCTTGGTGGTATCAGGAGCATTTTATACATAACTCTATCAAAGTATTTCTTACATTGCATTGAAATTATGTATATGTACATTTCCCCAAGAAGACTGTGAGATCCTAGAAGTCAAGGACTATGACTTTTTTTACTTTGTGTCCCAAGTATCTAATATAACATTTAGGACATAGTAAATGCCCTACACATGTTGTTGAATGGATGAATGCATGAATGAATGGCTGACATAACAAATTGCTCATGGTAGAATGCCATGTTCTTATATCATTCAATCATGATGAACAGACAGTTACATCATGTCACTAAAAGAAAAGCATATAGCTAATAAAATTTCTATTATATTGACTTATTATTCATGCATCATTTACTACATTTTATTACATTTTGGAAAAATTATCAAAGTTATTGACAAAGAGGATTATAAAAATCATTTGGCCTCAAGATAGAAGGCCAACCTCTGTGAAAAACAGAGCTGTTTTGTTTTTTTAAAAAAATTATATTGGATGTTTCTTCCAGAGTCCTCCCTCCTCTGTCCCTGACTTTCCCTTTCCTCACCCCATAACATCACACAGTATTAAGATGCCACTTCATTTATTTAGATTCTATTTTAATGGGTTAGTCATTTACCTAATGGAGCTGGCCTCTCTTGTTTGGGAAGCAAACATATTGGAAAGTAAATACAACTGAATAGATCAAGTAACCACGTCCGGTGGTTGCACCTGCCATTCAGGCCATTTTCCATGGGCAATTTGAAAAATATCTGGCAAATTTCTCTATTTGCCTTCTGAAGGTTTAATAGAAAGAGCACTGGAACATCAGTTAGGAAACCTGGGTCACAGCCAGAGCTCTTTGATCTTAAAGAGTAGTGTGACCATTGGCTTGTCACTTTCCTCCCTCAGTCTCATTTTCCTTCTGTTTAAAGACTATAAAGAGAAAGTTGGACTCTAAAATTGCCTCTAAAAGTCTTTCCAATCTTAAAATTCTACATTCATTTTATTAAATAAATATTCACTCAAGACCCAGTCTGAGTAAGGCACTCTGCAAGGCATTGTGGGACACAAAGGTGCAGACAACAGGGCCTCTGCCCTCTCAGAGCTTGAACCTAATCGGAGAACCAACATAAGATAAAAAACAAGCCTGAAAAGTGTATTAAACTCATTTGTTGTAAGGCTGTCTATTTAGACTGTGTTATAAATCCTTTTCAAAGAGTGGTCTTCATTATTAAGCCCTACGGGTTTATACCTATATACCTATTTAATTTAACATTTTCTAAGTCCTAAGTAATCTGGAAAGACCTTCCAAGGACAATTAAAAATGAAAGCAATAAGTGAGAGAAACTTTTTCCCATGGTGAACTCATCTTTATCTCTTCCTTCTCCTTCACTTGGCTCATGGAGTTAACTATTCCACATTTGTGAATATGAATCATAGAGATTCTCCAACCTCTTGCTTCCAATAAGCCAACAAAGGAACTAATTGTGAACCATCTCATGAGCCTTTCCTAATTCAGCATTGGAACCCAGCTCTGAGACCCACCTGTTCTGAGATGGCAAAATGTAGGGACACTGCAAATTGCATTTTGCGTAACCTAAATTCATTTTCTTTCTGTTGTGTCTGAAGCATTTCTCCAGACTTCATTTCAGTCTTAATTTTTAAAGCAGAAACTCTTGAATAATAGCTTAGTTGTGCTTTCTGCACTTCTATAACCATGGCACTACCTCTCTTTTTTTTTTAAATAGTAGTAGTTTGCACAGAAGTGTTCATTAAACAGCCTGTGAAATATTATTTTTAATATTGCCATATTTCAGTCTGTCTTTAAAAAAAAGTTGTTTATGACAATTTCCAAATCATTTCTTCTTTCTGTTAAAAAAAATCTTAAAAGGTCACTAAACATCAAAATTCTAATTTCTGAGAAGTCATTTTATCCCACTTGCCATCTGCAATAAAATAAGTATCAGATGTGTACTCACAAGATACTGCCACCCTAACATTTGGAATAGAAATATATAGCAATTTGGGTGAGGTTGTTAAACATCTTTTTTAAAGAAATGAAAAACAATATTTTAGTAGCTACTTTGGAAAAAAACCAACATATGGAAATCCAAATTTATACAAAGGATATATTTGTGATGCTTCATTTTATAAAAAGATTCACCAAAAAATTATATTTAATATTACATTTTCCTAATACATTGAAAGGAAACTTATGTATGTAAATTCTATTTAAATCCAATTTTAGTGGCACTTATCTATTATGGAAATTATGATCTCCAGCATTATTATATTATTATGCTCTTACTTTATTACTTGTTATTTACTGTCATATAATCATAATCTCTCTAGATTTCTATGGGAAGTCATGGAATGCCTGAATGTTATGGAAAATCATACTATATAATGTATTTGAAATGAAGTAAAGATGGGAAAATAAAGTTTTGAAAAAGTCAAGTAGTTGATAAGTGTTCCCATGCTGTACATGTCCCAATCTCTGTAAAAATGTTCACAATATTCTTTTTGTAATCATTAAAATAATTCCAATTAGATATTCAGGGAATAATGCTTTGTTTTATTCAGTGTCCTACTCCTTGTAACTTTAAAATCTGCTTGAATTATAATTATACAATCATTATACAATTAATGGTTTATCTTTTCCTTTGCCTAAATGTAAAATGCTTCCTTTTGTTAACAAAACCCTATATACAGAAAGCTTAACTATATACTGGTAATTACTCTTAGTCATTAGATTTAATTCTATGAAAATGTTTAGGTCTGTCCCCCTTTTCCAGCTGTAAAAGACAAGGTAAAGTTATTTCTGTTTTGTTAGAAAAATTAATGTTATCCTGGCAGTGCCAGAAGGAGAAAACAAAATACATGTGTGCTATATCATCAAGAAGGAGGTACTTTAGAGCACTGTCTTTCATTGCTGGTTGTACATTAGAATTATCTGGGGAGCCTTTAAAAATCCCATTTAGAGGCTACACCTATTCCAATTAAATCAGAATCTCTGGGTGTGCCGCCCCAGGCATCAGTATTTGTTAAAGTTCCCAAGGTTGATTTCAATGTGCAGCCAAAGTGAGAACTGGGCTATGGGGTAGACAAGAGGAAGATAGAATCTGATCTCTTGAATGCCTTCATATCTCTAATTTCCAGGAGATCTCATTTCTGATGTTAACAAATAAAACCTTCAGCCACCTCAATCTTTTGCTCTTGAAAGTCCTACTACCCTCATAGGCAAGGGCCCCAAACCCTGGCCTGCTGGGGGCATAAGCTGATGTCAACCTAAGAAGGACTCTTTTGGGAAAGAGCTGACCCCTTTGAGAAGATAAGGGCCATCTGCTCCAAACACACTAGCAGGATGGCATCCTCTGGGAGGTCATCTGCTTAATGTGGCTTGGTCCATGTATAGATGCTTAGAGAAAGGTGGTAATAGTATTCATTCCATGTACTATAGGAGTCTTTCCATATTTTCAGTCTTGGTCCCTGAAGACTTGTTCTGACAATTGTCTGTCAAGTCTAAGTCTATCTCTTCACTTGAGCAATGCCCAGCATTCTATGAAAAAAGGAAACAGATGTGAAAAAATCCCTAAGTTTGTGTCAAGGCAGAATGCTGACCAACAATGGTGCTATAGACATATAAAACTATACTATGAATAACTACATACAAAATGTCCCTTCTTTGTCATCTTGTCTCCAAGGTCACAATCTAACTTATTTTCTACTTGGACATGATGTACTTCCCACTTTTCTTTTCTTGCTTCACTCCCCACCCTCTTTCATGCCATGAAGTTCTCTCTTTCTACTTCTAGAGATTTATCCAGTGTATAAGGATCCACCATCTATAAACTAATATTCCTGCTAAATACCCAGAGATGATTCCAAAATACATAGACATCTCTGTGTGTCTTTATTTGAGGTGACTAAAAGGGCAAATATATTATTTCATCCCTTAAAAGAACATATAAAATGGTAAGCAATAAGCAGAAGCAAAGAAAAAAAGAAAAGAGGGTATTATTGTATTATCCTATTTCTACCAAGTATCAGGGACGAATGTAATCAATAAATGTCTACAATGAATAGAGTTAAGTAATCTCAAAGGGCTGATAAAAGAGTGTACTTTTCAAAACTTCAGCCCCACCACAACAGTACAAAAAGTATCTAATACTATTATCTTGAGATAAGAAAAATTAATGAGAAACAGACATTGGAAAACTCACCTAGTAAAGAAATTTCAGCCACAGTTATTTGCTATACAACCTTAGGCAAGGTTATTAAGCTCTCTTAGTTCCAGGTTTGTGGGCTTTTTTTTTACCTATATAATCATAATAATTATCAAGGGACAAAATAGCTTCACAGAGGAGCACAAGCTATGGAGTCAGAAAAACGTGTCACTGAATTCCACTTCTGTTAAATACTAGCTGAGCAATCATGGGCAAGTAAACTAATCTTTCTGAGCTTCACATTATTCATGTAAAGTACAGAGTGAAAATAATCCCTCCTGTAGAAGAGTTATTTAAAAGATTAATGAGATAACAGGAATCAAGTGCCTATTTAAATGCTGGGCGAACCCTAAGCACTTTATAATTAATATTACATATTATTTCTCATAAAGTTGGGAGCTACTGCAAAGATCAGTGACTGTAAGAGTCAAATATTGGGCTGACAGTTTTTAATTTGTTTCATAGATATTGACTGAGCCTTGATGCATAAAAGCCACTGCGGAGGGACAAAAAAAGGTATACAACATTACTTTGCTCTGAATCAGTAATAATTTAAGTGAGACATAGGACACATATACACATAACCATCAGACTGGCAGTATGTTGGCAACTAAGTGCCTAATACATGCCCAGACCAAGTGCGTTAAGGCAGCAGAAGAGAAGCTTCCAGCTTGGGCAATTCAAGACCAGAGGAGAGAGTGGCCCTCGGGT
The DNA here is from genome assembly GCF_001890085.2 of Hipposideros armiger. Lineage (NCBI taxonomy): Eukaryota > Metazoa > Chordata > Mammalia > Chiroptera > Hipposideridae > Hipposideros > Hipposideros armiger. The sequence goes on along the minus strand of NW_017731518.1, from coordinate 1,493,835 downwards.
TGGACCTTGAAGGAGATGGATGGGTCAAAATGTGAGTGAAGGACATTGAGGTGGGACACATGTGAATTAGTCAATAAAGAAGCCAAAATAATGGATATAGTTTACTTAATTTGGCCATAGTTTTGACAGAACAGAAGTGATCATCAGTAATTTGATTGCTAACCAGTTACTGTGAGTCATCCCAAATTTGTCAGTTTGATTCCAGCTTACAGATTCAGCCAAAGTAAATCCAAAATACAGGGATACTTTAAAAGCCAAAACATGGGAATATCTGTGTAACTCTAAGAAACAGTTGCTTAAGAACACTGAGGCAGGAAGATGTCGTGGGATTGAGGATATCCACTCTCCTGATACCAAACGAAACTGGTTTATCAGTTTCTTTCAAGAGAACATAACTGGAAGACAAAGTGACTTTCCTGAGGCAAGTTTCACCAGATAAACATTTGCCATACATTAATTTACCTTGTTAGCAATTAATTCTATTTTAAGAGGGCAGGGTTTAAAAGATTGGGAAATATACCAGAATATATTCAAATGATCTTATGCCACATGACTATGTACCATATGTGATCAAACTTAATTAAACGGATTTTTTAAAATGTCACTGCTTGCTTACAGTGTGGATTTAACCCTTGGAACCTAAACATTCCAAACATTGGAAGTAAAGTCATAAAAGTAGTTCAACTGTGCAAAGGCTTAATATCTTTTTAAAGACACAGACCTGGGAGAAAAGGATTATCTGTTCATATGGTCAGAGTAAACAACCCACTTTTGGGCCCAACAGATGGAGGCTTTGAATCTGAGGAAGAGAAAGCAGAGAAGAATAAAAATGCAGAGCTTAAAATGACCATTTGGACTATATTTTTAAAAGCCTTCTTCTCAGTGTGAGCCCAGAAGCTCATTAATACAGGTATAAAAAAAACACAGAAACTTCTGGGTCTGAAATTTCTTAGTTTGTGCTATTTATTCCTGAATAGGTATGCTTGATTTTTAATGCTAGTTAATTTTGTAAAAACTGAATGAAAATTATCATATTTTATTTTCTGTATTTTCAATCATTTATTTTAGCTCCTTTAGTATTTTATCTGGATAAAACTATGCTTTTCAAGAAACAAAAAAATTTATGATTTTTTAAAAAAAAACAACTACAAAATCAATGTTTAATAAGAAATTTCAAGCCCATGAATTTTTAACTTGGTCCAATGAAGGCTTCTTTTTCATTTTAATGAGCAAGATTTTCTCAAAAAAACTGTCATCAATAGTCTCATCATGTTAATATTTTGAGTTCATATTTAATCAAATGATATTGAGAAAGTGTACTAGATATGTAAGTATTGTAACAACAGAAGACTTCTAAGTGCCTTGCAATTTCTCAGACTCATTCTTGCTTGAAAAATAGAGCACAAACAAACATTAAACTTGTTCCAGACACCATAAAATGATTTAAACCCTGATGAAGAAATCTAATATTCCATTCATTTTATGTCAAAGAAAATTTTATGTTATAAGCATATTATCTGTGAAATCAGTATTTCTCACAATTCCAGAAAAGTAACTACTTATTATTCCATTCAAGGATAAAATGTTTAAATGCTGTGAGGTTGAAATGAGAAAGCTCTGATTCTCATAAATATTTCTAGGCCGGTTTGTCCTCCCTACACCACCCCAGTCATTTCCTCTTTTCTGTTGAGTTCTCCTCTGTTTAAGATTAATCTAACCCATCGTCTTCTCTGGGGTACTTCCCTGAGTGCCCCTACTCTAGCTGGGCCAAGCATCTTGACCACTCTGCTTATATCTCTAGTGATTGGACTTGGTTTTACTGATTGGGAATGAAAACTTGATCATGCAGCCATAAGTGAACTAATTAAGCCTTGTTATGAAGAGAAAAAATAGCTAATAGCTCTTAAGTCTTCATTGGGTACCAGGCTCTGTGCTTAGCCCCTTACGTGGATTATCATTTTAGCCTCCCAACAATCCTATCTAGTATGCACTATTATTATCCCCACCTTGCAGATGAGGAAACAGGCTTGAAAAAAAAGATAAGTCATCTGCCCAAGGTCGTGCTGCAAGTAATTTGCAGAGAGAGAGAGCACTTCACCTCAGCTCTTTCTGACTTCGAAATCTGTTCTCTTAATCACTGGGGTGTCCTTCCTTTCTTTGGGTCTTATTCTAGGCTTAAGACCTAAAACTCCTTTGAGATATAAATCCAGGATTTATAAAAAGCATTTAAGAAGAGAAACCTTTTTAGAAACAATGAATGAGTTTTTCTTATCAAATGTTCAGCATACACTACTGTTACTCGTTTACATCTATGGATATCAACGTGATAATGTTTACCTCTCACTATTCAAACCTGGTATTGTGATAAGTAACAATAAAGTACTCAGAATAATTTGATTTAAACTCTCAGGCAGAGTCTTCATAGCTAAATGATCACTCAAGTCAAAGCAAGACAATTACATGTTCATTTAAAGGTTTCATGTGAACAAAGCATTTTTAATTTGAAAATCATATTGTCTTTCTTTTAACTGTTTAACGTATACATAAAAGATATATATGTGTGTTATATTAATATATTATATAAGAGATTTTCTCATACCTTTGAGAATCATAAAGACATAAGAGTGATCTAGACAATTCCAAAGACTGATGGAGTCATGAAGGTGGTGAATTTTTAGTGGCTTTGGGGCAACCTCTTTGGTGGCAAACAGAAATGAATGAGACTCTGGCCTGACCCCCTCTAGCCGTGGGACCTTGCACAAACCCTTTAACTTGTCTTTTAATTTCCCCATCTGTAAAAATGGTTTCTTGAAAGAATTCTATGTATGTGACAGTGTTTGGTATATATTGACTTTAACAGTGCTTGGTACATAGTTGACTTTAAAAAAGAAGATAGTCTCTTTTCTCTTTCTTTTAACATTTTACATACATTTATTGAACCCCTACTAATGTCCTAGACATAGTTCATTCCCTGGGAATAGAGAGATTGAAGTCAGAATTGAATCTCCAAAATAGCCCGCAGCTTAGTGGGTAAGACTGATGAGAAAACCAACAAATGAAACATGACCTGTTCTGCACAGAAGTGAGCAGACTGGAAGGAGGACCCAGGCTGGAGTGAGGGCTCTCAGGGAGGGGAAGAGTGTAAGGTGAGTCTTAATGAGTCAGAAGAAGATTGAGGTGGGTCTGGGGAGGGCGATCCCAGCTTGTGAATACTCATGGAGGTTGAGGATGAGGTTTTTATGTTTTCTTATTTAAACCTCACAGCAACTCTGCAAGTTACATATAACGAATCCCACTTTTCTGATGATGAAGCAGCAGGGCCTGGAGAGTGCTTATTAATTTTTGTAAGTATGAAGACCAGAGAACAAGTCAGGATGACAATAACGTGATGCCATGATTCAAAGACACAGCAAAAGAGGGCAGTGACTAAGACCGTTGGGGCCAGAACCTCAATAGAAGTAAAGCAAGAGAACCCTATCAACTTTATTCTTAGGCTGCAGTGACTCAATTTCTAAAGCTACCAAAGGGCCTATTGGAAGTCCTTGGAGTAGTGAAAAGTTTGGGAATGCCTCTTTTAGCTAAGGAAGCTTCCTCACATTGTCCCACATCTCTCTTTTCCCCAGTTCAACTCAATCCAGGAGAGAAGGCGGGCACTCCTAAGAGGCTGCTGAACAAATAGAGACTACCCAGTTTCATTACAGCTCATACTAAATAAGAGAACAAACTCAAACACATAGAGCGGACAATACCCAGTGATGCAAATCAGTCGGCTTTCTGTTATCATCCTGAAAGACTAATATTACCGGTTAGGTGGGAAACAAAAGCCAGGGTGAGTGAGCAAACCAGTCAACCCTTAGATTTTCTTGCCTTCCAGGAAAGAGTTACATATGTCAACATTGACTCAGCAGGGCTGGTTGCTATTTTCAAAGAAAGTCATATTACACCCACTAAGCTTTTTGTTCAAGCCACGACAATATCCCCTGTAGAACATCAGTTTCTACATAGTTAGAATCATGATCTGGGTTGAGGCAAATGAAATTGTTTTCTCACTTTAAAGAAATCAAAGATATCTGGATGTATGTGTGTTTAATTTTATAAAGGACTCTAGTATATTTCATTTATTAGAATGTCAATTAAGACTCTTTAGATTGAGATAAAAATGCAAAGAGATTTATCAGCTCATATGACAAAGATAGGCCTTGCTTCAAAGGGTTCAGATGGGGGCTCAAATGACATTGCCAGTCACTGGTTTTCCTGTCTCTCAGCTCTTCTGTCTTCCATGTTGGCTCCCTTTCCTCCTGTGGTTGCAAGATATCATTAGCAGCCCCAAACCTTACATCTGTCAACCTCACATCCAGTAAGAAAGGCAAGACTTTCCCTCAACAGCACCTACATAAGGTTCTGAAATACAACCTTATTGGTATAGCTTAGGACTGGGCACACCCTGATGAAACCAGTCATCATAGCCACAGTCAGGCAATATGTTGACAATCCAGGAAAGAGCAGAAAACTCTGAAGGAGTCTACTGGGTTGACAACAATGCCTGATATTCCCTGATCCCTTAGCTGGACCTTAGCTTTCTAATTAAGGGTTGCCATATAGCTACGTTCTAACATCCAAGTAGCTAACTTGGATGTGCGACCTGCATCTTCAATTGGTGGGACATTGGAAAGACTCTAGCTTTTGATCAATGAGGTTGAGAACAAAGACTACCTGTGTGCCAATCCTGGCTCTGCCACTTAGTTAGCTTTGTAACCTTGAACAAGTTGTAAGATAGGATAATAATAACATCACTCTTGAGGATTAAATGAGCCAATATGTTTAAACACTTATTGCTGTGTGTGTATGTTAACATGTATTGATTTAAGCCTCATGGCCCAACGCCAACGTCCCATCACACACTGCAGGCTGACCCTGCTTTTACACTGCCCCCTCTATGTCTCCTAACATTCATCAGACTCATATATGGCCATAAAAAATGCTTGAAAGGTACCACCTTTGAGACTGTGCTCAGGAAATACAACGACTCCTTCTGCTCCCTGGCTGACTATACCACAGGTTAAGAGTGGCTTTAGAAAAGAGGAAGATAGATCCAGAACCAACGGTAGACAGAGTGAGGAACATAGAACTCAAAACTGAAGGAGGTACTCTCTCTCAGGATCATGCAAGTGTCCAAGTGTCAATGGTTTTAAGAAGAAAAACTGAATACATCATCTATATATCACATTATGTGTTCACCACTCAGAGGCAGTTCTCTTTCCATCACCATATATTTGATCTCCTTTACCCTCATCTACCACCCTCTCCCCCGTTACCCTCTGGTAACCATTAAACTATTGTCTGTGTCTATGAGTTTTTGTTTCTTCATTTGTTTGTCTTGTTCTTTTGTTGTTTGCAGTTTTATATACCACATATCAGTGAAATCATATGGTTCTTGATTTTTTTCTGTCTGACTTATTTCACTTAGCATAATAAAGTCTATGTAACTTTACTAGCAATTGTCACCCCAATAAACTTTAATTTAAAATAAAATAAAAAGAAGAAAAGCTGATAGGATTTCAATATTTAAATCACCATCAAATGTACAGTTTATAGAAAAATAATTCATTTTATAGAAAAATTATATTTTTCTATCCCTTTATGTCAAAAATTTCTTCCTAAGTATGTCTTAGGTATATTTTTATAAAGAATGTATAATGGCATTTGTTGTAATTTTTTTGCCTTTAAAGTCCAATCTAGAGATATCAAGAGGATAGTAATTATGGTGACAGCATAGTTTTCAATCCTTTTTAATCTTCCCATTAAAGCAGGCATAGAAATTAAATAGCAAAATCAAAGATCCATGGAAAACATTTATAAGAAAACTAGCCAACCAAGTATCCCCTAATACAAGCAAATGGGGACAAATTACCAAAAGCCACAAGCCCTACATGGAATTGGCATCTGTGCAGGAGGAAGTAGAGAGAAGCAAATGGGGCCGTGTTTAATGTGAAGAGAACCCCAAAAAGGGCAACAGTTACTTCCTGGAAAGTATAGTGGGCCTATTTGAAGACACCAGATGAAACAGATAGATTTTCTGTCTCTGGTACCAAGTGAGTACTAACAGCGTCAAGCAAGGACTTGAAGGAGTTGGAGGAGCATAACCCTTATAAACTTTCATAACTGAAATAGGCTTCTTTTTAATGCAGGAACCACACTGTGGAGAGTATACTACAACTAGAATAAAATTGAGCAATTTGGGGGAAATTAAGATTAAAAAAAAAGAGAAGATTCAATGGTGATGGAAGGAGAACTGACTGGGTGGTGAACACACAATGTGATATATAGATGTTGTATTACAGAATTGCATACCTGAAACCTATGTAATTTTACTAACCATTGTCACCCCAATAAATTTAAGTTTTTACAAAAAGAGAAGATTCAGACCCAAGTAGAGTGAGGTAAACAGTCAGGAAATAAATCTCAGGAAGCAAGTGGCCATATTTTTAAACATTACATAAAAATAACAGAAGAGGGAGCTTTGTGACACTAAAAGGGCTTTCCTGAATTCTGCCTCATTTTAAAAAGGTAAGAAAAACTAATTTCACATAAAAATGAGCAACAGAGGAGTATCAAGAAGTGTCAACCTCATACAAAGTTATTAAAAAAAATGAGACAATAAAGAGCATAATAATACATCTAGAGATGATAAAAGCATGCCAGAAAAGAATGTCCACAAGGGGACCAAAATGCAACTTTCTATTTCAAAATCAATTAAAAGACATTTTAAAAATTATACATGGCATAAAAAATAATATAAATCAGAATTTTTAAAGCTGAGAACTGAAATAATAGAACCCAGGAAATAATTAGAAATAAAAGGAAATAACCTTTCAGATTAAGATAGAAGGATCTAGTGTGAAAAAAAAACAGTTGATAAATTAAGGGAACTAGAAGGTAAAAATTTTTTTTTAATTAAAAAAAGATAATAAGAGTTCATGAGAAGGTGACGAATACAAAGATGGGCAAAGAAGATCTAACATACAGACACTAGGCGATCCTACAGAATAAAACAAAAACAAAGAAAAAAATACAAAAATTTTTAATTAAGGAAAACTTTCCTGAAATTAAAAAAAAAGACTTGAAAACGACATGTTGAAACATTATACATATTGACTCAAAATAATCAATATCAAGAAAAATTCTAGTAAACTCAATAAATTTTAAAGAAAAAACATTGGGGCATTTAGAAAAAAAGATCAGGTGATTTATAAAGGAAATAAAATTAGATTTATACCAGACTTAACAGCAATATTCTATTCCTAAAGAAAATAGAATAGCATCATTAAAATATTTAGAGAAAAAAGCATGAGCCGAGGTTTTCATATTTACTAAAACCAACTTTAGAGAATACAAGTCACAGATGAACTGTTATCAACATGCAAGAACAAAAGGTATACTATTCTAATGAGCCCATTCTAAGGAATTTAGTAGAGAATAAGCTTCAAACAACCAAAATTAATACAGGACTAAGATCAAATAAGAGCTTGAAGGAGAATGCAAAATATGTAATAGATGAATGTTCTGATAACGTACGTAGGTATCTTAAAATACTAAAATGAGACCAGAATGGTGAGAGAAATGTCATATACCAAAAACCTGAAGCAAATGTATATTTCATGATGAAACATTCAATTCAAATTCATAAACAAGTCAGGTGCCCATCACCATTTCTATTCAACATTATACCAATGCTCTAAGCCAGTTCAAAAGTGTATGGGAAAAAAATATATAATTAAAAAGAAAAGGGAGATTCAAGATGGCAGAGTAAATAAACACTGTGCCTTCATCCTTCTGTGAACACATTAAAATTACATCTAATTTGTAGAACAATCAACCTGGAGAACCATCTGAAGTCTAGCCGAACAGAAGTCCTATGACTAAAAATATAAAGAAGCCACGTTGAGACTGGTAGGAGGGTTGGAGACATGGAACAGGCCCCAAACCTCTGTGTGGCCGTTGAGAATCAGGAAGGATATCTCCACTGTGAAGGTTCCCTCCAAAGGAGCAAGGGACCCAGCCGCTCATGAGGCTACCCAGCTCGGAGGACTGGTGCCAGGAAGAGGAGCCCCCACAACATCAGGCTGTGAAAAACAATGAGTACTCTGACCATGTGGGTGGGACGAAAAGCTGTGGGAAACCCAGACGTTTTCTTACATGGTCTGTGCACAGACTCACTTGCTCGCAGACACTCACCTTGGGTTCTGGTGGAGGGACAGTGACTTGGAGGGCGTCAGAGGCATATGGGGGACAGACTGAGGTGTGTGGCTTCAGGACAAAGGCTGGAAGGTAGTTGCCATTTTTCCTGTGAGGAATTCTCTTTTTATGAAGCCAGAAGGTGCAGGCCATATTTCCTGTGTTGAGCCCTCCCCCACAGCCCGAATCTGAATATGATTGGTCTGGCAAGCTCTGCTGCTCCACCCTGATCATTCACTGGGAACCCACCCTACCCAACACCCCCAACACCAAAGGTACTTTCTCAGCAAACAACTAGCCCTGCTAACATTGCACTCATTCTTGGAAAACTACCAGAGTCCAGCAGGCCCCAGGCAGTTGATGATTAGCCTCAGTGTGCTCTGAGACTTTTGCTGAGTTGCTCCAGACTTAGTACTGGCACCAAACCAGAATTTACATTAACCTGGTGACCACAGCTCTTCCCATTCTAGTGACTCCCTGAGATTCTGCCTCACCCAACTTGCATACTGCATGATGCTCTATCAGAAGCAGAACCTTAAAAGAGCTGGCAGGTGGTAGCAGGCCTTGGGGTGACCTGACTTTCTGCAGAGCTACCTTAGGTCCAGTACTAGTGGCAGATGTCCTCAGTTCGCAGCATGGCCTCTCCCATGAATCTCCAGGTTTATTACAGGCAGTGAACAACTGCAGATCACTTTGTAGCTCCTATCAGGTAGCCCTCAGCTGGTCACAGGCAGTGGGTGACCTGGGTCTGCACCGGAGCCCCTCTCAAGAGGCCCCAGAACAAACATACTTGGAGATTGGCTTCAGAACACAGCAGAGTGCTGCCCAGTTAGCCCCACAAATGGCACACACAAAGGGTGGTCTCAACAGGCACCAGAGCCTGCTGGGGTGAATCCCACTCAGTGGGGTAAGTCCCCCACACAGCAGCCTATAAGCTGTGGATGTGGCCAAATCCCACAGCCAATCAGCCAGAAGGTCAATCCCACCCACTGATTTGCCAATAGCAATCAAGGCTCAACTATAACAGGAGGAAACACACAACCCACACAAGGGACACTCTGGGACACCCAGAGCAGATGACCAGGGAGACTGTGCCAGGACCCCACAGGGCACCTACTATATAAAGCCACCTGGCCAAGACTGGGAGGCATAACAGATCTACCTAATACATACAGACAAATACAGAGAGGCAGCCAAAATGAGGAAATGAAGAAATGGATCCCAAATGAAAGAGCAGGAGAAAACTTCAGAAAAGAAACTAAATGAAATGGAGGCAAGCAACATACCAGATACAGAGTTCAAAACAATGGTTATAAGGATCCTCAAGGAACTTAGTGAAAACTTCAACAGAGAGTTAGCAAGCATAAAAGAGGACACAGAAACCATAAAAAAGAACCAGTCAGAAGTGAAGAATACAAAAACTGAAATGAAGAATGCACTAGAAGGAATCACCAGCAGACTAGATAAAGCGGAGGATTGACCCAGTGATTTGGAAGACAAGGTATCAGAACACACCCAACCAAAAAAAATAAAATAAAAAAATAAGAAAATATGTGATAATTCAGACATGATAGTTCACGAGGCTATACACACTATTAGAACAAGTAAGGATTCAGAAAATTCTGCATGTGTGATAAATGTACAAAAACTTAGTTTCCATATATCAACAAAAACAATCAGAACATGCTGTATTTTTTTCCAAGGCACCTTTGAAAATAGCGCTGAAAACTATATGATACCTAGGAACAAATATAACTGAATATGTACAAGACTTTAAGAGAGGACAAAAACATATCAAGTCTTCTCAGATTAATCTATAAATTTGACATAATTTCAAATCAAACCCCACCAATCAGCCGATTCTAAAATTTGTATAAGAGATTCATTGGCCAAGCAATTTTGAAACAAGATGGCGTCCTCATCCTACCAGGCATCAAGATTCATTAGAAAGTTGTAATAATTAAGATAGGTGGTTCTGGTACCAGGATAGACCAATAGGCCAACTGAATAGATCAAAGAATCCAGAAACAGAAACATATAAATGAAAATCTGAATGCTGAGTCATAATTGCTTTAGTTGATTCTGTTTTAGTCTAGAATCCAGTGTTTTGTCAGGGCTCAGATTTCACTATTCTAAGACCCTGAACTGGAATTAGATTGTAAGAAGATCTATTTTCCTGGAGTCTGTTTTTTTCCCCTACCTTGTTACTCATAAAATAACTTTAAATTTTAGGGTGTTCAGTACTTATACTGACTTTTTTTTGGACTACCCATTAAGGTAAAGTGGGAAAACTTTGGCATGGAAGGCAGGAGATGTTAATTTCAGTGTTGTCTTTCGTCAATGGGTCATTGTGAGTGACTCCACTCTTCTCAGTTGAGGATAAAATGGAATAAAATTTAGAAGAGCACTTCCAAAATTCTCAGGTATTTCTCTGGCTCATGGCCAAAAGTAATAATAATAATAATAACAATAATAATAGCTGTTGGAGTCTTTATCAAGATGCAGACACTATGCTGAATATTTTATATGAATTATAGGAATTTATCCTAGAAACAGCTTTATGAGAAAGGTGCAATCATCATCCTCATTTTATGTTTGACATTCCCAAGGTCAAGGTTAATTAAATAATGGAGCTCGAACTTACATCTGTGTCTGCTGAAGAGCAGTGCCTAGAGTCTCTCTTTGTGAAATACTGTTTGAAATTGAACTGGTATATTCTTAGCCTTAAAACCAGAGTAAAAGAAAACTTTTATAATCTGAATTAGTTAAAACCAATCAGTTCTCTCTCCCCAAACCATCTTTACAGAACTAAGTTTAGCTCACTTTTTAATAAAATGGTTCGCCTGCTAACAAGAAACTCACAGGTGACCAGTAGGCTCTTCTAAAAAAAACCAACACATTTAAAAAGTGTGAGAAACTTGGACAGGATGCGGTTTCGTGAAACAGGAGTAAACTCCTAATGCCATGTTTATGGACTAGGTCTTGCATTGACACATGAAGAAGCTCTTTTAATTAACTGGATAGGAATTTAATATCTTCACATATGCAAGGCAAGTCAACTTGCCAGGCAACCAGATACACCAAGCTTTGTCTATTAGTTCTGCTCTTTTGGCTTCTGAGTGAACCTTCTAAGTCACGGGCATTAAGGCTGTCTTAAGTAAGTGGTTTTGTGCTCAAGTGTTCTTGGGAAAATGAGGATTTGGTAACCAGTGGCAGAGAGTACAAGGTGACCTAGAAAATTAAAAACTAATAATAACAACCATAATAATCCACAGGAGCCCAAAGAAAAATACCCAGAAGTTTAATTTGCTTGAATGTCACACGGTCCTCACTAAATGTGGACAAACAGATCTTCAGAGCTTGGCCAAAATATGAAAGTGGCAATTAGGCAAACCATGCAAAAGCATATCTGTCTCTGCACGGCTTTTTCAGAAACAATTTCCAAGCAGATAAGGTGAGCTTTGTTACCTTACTATAGCAGTAAATGTGAAGGCATATCTTCAGTCTCAGGAAGAGTGCCAAACTCAGGTGGGTTTGTATCCTACTTAGTGGTCCCCTAAACTGTACTGCCTAAACAAAACTGAGGGTAGTTTTACTAAAGATAGAACATTATTTCTTCTGATACTTTCCTTCATAAAAGGTAGGAGTATTACACTTAGGATAAACAATACTTTCCTACGTTTCTTAGCTGTATCATTTACATCTTTAAATTTTTCTTACTATTTCATTTGAGCTGTTTCAACAGGGTCCACAAACTCTGTCTATATTTATGACATTATAATCACCTTAAGAGTAATTATTATAATTCCTATTTATTTTGAAATTCATTATCTAGTAGAATATTACAGTTTCGAAAGATGTGTAGTTGTGTAGCAAAATATACTTAGTATATTGCTTTAAAAAGTTAAGTTGCACACAGTCTAAGTTCAACTTAGTAAAATGGAGCTGGATATGTGCAGTAGTAGATCCAAGTCTGAAAAAATAGACCAAAATTGTAACTGTGGTTATTTCTGAATAATAGGATTACCAGTGATTTTAATTTTCTTCTTGTGTTGTCTCTGAATTTTATGAAACAAACATGTACGCGGTCGGACAATTAAGTTCGCGAACTCATCCTAGAAAAAGTGCTCCATACCTTATTGCTGAATATCACTACAGTCACCTTCGAAGTACTCCCCTTGGGAAGCTATGCACCGACATCAGTGCCTAGTCCACCTTTCAAAGCAATTTTGGAACTCTTGTTCTGAAATGGCCATCAGAGCTGTCGTCGTATGACCCTTGATGTCCTGAATGTCATCAAATGTCTTCCTTTCAGTATTTCCTTTATCTTTGGGTAAAGAAAGAAGTCACTGGGGGACAGATCAGGTGAGTAGGGAGGGTGTTCCAATACAGCTATTTGTTTACTGGCTAAAAACTCCCTCACAGACAGTGCCGTGTGAGCTGGTGCATTGTCGTGATGCAAGAGCCATGAATTGTTGGCGAAAAGTTCAGGTCGTCTAACTTTTTCACGAAGCCTTTTCAGCACTTCCAAAGAGTAAACTTGGTTAACTGTTTGTCCAGTTGGTACAAATTCATAATGAATAATCCCTCTGATATCAAAAGAAGGTTAGCAACATCACTGCCACAAGTTCACAAACATAGTTGTCGGACCTTGTATACATGTATAATGAGGGGAAAGAAAAGGAATGTTACCTTAAAAAGAATACCTTCTAGTCAAGGTGGGCCCAATAATAGATGGGCAAATTGAAAAGCCTCCCACAAGACAAAAAAAGGCTGATTTAATCAGTGAAGCCATAATACCTCTCCATTTTACTACTGACCTGCCATCAGGTTACATTTCCTATCAGAACCAACCTTGGGCAGGGGCAGGGCATCCATAGGGCTATAAATGCTTGGAGAAGATGGTAATGCCCCCTGGCAGCCTGGTCCTGTGCTCCCGTCAAGAAGTTCCTCACCCCTCCACACACTCTCAGCCTAACCACCCTTACTGCATTTGAGGCCATAGGCTAATCCCATCATGTTCCTGCATGCCTGTATATGGCCTCAGATCATCCCATAAAATCAGGACTCTCATCCCTATATGTCTGTACACTCCGTCATCTGATCCAATCTCTCATGCTCCTTCATGGCTCCACTGCAGCCCGGGAAGGCTGCTTGGTCAGCAGCCGAATATCCTACATCCTCCACCTCTTCTTTGAACTTTCCCATCACTTTTGTTATTTAACTGAAACCTGTCTTCCAGAGCCATTCCTTGTTAGAGAGGGGACATGTTCTCACCCATCCTCTACCACTAGTCCTGAGGGTGGGTTACATGTCCTCTGTGTTTTTCACTGTAACTTACCAAACAATGTCCTCTCCCTCAGTAATAAAACAAGACAAAAATGAAAAACAGTGTTTGTGAAGTTCATGCCGACAGAACAAACCCTATCTTGGAAACATATTTATTTAATGCTCTGGATAGTTAGCTTCAAACCTGAGAGAGTGACGATGCTTCTGAAACACATACCTTGAGTAAACCTGCACTAAAAAGGTTGAGCTGGCTTTAAGTCACAGATGTGCTGCAGCACTGCAGCTATAATATTAATTCTGTGATTGGTATCCGTTGTGAAATGAAACAAATGTTCTCCATCAATATAGGTGAAATGGCTAGAAGAGGAAGGGGTTTAATTCAGAGTGGAAAGGAAATGAGCCACCATCCAACCAGGACAACTTCCGGTAAACCAAAGCAAGAGCCCTACGGATCTTGGCATCCATAGTCCTCAGCCCAGTCCAGGCACACATTTGATGCACAGTGCCCTCTACAGATATTTAGTAGCTGACTAATGGATTTTAATGCCAGGCTGCACATGCCAAACTAGTTTAGCCTATCAATGCCATTAGCCTGACATTGACCATTCCACAATCCACAATTTAGCATGTTATTTGATCTTTTGGTTTGATTCGTTCGCTTAAAGACTGGAATTTGTAGGCTCTGTCTCATAGGAGAATAGAAAACAGGTGGATGTCAGAGCTAAAAAATAATTGTTTATAACTCCAAAATTAAAGTCTAAAGCTAAAACACATTCCAGTCATATGGTGCTTTCATTTGATTGGATAATTATTTTCATTTTTTATGGTTTTTCCTCCCCTCCCCTTTCCTATGCAAATGGTCCCAAACAACACTGTCACTCATTCTTTGCGGTGCTTGGTTTCTTCCAGCAAGAAAGCAAGCCAAACCAAACCAAACTCAATTTATCGAGTGCCTTCTATGTGTCAGGCACTATGCAAGGTGCTAGGGATATAACCACAAATGAGGGTGAATATGTCCCTGCCCTATTTACCTTCCACCAAAGTGGCAGCTAAGTGCCTTACTCATTTTGATTCTGTTGCATTCTGGTCTATTCTAATAGACCTAGAATTGTCTAAGAAAATAATCAATTATTTCAATAGCAATTTTAAATTTTAACAAAATAGTTTTACACCCAGTATCTTTATATGATGCTCAAAAAAAAAGTCCAGAAAAGGGGGCTTGTTTAACTGATGTCAAGACACTGAACATAATGACATGGGCAGGAGTTGCTCCGAGGATATGTGGACCCTGAGACTCACATGGAGTGGATGACCTGAAAATGGCAGGGGGAGAGCGCAGGAGCCAGCATCTGGTGGAGAAAATACATTCGCTGCACAGCGCCCACCATCACTCTCTGGGAAATTCTCAGGCTAGTTGGTTTGCTTTGACTTTTATAGGACACTTGCTGCTGCAACAATTCTGTTTCCCTCCATGCCTGAACCTCTTGCCAGGGAGGTCTGCTGGCCGAGGCTGCCTCTGATGTCCATCTGAAACAGAAACCCTTGTCACGGGCATTTGTGGGAAGACCCCTCTAATCTACCAGCCTTCCAAGCAAACAACATGACCCAAGCCCAGACAAGTGAACCCACATCATCTGTGGTAGGGTTTATGCTCCTTGAGGACAAGCACTGTGTCTTTCTTAACTCCTACAAAAGCTTCCAAAAGCATTAAGCAAATGTATTTTTAAAGAGGTCTCGCTAAAATCAAATTATGATAATTCCACAGGAAAATATATTTTTATTTTGAAATGATACTCAAGTTTTGAAAACTGGGTATGCAAAATAGAAGGAAATCCCCTAAAACAAAGCCTGTAGGATTGACTGTATTTGTGTCTGTACCTTTATGTTCTAAGGCAGATGGCCCAGCGCAGGACTGTCCAGCTGACGGCTATCATTTAGGGGAATGTGTATGTACTGTTTTACCAGAGACTGTCAGGGATGTGAGATTTCTATTAGATTATCTAGTCTGATCAGCCCTTTTTGCATTTTTTATCTCTACAGTTAAAGTAGCTATCTTTGTATCCCTTCGGGGTTCTTAAATTCTGTAGAAATGTAAACAAATAAAAATCAAGGCAAGGGAGTGTCAATTCAGTCAAGATAAGCATGTGCAAGATAAGTCTATCTCTGCATTTCCTCTCTAGACCTAGGGCGAGACAAAAACAGTCGTCAGGTGGAGCCCAGGTTAATCTTGACTGTTTCTTGCTTAATTTGACTATTTAAACATTTTAATTTGGTTCTTGTCTGTTCTACAGCTTAAAAAAAAATAAGGTAGAGTACTTTAAAAAAAAAATAACATATTTCATGAGCAGGTGGAGAACCAGAAAAAATTCCAGTCACCAGGTGTCACACTATCAAACAGCACACCAGGTGTAAAAAGTGGAAAAAATAGCCTTCTAGGGTATCTGGGGAAAATTTCAAGAAAGGCCAGACCGTGACTATTCTAAACCCTGGCAGCCATTTTGCTCTGCAACTTCACTACAAAGAAAATACCGTGATTAAGAAGACATATGCCATTTAGGAGTACCTTCAAAACCAAGTCTAGGAAGAGGCACATACAGAGGAGAGTATAAGTCAGGGGTAGCTGTTTCCAGCGTCACCAGCTTTTCCCCCCACATTATCCTGCACCCTGCAGTGCTCATCCACCCATCGCTCACCTATGGAAATCCTGCAGAGTCTTCCAGCCCCAGATAAAACACCATCAATTCCAGGAAGCTTCCTGTGGTTCAAGTCAATTCACCAACACTGTGTCACACAGTAAGGAGTCAGCCACAATGAAAACAGACATTGGCCTCAAATTGCTGAGCACCTAATGGAAAGAGAGACACCATGCACTCAACAAACATTGATTGAGCTCCCACCGTGGGTCCGGCATGATTCTAGTAATACACATTACATGAGAAGGTATCAAAGCCCAGTATTGGGGGCGGGAGGGGAGCCATTGTAATGTGTGTGTGTATGTGTGAATTTATGCAAGCTATAAGTACATAAGCAGTTTCAGAATTGCCTATAAATAGAATTAGAATTTTTAAAAGATAATAACATTTTCATAGTAATTTAGAGCTTAAAAAGCACTTTCATATCAGGATCTGATATGATGCTCAAAAAAGCTCCATGGGCTAGGAAGGGCAGCTAGTTTTAAGGAGTTCCTCTTACAGATGACAGATGCAAGGAGTAAGCATGTGGGGTGAACTTACAAACACAGGAGCTGGAAGGATACAGCAAGTTCAGCATAGAAGTTACCCCTCAAGAGGGAGGGACATTGAGGAGTGGGAGGAGAAAAGAAAACAAAGGTGACTTCAAGTTTGTCTGCAACATTCCATTTCTTTTATTTAAATAAAATTCGAAGCACAAGGGGCCAACAGTGAACTTCAGTTAATTCTTTGTGATGAGCAAACAGGTCTTCAGTCTATTTGACTCCGGTCTTCTGCATTTCAAAAAATCTTTTCAAAATAACAAAGAAGGAAAAATTTACAAGAAAAAAAGGAATTAATGGTACTTCAAAAAACTTACACCTTCCTCTGTATTTTCACCAGGTATTGCAAAAATTAAATGTGATCATAGAAGTGGAGGTCTAGCCTGGTTAATAACAATAAACATCTAATAAACTGTCCTTTCTTTTCTTTTTCATTCTTTTCTTTTCCTTTGTTTTCGTTCCTATTTTTCTTTCCCCCTATACTCAGCAATTAAATCATTCTGATTTATGTAACAATTACAGCAAGTTGTTTACATGGCTTCATCCATTCATAAATTGGAGCTTCCTGTGGGCAAGTCTGTCTCAGTCGCCCTTGTATATCCAGAGACTGGCATCATGCCTAGTTAATAGGTACATAATAAAAGTTTCTTGCAAAATACACACACACACACACACACACACACACACACACACACACACACATATTTCACAAACTGGGAACTTAATTCTAAACAGTATTAGTAGAGCCTTTTTTCATTTATTTTTTTCCCCCCTTAGTGGCCTGCTCTTTCACTAGGATTCAAGAATAAAAAAAGGAAGAGTGATTTAAAAAAAAAAAAAAAACCACTCTGGATCAAGCTTACAATGTCTTTCAAGGGTGGCTGTCTGAATTACAAGTCCTCCTGAACTTGTAAGCACGATTTGGTTGCATTCTACTTGGAGAAAAACGAGGACTTGGTATTGATTTTTCCCCGGATTCAAAGCGCATGCAGGTGTTTAAGCATTTATGAAACTGATTGACTCCCCTCCAGCAGCCAATTGATAATAAGTTTAAGCTTCAGAGTGAGGCTGTAAAAGGTTTGATTATATTAACAATACTAATAGTCACGGGTTCATAAATCTTAAGAGAAAGGATGCATATGTCACATGTAATGCATGAAAAAGTTGTTCTTTTATCACGGATAACTCACCATTGTACGGAGACCTAGTTGATCAGCTAGCTATTCCATTATTTGAATAAGTATCTGATGTCTTGTTTTCTTTCTGGGAGGCAGGTGCTGGATGAAGCAGGAAGCCTGCCAAGAAAGATGATAAATTACCATTTGGTGCTGGCGACCAGAGCTCATGAGCGCAGGGCTGCCAGGAATTAAGAGGGAGAGTAACCAGAAACGAAGGGGAAATGACTTCTGACTACAACTTGAGTGCTGTTTACTTTCAGTCTTCATTATCTTTGTGGTATTTTAAGGGTCTCGGTTACTTTTGTAACCTTCAAAATGAAGTACTGCTTTAAAACAATCATACACGACCTCAAAATATTGCATTACACCTGCTGAGGTCAAATAAGAAATCAGAGTTGAGAGGGAAATTGGTCAGTGGAAGCAAATAAATGGTCTAAGCAATCAAATGATGACATAAAGCGAAGGTGAAGTGTTGCTGCACTTTCATTTGGAGGGAGCACCTGGGCTGAGCTCGGAGGAAGTGCTCTGCCCCAAGCCCACCACATTGATTGAACAGGGCACGCTCGTAAACTCAGAAGAATAAAAATAGTAATAATAATTATCATAATCATGGTGTTTGAAGTCAGTCTGTTTCATTAACTTCTCCTGCCTACACATTATCTTTTCTGTTATTCTATTACATATTTATAAAATGTTTTTAATATTTATGCAAGGAATCTACCCGAACCACCATTGGCAACAACTATTCTTAATTTATTAAATTCAACCAGGATTTATTGAGCACCTGAAAAGTACCTGGCTCTCGGCTGGCTGCTGGGGATATACAGACAGAAGACCCAGCCCCTCCCCTGAAATCATGGCTTAGCGAAAGAGGGCAGATCTAATGTAGTGTGTGCAGCACTGGTAACGGAGGTACCAGGTATGTCATGGGAGAGCAGTGAGCACACACCTGGGGAGCTGGGCAGGCTCAAGAAAGGGTTCCTAGGAGTGGTGACATCTGAACTGGCAAAGGTGTGAGTAACATAGCCCTTTTCAACATGCCAGCTTTATGTCCAGAACTCAGGATGAAAGCGTGGATGGTAAGATATGAAGTGACAAGTTCTCAGGGTCTTATACCACAAAGGGTTCTGGATTTCCAGCTCAGCAGTGTGGAATTGATTCTGGAATTAATGAGAAGCCCCCAAAGAATTTTGAGCAGGGGAGCCATGGGATCAATTAGCATTTGGCAGCAAAAGTTGATAATACAACGTGGTGGCTACTGTGATAGAAACATGATCTAAGTCCTATGTGAACACAGAAAAAGAGCTACTTCCTCTGGGAATGGAGAGAGGGAAGGCCATGCTTCCCAGGGGGAGTCACACTTACGATGGGTTTTAGAGGATCAATAGGAGTTCACCAGGTACAAAGGGAATGGAGAACATTTCTACTGGATGAGGTGGGGTTGTGGAGAAGAAACACTGAGAGTGAAAAAAGAAGAAGGGAGAGGAGGAGGAGGAGAAGAAGGAAAAAAAGAGAGAAAATTTCCACAGAGCTATGAAAAACTAAAGACAACTTCAGATTGGATTTTAATTATTGATTATACAAATTATACATTTCTAATAAAGAGCACCCTTATTTTCTAACGCACTACCTCTGACAACTGATATAGAGACTCATGGCGCTCTTCTTCCCACAGAAAATCGAATCGCAAGAAATAGAGCAAAATCAAGATTAGGTAGTCGTGGACTTTGAGTATTTGAAAGTCTGTTTCTCTAAAGAGACTTGAGAGACGAGTGAGTCTGAACCCTTCCTAACGGCCAGGAAAAACTGAGGCCCAGGGAAGGTGAGTCACTTAGGTCCACAGCCATAGGACACAAGTAGCTAGAGTCCATGGTGAGAAGGACACCTCTGGCCCCGACTAACGTGAGACCTGCGGTTCTCTGTCTCTTGCCCGTCACCCAAGCGTGTTTTCTTCTCAATACTTTGCTGGGCTCTCCACTTCCAATAAATCACAAGTTCATTCCATTCACGTGTAGAGTCTAGTTTGCTCATTTGTTCCTGTTTATTTTTATGTTACCTGTGTGTTCCCTATCAGGCACTAAGTAGAAGAAGATTTTTAACCCAGATTGTTTTCCTCCTCACATCATCAGCACCTGAGACGCTTAGCTGTTAGGATATTAGCCATTCTTTCTATGCTGGTGTTACTCAGTATCAGACCAACTGGGAGCTGGAATTCATGTTTCCAGCCTAAATTCACCACTGATCCATTGGGGACCACTGGAGAGCCTTTGACCAGGTTCAATGTGATAAGGAAGAGAGCACAGCCCTCTTTTGCCACGTAGAGTCACTCAGCTTAAACAAAAAAAGTTAATAAGAAAAGAATAAGAATGCATTGCATGTACATATTAGATTAACATATAATATTAAATTAATGTTAACTGGATATTATTGTTAACATAATAATTATTGAAACTATAAAATTTTGTTGGGTGTGTTGATTGCTTTTTAATAATTCTTATAAATAAATACAGCATTGACTATTGGCCATGCTCTGCTATAATGGAGAGTGTGCCGCTCTGTTAGCGGGCACGTCTTACCTATGTAATTTTGGCTCCATTGCCAACTCTGTAATCTTGAGCACATCAGTGAACTCTCCAGGCGTATTTCCTCATCTGTGAAATGAAAGGTTTGGGCTTTTTCATTCCTAATTTCATGACTGAAAGCCTGTCAAGTTTACTAATATACAGGATGCTGAGTCTAGAGGTCTAAAGGGAAGAATAAGGAGGTGGTGTGGGAATAGAATCATTAAGTTACTTTAAGAAACCAGAAATTGGGGGAAAGAATGAGAAGAGAAGGAAAAGGGAGAGGAGGGAGAAAAGAAAGGGTGGGGAAAGGGGAATGGAGGAAGAGAAGCACTCGTCTCTTATGAGATTACTTCATGGGTCTGCAGCAGTATTCATAAACACATCTGCAGTTTCAGATTGACACACTTGCGGGATGGAATGTCTCTTGATGTTGGCTATTTTAACGAGAAAGTAAAATCTAAGAAGGGAAAGCAGACAGAAACAGTACTGTTTCCATCCCCCGGGTGAGTATTCCATGTACAGTCCGGGGTCAAGAAAATTCCTCCCAAGTGCATCCTTGTGCCCCTGCCTGCTTCCCAATTGTCTTCCCTTTCAAGACTCTTGATAAGATATCATCAAGGGCTTACTCTGGCCCAGAAGCAATTCTACGTGCTTTATTACGTATTCACTCATTTAATCCTTGCCACAACCCTTGGAAGTAGGTACCGTTAGTAATTCTATTTACAGAGAGGGAATTTGAGACACAGGGAGGTTACATAATATGTCCAAGGCCACACAGCTGTCCAGTGGCAGAGCAGGATTCAAACTCAGTGTTGCTGCATTGTCTGGGTTCCTAAACATATACTCAGGTGTCATGAATCACAGGTTTCCCTGTCCTACACATATGAGATGGGTAACCTTGGGTACATCTGTCAATTCAGTTGGATCTTTAAACTGAAAACAACCATAAAACCTATCTCCCTGGGTTGTAGTGAGTATTAAATACTTGGTATATATGAAAGGCTTAATCATTGTTTTTCTCTTCCCCTTAGAAGTCTCAAGTCTCTCCATTTCACAGCCTACGGGACTATAACTTTTCTTAAAGGTCATTCCTGGTTTGCTAGCCTTTCTCATTATGTCTGATTTGGGAACCTGATTTATCATAAATTGGTTCATCTGGGCATAGAAAAGGGTGTTTGTTTCTTGGGGGGGGGTGTATGTGTGTGTGTGTGTGCGTGCTCTTATTTTGAACAGTTTCATATGTAGTGAACAAAAGAATCCTTTCCAAGGTTTAGTATTTGCTGTCTGAAAAAAAAAAAACCCAGAAATACAGCTTGCTTAAATTTGATAAACAGAAGTTTCCAGCTGTTATTCTTTAGATCTGGCCAAACACTTTATGCTCAATTTGAAATTGGTTTCTCTTAGTTTCCAAGGGTCCTAATTCATATGCCAGGATTGAACTCTCTTTCCTCCTGATATCTTAATTGCTTAGTTCTATCCACATTTAGCACATTTCAGAGTGTTCTTTCATGAGAAAAGAGACAATTTTGAAGGGAGAAAAACACCCTGTTTTTGTTGCCATTTCTAAATTTAAGAGATTTATAGTAAATGCCTTACCTAAATTCAGTTGAATTTTAATCCTTAAATACCAACTCTATATTTTTATTGGCATCTCCTACAACTTCATTTTCTTATGGCTAATAACTTTAAAAGAAGAACCTTATTTCTGTGGTAATTCATCTAGAAGCATTAGGAGTAATAATTTTATTGAAAATCTCACAAAAACAAAAGAAAACAAGTTTATAGAATGAGGAAAATATGATATAACAGGTATCTTTTAAATCACAAAAAGACATCATGAATAACCAAACACCAATATTTTGATACCTATGTTAAACACATTAATTTTTAGAAAAAGGTAAAAAGGCAATTCTGACATAAGAAACAGAAAATGAATGCACCAACCTATTAAGGATATTAAAATTGTATGGATGAGATCCCTTTTCTCCCCTTCAAAACAAAGCTCTAGGCTCTGAAACTTTTATGCCAAATTTTAAAGGAACCAATAATCCTTATTTAGATAAATTGTTCCAGAGTACAGAAAAATAAGGAAAGCAGCCCAGTTCATTTATGAGGCTATGCGTTTATACCAAAATCTAGGTAAGGACATATAAGAAGAGAAAACTTATAGACTATTTTCATTTAAAATAAATAAATGCAAAAATCCCAAATAATATATTAGCTAGCTGAATCCAATAGAATATTTAAAAATATATCAGGATCAAGTAGGGTTATTATTTTTTTCAAAAAAGTAAGATAGATAGGCCTTTAAAAAGGCCACTTAATTCATGTTAATGGACTAAAGGAGAAAAGTTACATGTTCACCTCAGTAAACATTAAGAAAAAAATTAATGAATTTTAGTACCAAGGCAGTATTTTTAAAAAGTTAAAACTACCAATAGGAAAGAACTTCTGTAGCCCGACAACAAGCAACCTGCCAAAAAACTATAGCAAGCATTATCCTTGATGAAAAAAACTTTTCACTCATTTCCTTTAATGCTGGAAAAAGACAGGGCTAACTACTCTCATCATTATTAGTATTCACAGTATCTGTGGAAGATTACAATGCCCTTTCTAATTATTCCCTACCCCTCTCCCTGACTCTTCTCTAGACAGCTGTTCCCTGGGATCCTTGATGTAGCAGAGTGGACTTTCCACCCCATTGTTATCAAGTGTGGCCATGCCACATCCAACAAGAAGCTGTAAGAGTTACCACGTGGGTCTGCCATTGACCTTTTTCCTCTGCCATAAGAAGGCCATTTTTCAGATGGAGTTACTTTTTCCATCTGGATCCCACAAGAAAGTAGACAGAGCTGCAGACAGCTACAACCAACCTGCTACTGGTGGGTAAATGTGATCAAGAAATAAATCTTTGATTCTGTAAACCCCTGAAATTTGGAAGTGTTTCTAATCATACCATAACCTGATGAGAGCTGACCCATATAGTCCTGAAGGTCCTTTCCAACACAGAAAAAAAAAATTTAATTATATATAAAGACTGAAAGAGAAAAGGCAAAATTTGTATAATTAGATGATATAATGACTTACAATAAAAACCCAGGAAATGCAAAACACTAAAAGAAGTAATAAAGTTCAAGGAGGTTGCTGGATACAAAGTCAACCAAAATATTAATAAATTACACTAGCAATAACATATAAGCAACTCTCATGCCTCGAAGAGGTGGACCGTAACTTCCATCTCTTATGTGTGGGCTGCCCATAGAGATTTCCTTCCAAAGAATACAGTATGGAAAGGGGAATTAAAAGAATAACTTTACAGTAGAGAAACCTGACAAACAGTACCTCAGCTGAGTGATCAAAGTCAACACAATACTAAGTCATGCTGATAGTATCTACCCTTGATATGATGCAATGAGAATGGGACTCTTCTACTGTGATCTTCCTCTCCAAAACCCATGACCCAATCTAACCATAAAAAAAATCATAAAAGCCCTAACTGAGGAACATTCTACAAAATGCTTCACCAATACTCCTCAAAAAGTCTGAGAAATTGTCAGTCTAGAAGAGCCTACGGAAGCATCACCGTAATTCCCAGATCAGTGATCTGGGTTCAAATCATGGCTTGCTTCCCTTTGATAAAGTCCTGTTTCTTTGTCCCTCTACAAATAGAAACAGCCATTCAGATCATGATATAGTGATATTTGACAGTTTATATTTGACTTTTTTCTTGGCCTTCCTATGAACTAGGTACATATGCCATAGATGGGAAATAAATGATGTGTCAAATTCTACCTCAACATAAATGAATAAATACCTGATCATCTTTTGGATTCTGAAAAGATAGGATCAACTTGAATATCAGAGAGACAAAACAGGCACGTCAGAGGCAACAGCAGCCTGAGCTACATCCCTAAAGAAGAGTACCCGATATATACCGGCCCCTTCCGCGTTTCAGATACTGATGCTAAGACTTCGACATGCGTTATCCAGTGCATTTAATCCTCACAACAACCCTCTGGTAGAGACAGGGATTATTAACCCCATTTGGTAGATGAGGAAACTGAGGTCAGAGTGCATTACCCTAGTGGAAAATGAAGGAGCCAGAATGTGAACAGTGTCAGTCAGGGCTACATTCCACTATAGGTAACAGAAATCAGACTGTAGTCGCTTAACCAGTTAAAGATTTGATTTTACTTACATAACAAGAAGCACAAGGGTAGAGAAATTAAGGTTCATACATTAGCTCGGGGGGGGGGGTCATCAAAGACCCAGTTTCCTTCTAGCTTCCAGCTGTACCATCCTTAGCACGTGGCTGTTATGCTCATGGTCAGGAGATGATTGCCTCAGTCCCCGGTAGTTGCATCTGTCATGAAACAAGAAAAAGGGGGAAAGCAAAGAGCCAAGGACATGCCAGCAGACTCTGTTCCTTTTTATCTTTTTATCAAGAAAATGGTAGCTTTTCCACTAGAATTCAGTTTACAACTGGTTGACCGGAACACATGAACACAGCTACTCAAGCTACAAGGAAGGATGGAGATGAGAATATATTGTTGCCCTGAATAAAACAGGGGCTCTGTTACTAAGCATCAGAGAATGGACATTTGGTAGACAACCACAGTGCCAGTCACGGATCCAGGTGACTATTGGATGCTAAAGCTTGATAGACAAGTGTGTTCACAATCTCTGAATCAGGAATTCTACCCCCGCCTCCCTGCAAAAACGTTTGAGGCCAACTTGTCACAGGAGTGATAGTTGTTGCTACATTGCTTCTTCTGCA
Source organism: Hipposideros armiger (assembly GCF_001890085.2). Taxonomy (NCBI): domain Eukaryota; kingdom Metazoa; phylum Chordata; class Mammalia; order Chiroptera; family Hipposideridae; genus Hipposideros; species Hipposideros armiger. Next base: position 1,468,560 of record NW_017731518.1, on the reverse strand, counting down.
AACCCAGCCCTGGAGCAAAGAGGAAGGAAGTCTGACCGATGTGCAGGCTCCCTGATGGCCGCTTGCCTCCCGTACCCTTTTTCAATGCAGTAAATGACCATCCAGCCTTCTGCTCCCGGATGGCCAAACACCGAAAATAATTTTCTTTGAGAAGACTTTGTTCAACCTAATTTGTGAGTAAAATTTCCTAAGGGCAGCGGTGCAAGGCCTAAGATAATGAGGAAGTCTTCCAACTCAGGGGACCTGATGAGAATTGCTCTCAAAGTTACCATACGCCATTAATCAATTGTTACTAGGCAGAGTCACGGAACCCGGATAGAGGTCAACGGATCACATGACCCACGGCATGCCAAGCTGCCAGTTTTCTGCTGCTTAAACTAAAGCAGCGGTGACTTTGTAAGTATTGCTGATGAGCAGAATTCACAACCTAAGCTGATTTTTCATATCGGGCTGTGGAGAATCCCTGAGTAAAACTAAGCAACACAGCTGGAGGGAGTTACCCAGTAAATAGGACACGTTGTAGTTTACAAGGAAAACACATGGGAAATAGAAAGTACATTAGCACTTTACTCAGTTTACTTTAACGTGTCCTTATTTGAAAATTACAAGTACTTTTACTCATTATTTTCAATACACATTTCAATTTAACCTTGTTTTGTTTTTTTCAATCCAAACCACAGTTGCTATATTTTGTCATTTTCTATATAGCACTGTATTCAATTTTTTAGGTGCTCTGTCATATAGATGCTATTATGTGAGACTTGTGACCACCTTGCTGTTCATTGACTTCTGTGTGATACTTCTATGGTAAGGCATTTTATTTGTTAGGAAGAGTATCTTTAGATGGTTCTGAAAGGTAGACCCGTAAACATCTCAACATCTCCTTTAACTATTTCTTATGTTAGCAAAACCCAAAATCCAAGCTCCCTCTCTGTTAGTTCCTTCTTTCTCTAATTCTAGAAATTCCTTAGTGCTGAGGAAAGCTATAAATTAAAACAAAAAAGTAATAATCACTTATTACAGAGAACAGGGTGATTTTTATTTTATTTTATAAACAATTCCTCCCTATCTTGGTTCAACCTGTTCTTTTTAGCCATACTTGGGACAAGGTGCTGGGTAATGGCCACATTTATCAATAATAGAGATACACAAAAGGACATCCAGAGAAATAAATTGGGCAACATTAAGGTTCTATTTTCAAATCAGTTTAAATATGAAACAGTTAGTGCTGTTCCATTTTATACTTGGAAGCCCCCAGTTTCAGTTCCTGAAGTAAAAGAATCCCTCTCTTCCATCAAATATCCCACATTTATATCAAAGCAAAAATTCTATGTAGATCTAATTCACCATGGTAAAAGGTGATGAGGCAAAATGGTTTAATTTAGGACCTCTGGGGTTTATTTTTGGTTTAGGCTAAATCTTTTCTAATAAATATTATCTTTTTTTTTTTAAGTTCTAGAAGTCAGAGAGCATTTCAGATGAAATGCTTAGGAATCTTTACAGACAGGAGCAACAGATAATCAGAAGTTAAATCTTGCATGCATTTTGACCAGCTAATCTACTTTCAGGAACTTACAATATAAAAATAATCAGAAAAGTACATATAAGAATAGGTAAAATATATCTATCACATTGATCACAAAAATATTTGCTATAGTGAAATTTGAAGTCCCTAAAATGTCCCAAAATAATGAATTGGTTAACTAAACTATTATGGTACAATGAAAATCTCTGTAGGTATTTAAAATGGTAATGAAGATCATCACTATTTATTGATATTCAAATATATCCACAGTTTATTGTGATAGGGGAAAAAAAGCAGCTTAGAGAACAGTGTTTACAATATGAGGTTCTTTTCCCAAAAATAGTACAAAAATGTAATATGCTAAGAAAAATGTATGAAAGGATATGCTCCAAAATGTAAGCAGTGGTTGTCATTGGGTTACGAGGCCATAGATAATTTTCATTTTTTTCCCCCACAATAGACAATGCATGTCAAGGTTATAGCATAATATCTGACACATGGATGTTCTCAATATACATTAGGTATTATCACTATTAGGGTTTTAGCTCTGTCAGCCATTGCCTCTGGTGTGCCACTGTGTTTTGTACCTCTAAACACCTAAGTGATTTTGTTTCCTTTTTTTTTTTAACAAGAATGAGAAAATGATGCAAGAAGTAATTTCCATTTTGAGGGGAAAAGGGTGGGGGGAGGTTAGGGGAGAGGTTCCTGCGCCGATGCCTGCCTTTCCACTTGGGTTAGTAACATGCATGCAAAGGGCCTAAAGAGAGAGGTGGAGGGAAAGTGAGAGGGAAGGCTTCACCACACCAAATAAAAAGCAAACAATATGCATATCAGCATCCTGAGATGTACCACTCTGCTGGGAAAACGCAAGACAAAAGAATTATCGGACACAACAGTTCAAAGCATATTGCACCTGTCAAAACGTCTGTCATCTCCTATAGAAATGCACCATTCTGAGAGAGAAAAGGAAAACTTGAGCAAAGTCACTCAGGAACAACAGCTTACTTTGTCTCCTTCCTCTGGCCAACTCCTCCATCTGAAAGCCATTTAGCTCCACGCTAAAGATTGCCTGGAAGGACCAGACAATAGGAAGGTCTCTTTCATTGTCAAGGACAGTTACACTTTGAAGATGACGCTCAAAAGAGGTTAAAATGGGTCAACAAGCAATTGTTGGGCTTATGCAAGGACATGTGAAGAGAACATTGTTTAAAGTCACACACAAAAAAATCTCGATCTCAAAGAATTCAACTTTAACCTAGAGGAGGTATGGGAAGGAAAGGACTAACATGCAATACTGATTTCATCCCAAAGAATTAAGGGGGAGGGAATCTACCGCAAGAGGATTAAGTAATAGACAGTTTGGGGATGGTCTTTGCCATTCCAAATATCCATCCACACTGTGTGTTAGAAAGATAAGTATAATTTAGGGCAAAGTGAGAAAAATATAATGTTTTTAATGGTTTAAAATGTGCAAGTGGTGTTAATTCTATGCAGACTATTGCATTTGCAAAAATTATGTTTTCTGGATGCATTTAGAAAATAGTAAGTATAGAATTTAGTCAAATGACAGGTTAATGGCTGGGGATTGGGTATACTGTATAAACAGTAGTTATTACTTTTGTGTGATTTCTTAGATATCGGAAAGTTTAGAAACCCATCTGAAAAATGCTTATCTAGAAAGAAGCAGTAGGGCAAATTCGAGTCAGCCTGCCTAGGTTTATGTCCTGGCTTTGCCTTGTACAGGTCATGTGCCTTTGGACAAGTAACTTAGCTTCACTATTCTCAGTTTCCATCTGGGTAAAAGCAGATGGGAACAACAGGCCACAGGAGTACTGGGAGGACTAAAGGAGAGCCTGCATCCAGGAGAAATGAAAACATATGTCCACACAAAATTTGTACACAGATGTTTATAGCAGCATATTCATAACAGCCACAAAGTGGGAACAACCCCAGTGTCCATCAATGGAAGAATGGATGAACACGCTCTGGTATAGTCATACAATGGAATATTATTCAGCCATAAAAAAGGGAAATACTGACACATGCTACAACATGGATGAAACTTGAAAAATTATGTTAATTGTAGAAAACCCGTCACAAAAGACCACATAGTATATAATTCCATTCATATTAAATGACCATAATTGGGAAATCTATAGAGACAGAAAGTAGATTAGTGACTGTTTAGGGCTGGCAGGAGAAGGGAATGTAGGGAGATGATAGCTAAAGGGTATAGAGTTTCTATTTGAGTGGATGAAAATGTAAAATTGACTGTGGTGATGGTTGCACATATCTGTGAATATACTAAAAGCCAGTGAGTTGTGCACATTAAATGGGTGACTTGTAAGGTATTATATCTCAATAAAGCTATTTAAGTAAATGAAAGAAACCAAGCAAGAATGATCATCAAATCTTTGTGGCAAAAACAAAAGATTATAAAACAAAAAAAGGAGGGTGGAGAGATACTGTGATAAAGGAATCAGAACAGTACTTGGCATATGGTAAGTACTCAATAAACATTGACAATCAGTATTATATTTATGAGTAAATATAGATTGTGTGTATAGTTTTGGAAAAGAGTATTGCTATATAGCCTGACTAATAGACTAAAATTTCCATTTTCATCTTAAAGTTTTCATCTTTAAAGATTTTTTAAAATTCAAGCTTATCTCCTGAAATCTAAAGCCAATCAATGCCTACAGTCTATTTAAAAGGAAGATTTCAAAATGAAATGCAGCTTTTTCTCTTTTTAAGAGTTTGCCATTTAAGTATATGGAATTATTTATGACTGTTAAATCTTGTATAAGCTTTAGAAATTGACTAGCTTTAAATAGGCAAAAACTGAGATAAGACATTCATTCTGAAATACACTAATGATTGGATTTATTCTTTAAAAAAATCTTTGAACTATTTTTCAAAGGTCATACATATTATGCCTAGATTAAAAAAAAAGAATGCTTGTATTGGTTACGAATTTTCAAAATCTCAAACAATTCAAAAGGATAAAAATGATTAAATTTCACTTCCCTACCACATAAGAACCCAACCATTTTGTCCTCTTTCTCTCTCCATGTATTAATATATGTATTTATTTATAGATCTACAGATACATTTCATTTTATAAAATAAGTTATCAATGCCTTTGTCCTTGCTCAAAATAAATTTACAAAGAAATGAATGAAATTGGTGCTTCAGGGCCCTTCATTTGAAAAGGCCCTTCTAAGACCTCTACCTAATTATACTCACAATTTTGCATTCTTTTCCTGAAAGAGTCTCCCTCAAAATATATACGCTCAGGCCCCATAAAAGTTGATGTGTCCTTTGTTGCTACTTCCTGTACCACCCATTACTTTGTCCTTTCAAATCCTATACTCTCCAAAATCAAGTTTAAATCCAACCACGTGAGGCCTTTTATGATTATTTCAACTATTTCAATTATGATTATTTCAATTATTTACCTCGCCCTTCTGTAAGTTTCCACTGCATTTATTCACTAAATAACTTCAAAATCTTATTTCCAAAACCCTTCAGGTCAGCTGAGTTTTAGAACTTAAATTTTTGTGCATATTATGATCCATAAACTATATATTATGTAATGGTGCATAAATCATGTATTATGTAACACTATTCATCAGGGTTCCAGGTAGCACTACATAATCAAATATATTAACACATCTTTATCAAAATACATGAATATTCATACACATTGAGATAAATAAGATAAATAAATAAATAACTTCACTTCAGTTTGGGTCATAACTGACACCAAATAGTTATAAAAGAACTTTCAATTGTCAGAGATTTTGGATTTCAGAATTATGACTAAAGAGTTATAGACCTAAATATTATTGTGTCATTATTTTATGTCTCATCAGCTAGCGAATGCTCAATAAATGCTGATTGAGTTAAATCACTCTTCTCAAATCTCTCACAATGACTACCTAGAATAGTGTCCAATAAACACTTCACAATTGGTCCCAATATCATTGACTCACAAAACCAGATCGAATCCCACGGGCCCTATGGCATAGAGGAAGGAAAATAAGGGTTAGAGGATATGGAGGGAACAGTAGGAAAAGGAGCCCAGACATGGCAAAAACTTGTACGGAAAAGTGTTGATGAGGAAGAGTATTTCACAAAGGCTGTGCAAGAGGGATGTCACGTACCTTAAAAAATCTGAAACGTATTTCTTAATGTCAAGTCTCCTCCTAACAACAGCCTCTTTCCTGGGTCCCTGCCTGACTTAGCACCCTCAACGTCATATTTGTGGTTACAAAAACATTGCCTTATTCCTCCCCTTCTCTGGGCAGTTTCAGGCTTTTATAGAGAGTTGGGCTAAAAGTTCATGTGATGGTAGATCCTGCCAACTGGCAAGCTACACTCTAAATTGAACTTTTCTAAACTGGAGGTTCTGAATGTAACGGTTTATTAATTTTTGAACTACATACATTGTAGTTGGCTATCATTGCTGGGCAAATTGCGTTGTCTCTCTGTGTTTGTTTCCTCATTAGTAAATGAGGTACTGCTACTTACCTCATAGTGTTGTGATGAGGGTAAAGAATATGGTCTATAAAAAGCTTCTCAGAAAGGGACGTGAGCACGTGGTCACCAGAAATAATACTTGCTGTAGTGTAAGGCAGTTGGACCTATAAGCTCTTAAATGAGCCCTGTATAACCAATGATAGTATTTATACTTATTGTTGATATTAGTCACAAATAATGACTTGCCTTTGCATAATGCTCTTACTTTCCAAAATGTATGATTTAATAGAAAACTTAATCCCCAAAGTATCCTTGCAGGAAATGAAACCTGTTATCCCAATATAACCGTGAAAAAACTCCAGCCAAATAATAGAGGGACACTAAGTGCAGGTTACATTTACAGGAACGCATTCTTCGTTCCTCAGATCCAATTGGCCTCAGCACCTTAGCTCTTCCTAACTCTCCTCTGCAACATCACATCCCTTCCACAAGTCTGATGTCAGTCAGCTCCAATAACCTTGAAAAGTGCCACCATCTTTAGTAAATCTCAAAACCACCTTCCTTTCCCTTATTTTCTGAGCCTTCATTCACAGGGATGATGATGTTTCAAACAAAAAGAACTATGTGACAATAATCTCTGACCCTACTTTGCTCTTCAAAGGGTTTAAACATATTATAAGTCCTCAACCCACAGTGACCACCTCCTATTTGGCACCTTGTTATCAGGAGGAGAGGGGATGTAACTAGAGTTTCTGACTTTCCTCACTTAGGCACCAATAGCATGGCATAAAATCTGATTTACAGATGTTATCTGGATAGGTGGAATACATACATGTAGTCATATGTGCATATATACTAGCTTTAATAATACAGTATATAGTATAGCTTTATATATGAAGTAAAATTTTATAATACATAATAATATAGTTTTTAAAGCTTATATGTACATATGTATATATAACTTATTACTAAAAGTAAAGCCTCCTTGTCTATGAAATGGAGATAATAATACTAGTAAATACTTCATGAAGCCATTGTGAGGAATAAATGAATTAATACATGCTAAGTAAACACTTAGAACAGTCCCTAATACATAATACATACTCAATAAATGTTATCTGTATTGTAATTATTTATTTTACATATTATAAAAGGACTTCTCATTTGTAAACATCATTCACTAGAGTATCTTAAATATTTAGCTTCTTCAAGGCACCATTTTAAAAAATTTACCAATATCTATTTTCCAATACAACTTTCAGAAAAACATGTTTTTACGAAATGGCATATTATCTTTCTTAGAAGACACTGAGAGTATATACTAATAAATGTGCCATAAATCAAACCAGGTACCCCTAACAACTATTAGCAGGCCGTAATTCAGGATCTTAGCAACAATTATTTTATACCATAAGACTTGTCTATTCCTCAATGACACTACTATAATTAAACATATTAATTTTCTAAAATCGATTCATCCTCAATAGCTGTTTAATTAAGCACTGTTTTCAGAAATAATGGCATTGGGAAAGATTTAACTATGCTTACCTTGGTACATTTGTGTCAAGTTCTAGTACAAAAGTAGCCATCATTCAGGAGGACTTGAACACCTCCAGCCCAGGACCATGACAGCCAAAGCTGGAAACAGTCCTCATCCATGACGATCTAAGCATGGTCAGGGCTGAACCAACTAACCTTCTGCCAACCACATACAATCAAAGCGAGGAAAAATAGCCAGAGGCAGCTTGTTATGTTCCTCCAAGGGAGAATGGGTGTTTTATTAAGGGCCACTTTCTTCAGCTCTGATTCTTTCTTCACTTCTTTGAAAAGAAATCCTCACTTTGAACTCTACCAGTTTATATGAATTTTGCATATTTAGAGCAGAGTTTTGAGCAACGTTTTCTCAAGTGTGTTCCACAGGACACTGGTCCTGCAAGATATTAATAGGTGTCATTTTAAAAAATTACATATGTGTATACACACACAAACACATACATATATCAGGGTTGTCTGGTCAAAGAAAGTTGGGAAACACTAGATTAAACAGAATTATCACATTTGTTTATCATGGAATTTCTCAGGATCCTTAATATGTTACTGTGACTCTCTAAGAGGGAGCACACTGAGCCATATCTCTCAGCGTCTTCTCACAAAGCATCTTTCTAATTTCCATGTCCCATGGCACATCGTTTGGAAAACTGCCTTAGAATATGATATGTCACATATTTCTCATCTTTTGCTTGTATCCCTTTTCTCAATTCTGAACAGAATTGTTTCTTTTTTATTGTATTTTTAGTATATCCACTATTTTGTACTACAGGTAATGGAATCCACTTACTGTGTCAAAAACATTGTCTACTCCTGAAATTAAATCTCTTAATGCAATGATTTCTTGATCTCAAAAAAAATTAATTTGCACTAATGCATAATTAAATAGGAAATTATAATCCCAGAATCAAAATTTTACAATAACCTATGATTTTGACCACACATTTTTTTCCAACCAAATGGCATGAAGTTGAACTTATGGTTGTCATATGACTCTGGTGAACAGTTGCCATTATACCCTCAAGAAACCATAGCAACCACCACTGATAATCTGTACACTCTCTTATAATAAAATCATGTTATAAATAAATAAACAAAAATAAAAACATATTTATTATAAAATCGTATCACTCTGGAACAAGAAAAGCTCTAAAGTTTGGGGATACCCTTTTTTTCTTGAAGTGCATCATTACTCCTAGAGAATGCTAATATTCAATGACATCAAATTGTTCTCATAGAACTAAATGGACTCCCAAATGCTAAGCAGTTATTGGTTATAACATATCATGCCTATTGAAACTTTGATACTTACATTTGGACTTTAGACTTGATGATAAGTCTCAAATTTAGACAAAAGTCTAAAGTCCAAATGTATATTATAGTACAACTTCTATGTATCAAACTCTATGAATCCAAGCCTGTAGGGAAATTTCAAAGAACTTGAGTGTATCTCATATACGGAGATATTGGTCACATTGATTTGTATTTCTCTCTCAATGTTGAAAGAAAAATGGTGCATTAAAAAAGAAAAATAATAAACCCATAAAATCATTTGATAAAGTCAGTCTCTACTTGCATCATGATGAAAAGCTATGTTTAATTTAACCAAAATCAAAAACTGCCTAAAATGACCACTTTGATGAAGTGCTCCCAAAGCTGCTCCAGTATTTTTTGTTACAAATCAGAACATTCAGCATGTCTTTTGCACTAAACTTAATTCCAAGTCTTTCAGAGCCTCAAAAGAGGATCCAGCCTCAGGTTTCTGGCATAAAAACCTTCACGTAGCCTGAAGAATTCTCCTAGGCACATCAGAAGTAATCAAATTTCGTGTTAACTATTAAATTACAAACATTCACTTATGTTTTCCAAACCTCTGTTGAAAAATTCAAAAGGCCTTTAGAAAACATCCGTAAACCAAAGCCCAGGTTGGCAAGTGAAGCCGTTTACCTGGGCGACCGAAACAAAGAGGGGTGCTTGCTGTGCCTTCAGGCATATTGCGAAGTGGCACGCGAGGTACCCCATCCCTATTGTAAGGCACAAATTCTTTGTGACACTGGGAGACACCGCCGAACAAAAATACTATTAGAAATGCTTCAAAAGGAACATTTTTGGCTGCGATGGAGACTTTTGACATTATTTATTAGGTTCAAAACTACTTCACAAAAGCCTAACAATGGTTCTGTGGAAACCAGTACATCTGAGGCCCTTTCTGTTGTTCTGGGCAGGCATTGATTTGAAGATGGGCAGCCCTCGCGGAACAATTCCCTCGCAGCGGTCAATGGAAGTGAGCATTCACCCCGGGCCTAGGAGGGGCCTGTGAACAAACCGTATGGAAACGCTGGGGTGGGCGGGAGGGGGGAGCAGAGCCAGCCTTGATTAACCTCTTTGAGGGGAGATGGGTGGGAGCCCCGGCAAGCTGAGGAAGGGGCGCTCCTGCCACATTGCCGTGGAGGGAGGCGTCTGCCCTCAGCCCCCTTTTCCCCAGGAGATGAGGATGCTTGGGGAGCATCTCCAGTGCCATAGCAACTGCGCCTCTTCTGACTGGATTTCCGGGCACGCCCTGGAGCCTGCTTTGGGAATATGGGCTTGCCAGCGCGCCCACTGTGGCTGCCATCCTCTCCTCCAGCTTGGCCTCTGAAGAACTCCAGGAGACCCTCGAGGGGGCAAAAGGGGTCTGGCTTCCCCTGCAGAGACCGATGGCCGTGGAAGGCCTCGCAGCAGGACCTGGAGGACAAAGAAGGGCAGGAGTGACACTAAAGTGTGCGCACTTTACCCACCCTGCTGGGTTTTCTAAAAAAAAAAAAAAAAAAATTCTCCTCATAACTGAATGTTTCAGAAATCAACATTTGCAATGTTCAAAGAGTGGGGAAGGGAATGCCCTAACGTTATCCTCACGTGCTCCTCCACATTCCTTTAAGAAAATAAAATGCTATCTGCCCCTTTCCCATTTTTTGAAAGCAGCCCCTCCAAATAATTTTTACAGGATCCTCATAAAACTTTTTATTTCAAGTAAAACTGTTCAAAACTTCTAAAAAGAGGGAACCAGAAGAATTGGCATCTCAAATAGGGCCTCAGATTCTAAATATGGGAAAAGTTTGTGAATGGGAAATTGTTAAGTAGAGTTAGATATGCAAAACAAATGGACCCACAGCCCATTTAGCCTTACAACTGATCATTTAAAAATCCAAGAGGCAGTTACTTCACGAGTTGTGTTAGAAATTTCAAACCAGCTGAAAATGAAAACCATTAGTGAATTAATATGATGCTGGGTCTACACATACAAGCACACTAATAATAATAGATTTGATTTTTCTCTTTGTCCAACCAAATCATTTATTCATGTAAAAGATGAGGTATGGTATTTTTTTTACAATACAGCCATTACTGTAAAAGAATGTGTATGTATGTATGTATATTCTACCTGCATTTCCATATATACATATATATATATATTGTGTGTATGCATATATCATATATATATACAATTTGAAGTTTTTACCTGATACATTCTGCCCATTGACCCACACAAATTAAAGTCTAATTCTTCAGTAGTTAATTAAGATTATTTACATGCTTTAGATCACTTTCTACACGTTTTTACAGGGCTTTGAACAGCATGGAGATGTCTAGAATATTTGGAACAATCTACAGGATCATTTGTAAATTCAAAAAAAGTGTAAAAGATTTAAAATGTACATTACCTTCCTGACAGTGGTGTCAAATAGCCAGTCTATCTCTAGGTAGATACACATACTGTTTGTTTTATGCCCGGTATGTATCGAACATCTCCCGCAACACACTCAACATAACCAAGTCAAAGAGCGAAAAATGTTTAGTGAATCTGATTTCTCCAATGTGAGAATTATTCCCTGGAAATAAAGTGGGATGGTCTTTCAATATCTCTACGTAATTAAAAGGTTTCAGGGAGCCAAACACATTGCCTTGTGAAAACTAGATGCTTAGGAGCTGTTTCTCAATTTGGATTTCCAGCATTGGCAGGTGACCCATTTATGGTCATCAATAATCATGTAAGAAGATTCCACCGGAGAACACGGACATGGCTCTGGAATTAGGAGCAAGAGTATGACCTAGACGGAATATTCTGTTCTCTGTCTGGAACCAAAGAACAGGAATTCTTTTCCCAAACACACTTTGATTATGATGCATTTTGTAACAAACTGTCTTAGAGGGGAAGTGGGGGTATAAAGGAATAAAGGCTTTGGGGCCAGGCCATTATATATTCAAATCCTGACACATCACCTGGCCTAAGCTTCTTTGTCCTTACCTGACACATGAGGATTGTATTACCTACTTCACAGGGTTGTTAGTGGAATTGTTTGTTTATTCATTTATTCATCCATTAATATTTGAGTGTCTGTTATGTGCCTGGCAGTATTCTAGACACTGGAGATACAGAAAGAAAGAAAGCCGGTGATTTCCCTGCACTTACAGAGCTTCCATTGTAGTTGTGGGGAGAGGGAGTGGGGAACGGAAGTAGACTATTAAATAAGAAATGATGAAATGTGTAAGTGTTAGCAGGTGGTAAATTCTAAGGAGAAAAATCAAGCAGGAAAGGTTAGGAAAGACCCACATAGGTGATATTTCAGTAAAGTCCTGAAGGAAATGAAAAAGCTAACTAGTTAAGTACCTCAGGGAAGAACATGATAAAACGATACTTAGTACATAGTGAGTGCTCAATACCCATGAGCCGTTATTGTCATACTTAGAATCTTAATATAAAAATCCTCTGACCTGGAGTTAAATTGGAGGGTTTGAAAGCTGGCTCCAGCTCTAAAGTTGCAGAATCTCTATGGGCCTCCAATACTGTATCTAAACCATGGAAAAATAACAGTGCTTATCTCAGAGGGTGGCCATCTGGACCAAAACTGAAGAAGTGTGTTCAGATCTTAGCACATTGCTTTATACAGAATAAGACAAAAACATGTTAACCAACCAGCATCCTCAGCATCCCACCCTCAAGCCCAAACTCCCCAAAATGAAGGAATCTCTGACCCAGCATCTTTGGTAGATGGTCTCCCAGCCCACACCTTAACACTCTAGCCCAAGCAGTATATTCTCCTTTTTATTGAGTCAAAATATGTCTTTTGGTGAATTTCAACAAACAGTATAAACATTGGAGAAAAATCCACCAAAAAAGTTCCCTAAACAAAAGTCTACATAAAAGCAGTCTAATCCTTCTTCTGCACGACAATTCCTAGGATATTTGGAGATATGCATTATTTCCTTACACTTTCTCTCCTCTAGTCTGAACATTGGCACCATAAACACCACCACCACCATCACAACCGCATTCAGTCCCTGCTATGTTCAGGGCATTTTACTTCTATCAATCCTCTAGTTACAACATCTCTGCAAGGCAGGAATGATCGTTAGCTCACAAATGGAAATACTGGGCTCAAAGAACATTTTGGGGACTTGATCATGGCTACAGAGCTGAAAAAGGGAAAAGCAGAGATTTGAGCTCAGATATTCCTTATTCCAAAGCTCATTCCTTCTGGTACGTTTCCTTCCTTTTAATCATTCCTCCTGTTTGTGATTTTGAGACACGTCATTATTATATATCTTATTCTGTGCTATGAATTCACAACTTTCTTATCTTTAAAATGGTGATAATCACATTATCTGCCTGAGAGTGGTATATGAGGATTTCATAAAATAATGTGAAATGCTCTGCACAGTGTCTGCCATATGATGAGATCTTAATAAATGGGGGCTGGAATGATGATGATGATAATGATGATAATTATCCTTATCATTGTTATCTGGTACAATACTTGAATCATCAAATAACTTGTTACCAACTCACACTTGTTATTAACTCACACTTTCCCCCAATACAATACTTGACAACAAGTAGACTTCCATTAAAGGCTGTCCGATACAGTTCTTATAGAACCTTCTAAAATAGGATCTGCCATTGAGTCAGTAATGTGGCTGTTTATATTGGCATTAGAAACAAAATATAACCAATTAAAAAGAGAAAAAAAAAAGAACTAGGAACCACAAAGTGAGACTTACCTGATGGGACAACATGTGTCTTGGAGTTTCGCGAGGGCTGGCTCTGAAGTCTCACATGTCTAATGACATGCGTGCCGACAGCCTCCAGATGCACAGGGTATACTGGGTCAGATTGAATACACTTTTTTGACATTTGCTGTTCCAAAAATGGATGGCTCCAGGCCTGCTTGGGTTCTCCTCGGTCTCTCTCATTAATTTCTTGTGTGACAGTGAATATCAATGGGGTCTCGTCCCATTCAGTGGATGGTGTTGTGGAGGGACTGCTTTCTCCATGTTTTTTTTCTTCAAAAGAAGTGATACTTACAGGAGGAGACCTGGGGATGCTGTACTGGCTAGTGCAAAGCTGTTTTTTCCATGCCACTGCAGTCGGAATCCTTTCTGGAAATACGTAACAGGTAAACACATTAGTGTGAAAGAATATCACTGCCATATCACCTACTAAATTGATGACAGGAAGGATGGATTTGTGTTTGTTTCCTGTTTCTATCCTGAGCAAACAGTAATGACAAAGAAGCCAAGGACCTGGGTGACCAAGTGGGAGAAGGAGAGGAGGGAAGCGATGCGGGAAGGGAGGTAGATGCTTTTGTAGAGTTCGAGCTGTGTTGCAGGCATGATAGGAACTGCAGGAACTATATCTAACAGATACTACAAGCACATCCATTCTACAGGTCAGAGAGCTAGTCTGAGGCTTATGGGTAGAATTGTGTCCCCCTAGAAGATACCGTGAAATCCTAACCCTCTGCACCCATGAATGTGACCTTATTTGGAAATAGGGTCTTTGCAGATGGAATCAAGTTATGGTGAGGCCTTAATTCAGTACGACTTGTGTCCTTATAAGAAGAAAAAAACAGACACGGACACACAGGAAGAATGCCGTGAGATGACGGAGGCAGAGGCTGCAGTGATGTATCATCATTGCATCTATAAGCCAAGGAACACCAAGGATACAGCAACTACCAGTAGCTACAAGAAAGGCATGGAATGGAGTCCCCCTCAGAACCTCCAGGAGTTGCTAATTTTGCTGACATCTGGCCTCCAGACTGGGAGAAAATAATTTTATTTTAAGCCATCCAGTGTGTGGTTCTTTGTTACAGCAGTCCTATGAAACTGGTATATCCACAACAGTCCCAATGTACACATGTTTTCCCAGAGAAATTAGTCACAGCAGCTCTTTTCACTCAAAACAACAGAAGTGTTCAAATTTGGGGTATAGACAAGAGGAAAAAGGTGGAAAGATATGGACTGGGAGGAGGATGGAAGTCAATTTCTTGAGTTCTACGTGACAGAATCTCTTAATAAAACTCATATTCCCTGTGCTCGAGGTGCACACAAGTGGCAAAGAGGGTGCTGGCCATGTCAGGTTCCAGGGCACAACCTTGTCTGCAGGAGGAAGAATAAAGCAAATGCCTCCAGAGTCCTTGAAGATAATAGAAATGAGAGGAGGGCCAAGTAGGGGCACCCTGCGAGTATGCGCCCCATCAACAGAGGCCAGCCACTTCTCAGATCTTGTCTTTGTTGCCATGAGGGAAAGTGGGCCCAGCGTAGACAGATTTTTTTGGATTTTCAGGGAAAGCAGAAATACATTCATATATATGTATGTATTAAAATTGTAATAATATATATTGATAACAAAAGATGAATACAAGTCATGTTTGGCTTCTGCAATTATAAGAGATGCTCAAAGTGGTTACCATCAGTGTAATTTTAATCCAGTTTTTTTGTTTCTTAAAATGTGTATACATTGTTTTGGCACCCTCTGTGTGTGTGTGTGTGTGTGTGTGTGTGTGTGTGTGTATGTATGTGTATGTATATATATATATATATATATATATATATATATATGGACTCCTGATTTTTAAATGTTGGTAACACACTTGATTTTTTTTTTTAATACAGGATGGGCTACATAAAACATACCCACTCTCTGAATCGCCGCAGACCACTAGTTTGCATCTTTGGCCTATGGTCAGCCTTATAAAAGTCACACTATCATTTATCTTCTTTCATACCATCTTCATCTCAGAACATGATTTTATAAATATTCAGCTAGGAACCGTGGGAATGCATTTGCAAGCTCTGTGCCTAAGCAGATTTTAGAGCTCTAGAAGTCTCGTCTACCTCCAACACTTTAGAACAACTAAGCTCTTAGTTTTAATTGATTGCCCCAAGTTTGAAATGGTGGAAAAATTTATCAAGCTTTCCCAAGTGCAGAGAAACATCTAGAATCTTTCAAAACAGTAGCTCTGGGACTCTTAATCCCAAAGGAAAATCTACAACACCAGAACCAATGGCATTTGATCAGCCTTCATTCTGTTGTTCAAATATCAAGAAAGGGATAGAAGGCCTGATGGCATTTTACACACCTTCATACCCTTGAAGTCATGGGTTACATATGGATTGAAAGAGACCTTACCACCCTCATCATCCACCTCTGCTTAGATACCTCCAGAGGCCTGAATCCCACTACCTCTGCATCAGATCTCACTGCTTCTCAGAAGAGCAGATAAGTAATTTTGTATTTGCAATATATATGGCATATTTAGATAGACGATAGATGGTAGATAGATGATAGATAGATCGATAGATATAGATAGATAGATATAGATAGATAGATAGATAGATATAGATAGATAGATAGATAGATAGATAGATAGATAGATAGAAATAATCTAAAAGTCACCTTATCTGATATTCAGACAGGGGATGACCACGTCTATTTATATAGTAATTTTACCAATATTTGTTGAGCATATACCATATACTAGGGTACTACTCCAATGACAAAATGTTTCTCAGGCTAACAGAATAAATCATTTTGAGACTACATTGACCAGCTGATTAGAGCAAAATGGACTTCAATACACAAACCCAGAGCCTCCCAGTTTCACAGACCCCTGAAAGAATTTCAGGTTTTTTCTATGATACAACTATCAGGTTGCCTGAATTGAATAGAACAACCAGTTGTTTGGGCATCACACAGAGACAGCAGAGATGGCTGGAAATGGAAGGGCCTTTTGCAATCCCCAATGGCTTCCAGTCTTTTTTTCTATTTTAATTTTTCAAATTTAACCACCAAGATAGGGACAGAACTGGAGCCAAAATCCATTGCTCATGATTTAAAGTCCAGTGCTCTTTGCTAGGTTACACGCCTCTTAAGTCTAATTCAGTATTTCCCAATCCTAGCTACATATTAGCCAATATCTGGCATGCTTTGAAAACTACAGATATGTGGTCTCAGGACCCCAATTTCTATAGTTTGTAACCCCCTCAGAGAGTATAATGTGCAATCAGGGAGTCACTGGTCTAATTCACTCATCAGAAATTTGGGCTATTGTTATAAACTTTATTCAGTCCAAACAATCACGAACATGCTAGAACCACAGAGTTAGGGATGTCTTTCTCCTCAGAGTATTACTACTCTGTGGACAACCTCATTTCAGACACCAGAATTACACACCCCCTTACAACTTGTGTATTGCTTTACATTTCATTTGCTTTCATACTCATAACCCCACTTGAGCCTGATAAATATGCTTCAGCTCATTCACTTTACTGAAGAAGAGATGGATGTCAGAGAGTAAGCACCTTGTCCACACACTAGTCAGGCATCAGAGAAGATGGGGGTGGGACCCATGTCTTAGCTTTGGAAGGGTTTCTGTTTTGCCACTACACAATCAAGGCCAGCAGCGCCAGAGGAAACATGGCTACCATGACCCAGGCTTGATGAAGGGGAGCATGCAAACGTCCACACAATAACCACTTACAAATAGTGGGCACTGACCACCGACCAGGCAATACCCCACTGTCCATGCCTTAGCCCTTACTAAACACTATCAGCATTACGTCTAAGGTTCAGAAGAAGGGCTCCTTAGGTTGAGAACTCAGCCCATGGCCCAATGACCGAAATCAGCTCCCATGAAAGCCCACATTCTAACTGCTCCCCCAGGCTACCTCTCTGTGTGTTCACTCACTGATGCAAGAGCCCAACTTTTCCCAACTGCTGAGGCACTGGCTTTCTGGTGCTTTGTTTGATAAAAAATTCTTCCTAACATTCAAGTTTTGCAATTTATTTTAATGTGTGGGCAACTCTGCCTCTTCTATTGTAGTGCAGGTCTTCCATCTGTTGCTAATTTTATTTGAAATCATATTGTGGCAGACAGGAGATTTCAAGGTACAATAAAATAAACCTTGGAGCTAAATGTATTTTACAGAAGCAATTTGTCTTTCTCTTGAGCTGCAAAATAGCTCATGATAAATCATGGCAGGTGCTGATTTATTCATTGCTATTCATTAGGAAAAGACAAATATGGTAAATGCTGCACATTCAACCCCTCTGAGATACCAGCGAGCATGATGCCACACCCCTTCATACCCGCTCCTGGCAGCTACCCCTCAATCCATAACGTCTGTGTGTTTGTGTCTGTGCTCTGTCTCTCCCACTCTCTTAGGCTTCTAACTTGAGCATGTTCATGTTCTAAAAAGACTAGAGGCAACTGTCCTAGAAGGAGAAATGAAATCCAAAGACAATTAATTCCTCAAAGCTCATTTTGCCCTTTGCTGGAGGCACAAAGAGGGGCTAAAGGTAATGAGTTCCTCTCCTGCAAATCTAAAATTAAACTGTAAGCCTTAAGTAGGTCTTTAGTGAATGCTAAAAACTCTAGCAGTGCACTCTTTCAAAGCCTCCTTAGACTGCATAATGGAGTTTAATGGAGTCTGCCTCCTCCCACTCACTAAGTCTCCTAGCTGTGGCGTGAGAGTCGTTTTTAAGCTGTTGGGGTTGAGTCCATGGGAGAAGTCTGAGATGGATCAAGCCCTGAACAGTGGTGAGCTTAGAGGCCAAGTGCACAAGCTCTGAGCCCAGGCTTCTTGGGTCAAATCTATGTGTTCCCCCTCCTGACTGTGTTACGGAGGCCAGGCTACTCCAGTACTCCCTGCCTTGTTTCCCCATTCGTAAAATGGCAATAATAATAATGCCTACCGCACAGGGCTGGGATGCAGATTAAGTGAGCTAATAAACAAGGGCTTAGAGCAGTACCTGGCACATAGGAAGTGCTCAGCTGGCCTTGGCTATTATTGTTCTTATTGTTACTGAAAATGTTTCTTCCCACCTCTCCCTCTCTCGCTCCTGAATGGCCCCTTTCAAGAATAAGGACTCAAGTGGAAAATAATTTATTTTCCATCTATTCAGTTTGCCTCATTGTACTCATGCCTTCCTTCAGCAATCTTTATTGCATGCCTACTGTATGCCTTGCCCTGCGTTTGGCCCGACAGAATAAAGCAAAGGTGGAGCTTACAATCTACTGGGGGAGATGGCAAACGGAGGTCACCACTAAGGCGTTACAAGTGATGGACAGCGTTACCAAGGAGACAGCAAGGGGCTGAGATGAGAAACATGTGTGGAGACCTGTGAAGGTGACTTTTAATCTGAGACTGAACCAAAGGCTAGAAAGAACTTCGTCATGCACGAGTGGGAAGAGAGGGCATTCCAGCCTGATAAGGACTGAAGTGTGGGTTCCCTATGCTTCAGTGGGTTGTACCTAAAAGAACCCCACCAGTTTCTCAAGCTGAGGATCTGAGAAAGGTCCCGTCACAGCTCAGATGCAGAGAAGGGAGGGATAATCATTGTAAAATATGCTCAGCGCATTCTTTATCACGGAGACCTATAAGAGCTTTACC
>NW_017731518.1:1431028-1449150 GCF_001890085.2 Hipposideros armiger | reverse complement strand
CTCACCTGAGGGGAAGTAAAACACTTTTGAAGGTCACAGCCATGGACATAGACCCACTGAAAGACTGATATTTAATCCTAAAACTATAGACTGTTCCCCCTCCCCCACACCTTATCACTACACAAACAGGTCCCCAGGGTAATAGTGGATTTCAGTTGAAAGAGCTGCAAGATGCAAACTCTCTCAGGAAGAGTAGTTAGAGAAGCCCAACGTCCAGAGAGGTGACAAAAGGGAGAAGGCTGGAGAAATTTGAAACCTGTGGCACCTAGAGCTACAGCAAATATGAAACATAGCCCAACACTAGCCAGATGAACGTTAAACCCACACCGAAGATCTGTTTATCTCAGTTCCTATTCCCTGATACATCATGCTTGGCTTTCAAAATGACGAGGGGTACCTAAAGAAGAGAAAAAATACAATCTGAAGGGACAAAGCAAGCATAGAACCTGACTCAGTTATGACACAGATGTTGGAACTATCACAGAAGGGATTTAAAATAACTATGACTAATATGCTAAGATTTCTAATGGAGAAATTAGGCAACATGAAAGAGCACATGAGTAAGGTGAATAAAGAGATGAAAGTACTAAAAAAAGAAATGCTACATGATCTCACTTATATGTGGAATCCAAAAACATCAAACATGTAGAAGCAGAGAGTAGAACAAGATATACTAGGGACATGGAGGTGGGTGGAATGGGGAGATGTCGGTCATAGGGTACAAAGGTGCAGCTACACAGGATGAATAAGTCTAGAGATCTAATGGACAGCATAATGACTATAGTTAATACTGTACTGAATACTAGAATAGGCTAAGTGTAAATTTTAGATGCTGTCATCACACACACACACACAAATGGTAACTATGTGAGGAAATGATATTCTAATGAGTTTAACAGCAGTAATCATTTCCCTATGCATATGTGTATTTCATCATTACATTATACATGTTAAACATATGCAATTTTTATTAAAAATAAAATACAGCAACAACAAAAGAGAAAGACTAAAAGCACAAAACCCTGTAACAGAATTGAAGACTGGGCTCATCAGTAGACTAAACATGGCTGAGGAAAGAATCAGTGAACATGAATATAGGTCAATAAGAACTCCTACCTACCAAGAGAGAAAGAAATGGGGAGGGGGAGGGCAGGGGAGGGAGAATGGAATATGCAAGAACTATGGGACAACCTTATAAGAAATAACAATGGCTGGGAGCTTTTTAAGCAATGACAAAACACAAAACCATAGATCTAGGCAGCTCAGAGAACATTAGGCAAGTTAAACGCCAAAAAGAAAGAAGAATTATATCTAGCCATATCATATTTAAACTGCATGAAACCAAACACAATAAGAAAATTTGGGGTGGGACGGGTGGGCAAGAAACACCTTATAGAAGGATAAGGGTAAGAATTAAAGTGGACTCCTCATCAGAAACCACACAGGCAAGAAAAGAGTGGAATGAAATATTTACAAAGTGTTGAAAGACAACACCAACCTAGAATTCTATATCCAGAAAAATTATCCTTCAATACTGAAGGAAAAACACTTTCTCAGATTAAAAACAGCGAATTCACTGCAACAAATATTAAGAAATTCTTCACGGAGAAGGAAAATAATATAGGTCATAAACTCAGATATACATAAAGAAAGGAAGAGCTCAGAGAAGGAATACATAAAATAAAATCTTTTATTTTTCTTTGTTTTTAATTGATTTAAATGGCCCCCTCTACCCTTTGTCATGTCTCTTTTCCTTGCTTTATTTTTATTCAGTATAACAATATACTACATATCTAAGTATGTCCATCTTCCTTACAAGAACGTCAGCTCTATGACCGCAAGTATCGTGTCTGAATTGTTTTTGAAAGTCCCAAGCACCTGGCAGGTACTGGATACTCAGAAAATTATCTTGGAAAGCAGAAATGAGTGAATGAGTTTCTCACCCTCCAATGGGTGCTCTTCGGCATTACAGCATCCCCCTTTTCCATCCCCACCTCATCAACCTCAAACTCCCCTTCAGCAGACTTGTCTGGGGGTAACCACTTCACTTCTTTTTCCACAGAAATCGATCCATGTTGATGAGTTCGCTGCAGTCACCCATTCCAGCTTTAGTGTCTTGTCTCCTACCAAGGATGACAAACTAGTTCCATCTCCAACGTCAGTATCCCAAATTGGTGGTGGCATTAATTTTTTTAAGAAGCATTCCAGGGCTGTGTCTCAGTTCATGGGGAAACTACAGATGTCTACCATGGATGTGAGACACTAAAATGGCCACAAGAGGGGCAGGTTCTTGTCCTAGTTCAGGCACTCTGCGAGGTATCGGGGTGCCTGTCCTGTCCTTCCACAGCGGGGATATTCCTTCTCCTGATATCAATCACCTCCCTTCCTCTAGTAACCTCACCCATGGAGTCAGCCTCTCACCATGCAGCAGAAGGTAAGTAAAGAGCATTCAGACACACTTCACCCTCTTCCTAGGACACCACCTTTTCCCCATGACACCATCAGCCTTACTCATTTACACTTGAATCACAGACAACATCCAACCCCTGGATATAGATATCAATTGCAATGTTTTGTTTTTCAACTTCTGGGCTAGACTACAAATCATTTCAAACACAAGGTATAATTTGAGAACCAGTACATTTAGTTTCTGGCATATTCATTGAATGAATGTCTCCAGGCCTTACTATTCTTGTTTACAGAAGAATTAAAATGATCTCTAAATTATTCTCCAGCCCTAATCATCCTGTGAGTTTCTGAGGGTTTTTTTTTTAATTGTACTGAACATTTTTTTCTTTAATTATTTTTTGAAACATCATGTTATCATATGAAATTGCCATTTTGTAGGTCAAAAATGGTCAAATATAGGCAATATCACATGTGACATGATATTGTCAGGCTTACAATGATCATACTTCTATTATCATGCTTACAAGAATATACATGACATATACACACTGGTTAAAGAAAACTGCCACAGACCCACCCAATTTCATTATATGAAAACTCACAATTTATTCATCCATTCCCTTATTGATGGGTGCATGAGTGAAGTCCAGCTTTGTTTTGTTTTATTTTTAATATTATAAACAAGGCTGTTATGAACATCCTTGTATTTGTCCTCTGTTGCGTGTACTCTAGTTTCTCCAGGAGTGGAATAGCCTAATCATAGGGCAGGCATATCTTCAACCTTACCGTACAATACCCACGGTTTTCCGGAGTGATTTTATCAATTTACTCTCCCACCAACAGTGTGTAAGACTTGTTCCACATCTTTGCCAGCACTTCCTACTACTTGATTCTGTTTTCAATTTTTTTTGTTTTTCCATTCTGGTGGGTATAAAACAGTACTGCATCGTGGTTTTAATTTGCATTTTATTGATAAATAATGAGCTTGAGCATCTTTCCTCCCACCAACTCTTTAATCTGAATTACTTCCGAGCTATATACCTGTGGGTTGAGTTTCAGCCCCTTTCCTTTCTCCTGCCCTTCATATTCTAACCAGCTGGTGAATAGTGACAAAGCCCTGGAGGACACAGTGGGGAGCACTTGGATAAGCCACAACGTCCATAATCTGCCTCTAAAAAACAAATAACCAGGAGTTGACCCTCAGGGATTGTACTCGTGCAATTCAACTGCCATGACCCAGTGTAATATTTCATGTCTTGCTAAAACTCTGGCCAAGCACTATTTTGCATGCAGCTAAGTACTTGACCAATTCTTTCATCTGAATGATTAGCTTATTTCAACCACAGCTTGCTTGAGATACAAAAGGCTTGTGCTACCTGCCTGTGGTATCACTCCAGATGGCAACTTAGCCTTCTTACACAAAATGGTTTTCATATTTCTCCCTCTTTCCCCTTAAGGATGTGTAGTTTCTCAATGACCCCTTTTAAATGTGATACTAAGATTGAAAAACATTGTAAACCACATTATTCAACAGCATATATTCAGGAAAGCAACAACTTCATTGTATTTATCCTGTAGGAAAAAAGCAAAAATGTTTTTACCTCAAGCTAGAGAATACAGGAGGAATGATATCTTTCTCAAATGACTCTGGGAGTAAATGATTCTGATGAATAAAATTAAGGAGAAGGGTGGAAAAAAAGTCACACATAGAGTCAGAAACAATTGAAAAAGGAATCCAGGCTACCCCCAACCCTGGCCTTTGTTGAAGGGATCACTGGATATCTATGTAGATATTATTTTGAAATTTAGAGCTTCAACTTGTATGAACATGAATGCCCATGCTGAGTTTTTGCATGCCTCTGTGAAACAGCAAAAAGAACCCTACAGACCCTATTCTTGCATTAAAGCAGCACACTGTGGAAAGCCTGAAAATAAACCATCTATGCTTGATTAATTAGGTTTGTAAGTATTGTTTCAGAACCAAACAATATTTCTAAAGATTTCAATAGTTCAAAGATTGCCCTATGGCCGTCTGGCCAATACATCTTCTAACACACGCAGTTTACAAGCATTTTTCTTCCCAATATGTTGTCTTTGGTTGGTGCGACATTGTTTGGGTGCAGGGCTATTTGGGTCATAGTGGTTTTCTCCCCTGCACAGCAGTGGTGCTGAGCACAGCACTTTGACCATACATCTTCCATGTCATTTCCATCAAAGGCACATGATACTTCCTGGTGACCAATCGGGAGTGGTCCAGCATCCTAACAGAGGGCATATTGGTAAACCAAGCTTTCTTAATGACAGCCATTGTTCAAGGCCAACAAAAGGGAGGTCCTGAATATTAACATGTGGCCTTGTGTAAAGGTCACCGGTATGGCACATCCATCATATTTCACAACCGAGAAAGAGAACTTTATAAGTTCTGTCAGAACCTACTGTTGTCCAAATAAATGTACTGGGCTGACAGCTGACACCAACAAGGCAAATGATCTTGAGTGATGATCTCCTCTTATAACAAATATTCTTTCACTTCTTTGAAGCAGCAGCAGACACGATGGTGAGAGGCCATGCTTAAGGAATATACCTCGAGGCCACAGGGGTTTAGAATAACAAGGCAGCCCAATTAAAATATTAATTTAATGACATGTAATCATTAGACCAAATGGCTTCTCCTTCTAACAGGCATAACTTTCTACACTGAAAAGAGAAATCACATATTTTAACATCTCAGAGTCTTGAATGGTCTTCTTAATGGTAAAGACAAGTCCATGAAAATTCTATCAATAAGATTTAGATTAATACAACTGGCATAAAAGAACTTGAAGGCCTGGGTTTGTTGACAACCCTGTGTCTTGGTTAAGGACTATCCAAAGTAAAGTGTGATGGCAGAACTGCATGGAGCTAAGTGGTGTCACCTGCATTTAATACTAAACCTAAGAGCAGATAACAAGCTTTCTTACTTGACAATCTTGGTAGAGCCAGTTCTAGGCTGGAATGTTACAGATATGTGGTTTGGTTATTAAACACCATATTTTTTTAAAAGGTGGAATTTACTTCTATTTAAGAGATTCGAAAAGAATGTAAGCAAGAGAAAGATTAGTGAATGAGCATGTGTCTCTGCTCCCTCATTCTGACCTCACTGTCATAGTCATGGAGGTGGGGGTGGGGAATGAGAGAGGGGAAGACAAAGGAGAGTTCTTTTTAGTTCCTCGGATACATCATGCTCTCATCCTCTCTCCTGCCATTCAGACATTTTCTTTCTACCTGGAATGTTTTCCACAGCCCCTGTTCCTCTGACCAATTTCTACACCTTTTTCCATTCTTTCTCTCATTCCCTAAACTGCTTAGATCCTTCTTCTGTATGTTCTCATAGTTCCTTGGACTTGCTTTATTATAACACTTGCTTTATCATAACACTCGTATCGTAACACTTGAAATTGCTTATTGAATTCTCTTGCTTCAGAATTACTCCAAATTCCATGAGGAGAGAAACAGGGCATGTCAATTTCATCATTGTAGATGTTCCATAAACATTTGTACATAAATAGTAGCTTCCAATAATAAAAGAGGATCAAAGTCTGAACTCATCGCCTCTTGACTTATAATAAGTTTCTGGTAAATAAAGAAATTCTCATGCACATGAAGGAAGAATTCAGCATTGGAGCAATTTGCCTTTATTTAGAACATACCAAGTAACTACAACAGCCTCATCAATTCATACTCTATTATTTCAGAGCAAGGCATAATCAGACAAGGGATACAAAGACGTCAGCTTTTGAACTATCTTTGAAAAGGGCATTGCTAGGCAAAATAACCATACACATAATGCATCAGAGACAAAGTCACCCAAAATAATGGTGGTTCCAAACACTCAGCCACTTGTCTTGGCATTGAGTCCTCCTTTCCACCTCTGTATATTGACTCTACTTAGAATGTCCTCCACTTGAAGTGTTGTCTGTCTGTTCACATCCTATTGGCCTTAAAGGCCCAGGGTAAGTACCACTTCTTTGGTGAAGCCTTCACACTCATGCTCATGACACTCTCTCTGATTTCTGAATGACTGAGTTCTTCCTATATTCTCACTGGACACTGGACACATTGCAATTGAAAGTCTTAGATGAGTATAGCTTTTATTTCTTTTTTACAAAAGAAGTTGTAAATTATTTGAGGGAAGAATCTGCATATTTATACTTGTCTGAATCTAACCCAGTGCCTAGTGTATGGCACTCTGTGAGTGTTCACTAAATATTTTCTAAATAAATGCATTAACATGTAAAATAATCGTAACTATTTAAGAAAATTCTTACAAAAAAATCTCTGTTGCTGATGTTTCATTAAACTTATATAGCAATCATGTTTTTTTCTGTCTACACACACACCACACACACACACACACACACACACACACACACACACACACACACTTTTAGGCCAATGATCCTATGACTCTAAGTGGTTTAATGAGAGCTTCTTTATTATTAGATTCTTCCCTTCAACTACAATGGGAAAATCCTCCAAAATGGTACCTTACTCCCATTCCACAGTGATGGGTCCAGGTTTGTGCAATTGACCCAAGCCTGGACATTCTTTCAGTGGATTTTAGTTCTTAGAACCTAAGAGACCTCATCTTAATTCCTTTCTGGAGGGAGATGCTGTGAAACATGAGCTGTGACACCATGTATTCAGTCTTCATTGAAGAAGCTACTCTGAGGAAATAAAGATGACATGGAGGAAGAATGAGAGATACAAGGTGCAGAGTCCTGGGGGTTCTCGTATTTCCTGGTTCAGATCTTCCCTGAAACTCGACTCACCCCAATTTCCATTTACTTTAGATATAAGGACACCTCTCCTTTTGACCAGTGTAATTCAGAATGATTGCCATGATGTTTACTCAAAAATGGCTTTAATAAAAGTCCACTTCTTTACACATTAAAACTGGTCTCTCCACCACAAACATCTAAGAATGATATTAGGTCCATCTGCTATTTCTCTTAAATAAATGGAGTGTTTATAAAAAAAAACAACCCGATGGTTAAATAAGCTGTGAAAACTTTTCATCCTTATAAATATGGTAAAATTTATTACCATATCTTAATGAATTAAAAAGACAAGAGTGATAATGATAAAGCCCTAGGTAACAGTAATATATAATTATATATTTCATACTGAAAATGTTGCAATCATGCATTATGAAGTAAAATATTACTAAGTTCTACTTTATCTGTGCCACTCTATAGGTGATGAAGAAATAGGCTTAGAGCAGTTAAGAGACTTGTCCAAGGTTGCCCAACTCTTGGTTGGTAGAAGCAATCTTCTAGGCTTGACTTGAGGTGCCTAGCACAATGTCTAATTCCCCACAGATACACACAGCAATTAGATCTCCCCCATTTTCTTTTTCCCCCAAATTATTGCCTTACCACTCCTGAATACCACTCCTGAATACTACTATAGGGATTCTTGAAGCTAAATTCTACAACCTCCCTTTCTGACTTAGGGTAGCCCCTAATTCTCTCTGCCTCTGTTTCCCATCAGTAAGAAAGACAGAAATCATTATTATATTCTTCCAACAAAAAGGAAATTAATGGTTGATTAGATGCCTGTTCAACACACTGAGGATGAAAACCAGTCTTCATGGTGAATTATTGAATTAGGGGGCCAACTTACAGTGAGGCTGTGTCTACACAAAGCCAAACATCCAGTCAAGTCAGCCAATTAAAAAAAAAAAGAGTTCAGTGACAGGAAAAAATAAAATTAGTTGATCAGGACTGTACAGACAAAATAAAATGAATAGCCAAATACAATACCACAGCAAAAATCCTGGCAGACTTTACAAAGTTAAAAGAGAGAATACATAAGAGTGAGACTTTCAGAAAAATACGAAAATAGGCTGAGTAATTTTGCATGGGGTTATACGTTCCTTTCTTCTATTTTTGTTTCATTTTAAGAATTAAAATTTAAGGTGGAAATCAAGAAAAAAACAAAGCCACTATCCAAAGATCTGAGTTATGCCCCAGCCTAGGATATTATTAATAAAAAGAGCGCTCTCCTTTAGTAAGTCTGGCATATGATGTATTATGATGCAATCATTCAGCATGACTTCGGTTCATATTTGGTGAATTAAATATCTTCTTTTTCTATAGGGCAAAAAAGTATATTGAGATGCATATTATTTATGGGGAATTCTAAATAACAAAATTTATTTGATGTTCACACTGGTTTTCCCAAGTCATTTTTAATACCAAGGCAAACATTGGAAAATCCCCTGTAACATGTGTAAGTTACAGGGTTGAATCTTTAGGCAGCAGTTGTTGACTAGCACTATTAGTATATGTGAATTGTGTCTTTAAGGGATGTCATTTTAATGTCCTTTATCATTTTTAGATTGATATGAGCACTGCATTATGAGCACTGCATTACTATGCTGTAATATTTAAAGCTCACATACTCTAAATAGGTTCTAAAAGTGCATTAAGTTTTAATAACTATTTACTCATAATTGTTTCATAACTATTGACTCAAGCATGGTAGGAGGAGTGATGATAATACCTTGAGTAATTTATCATTAAGAATGAGCTACAATTAAAATTGCAGATCTTAATTACTAATGTATTCATTTCACTCTCCCCCTAACCCTAAAAGAATTAGCCCCAGGAGTTAGACAAAGGAAGCATTTTCCAAGAAAAACTGGAAAGTACAGTTTCATGAAGGGAGTCCTGAACCCCAGGAATGAACAGTCGCAACGGTAACATGGACCGTTCTCTGTTACCTTAAATACTGCTGGCCATATGGAGCATTTCTGAGGACTTTGTATTTTAAAGTGTTCTGCTCATATTTTATGCTTTTCCATATGTCTCATCCTTACTCCAGAGTTCCTATTCATTTCCATAAAAATAAGATCTTTGTTTTATGAGAGTTCATTTTGCTCTCTCCCTTTACCCCAATTATGGCCACAAACCCCTACTTGGGATGTTGCAGCCACTCTAGGGCCAGCTGATTGTGGCCAGATGAATAGAGAATTATTTGGAAGAAAAACAGCAGCAGCAGATGATCTGTGGGGCTGTAGAGCTCCTGTTTTCTCTGCTCGTTCCAGCCATCCCCGAGCGGAGGATAATCAACCTGACACTGCTGTTGAACTGCTTCAAAAACGAATCAGATGTTTACAGAAATCATTGTGGCAATGCTGAAGGAAGTGCTGAAGGAAGATATAATTTGGTTAACCGAAAATTAACCAAAATGTGCTTTCTGAAAAAGGCAGCTCCCTGTAGTTTGGGGTTGACTTCCAGCAATCATCCAAACAAAACAGTTGGCGCCTGTGTTGGCGACAAAATAGTATTTGCATAAAGTAGAGGGAGAAGACAAATATGCATGAAAATTAAATTTAGGCCTCTGGGTCTCCCCTTTTGGGGCCATAGAAGAGCTGATTACATGTTCACAGCTGGAATTGGTGTTGGCAGGCAGTCCTTTTTCATGGGCAGACGGAGGGTCTCCCTTTTTGAGCAACGCTCTTGTGGCAAAGCAAGAATGGCAGCATTTGAAGCATTGGATGCTTACAGACCTCAAGCTCCAAGGCCCCAAGTTGCTCAGATCTGGCCACCACTGAGTGAGGCTCAAAGTGTATGTGTCTGCTCAAGCACACCTTCTCTCTCACACTCCTCATCATACTCTCATCCGCCCAGACTGCTTGTTGTAACCTTTTGATTTATATGGCAGTGAATACAGCCAAGAGGACAGCCAGCATTCTGGGTGATTGGAAAGCTGGGTTTTGCAATGCCAAGGCTGAAGGTCACAACACGATACTGACGCTGTCTTGGAACAGGATCCCTTGGGTAATTTAATGACCAAAAGTGTGTGTTTTAGCAGCATTTGGCAGTAGTTCTCTTAGCATGGTGCTCTTGGCATCTGTGCTGGTAGATTGCAAAAATGGCCCCCATTCTCTGCCCTTCCTTTGCAATGTGACTCTACCACCATCTTGAGATAGAGTGCATTTCCCTACCCCTTAATCTAAGCTGGCCTTGTGACTTATTTTGCCCAATAGAATGTGGTAAAGGGAATAGGGAGGGCTTCCAATGATAACTTAAAGCATGAAGGATGAGCAGAAATGAGCCTGATGAATAGGGGGAAATGGGCAATCGTGTCCACTGCCAAGAAAGAGCAGGTTATGCTCAATAACAGTATCGAATATTGATTGGGCACTCATAATGTGTCAGGAATTGGTCAAAGCATTTTACTTGTATTAATGAATATAATTCCACCACAAAAACCCAGTGAGATAGGTATAATTATTACTCTTTTTTTTTTCAAATTAAGAAAACAGGCCCAAGGTTGTTAAGAATCTTGGCCAACAGCCCACAGATAGTAATACGCAGAGTTGGTATTCAAACCCAAAGCCGTTTTGCCTCAGAGCCCATAGTCTTTCCCCCATTATGCTATGGTACTCTTGAAAGAACTAGAAGACTAGCAAGACAAGAACAGGTTGTCACAGGCAGGAGCTAGGACTGCTGCAATAGCCTCACATCCAGGGTCCCATGTCTATTCTCATGATCCTCAGTCTATTCTCGATAGAGCCACCAGAAAGATCCTTTTAAAAGTTTAATCAGATCATGTTACTTCCTCACTCAAACCCTTCCACTGGTTTCCCATTGCAATTACAGAAAAAGCAAAATGTCTTATCATGGTCGCAAGTCCACCAGCTCTAGCCCCTTCCTACCTCTCTACCTTTCTACCTTACTACCTCAGTCTTCTTCACTCCACTCCAGCTTCTTGACCACTCCAAGCTTATTACCACCCAAGTTTCATGCCTTTGCATTAGCTCAATCTCTTGCCTCCTTCAAGATTTGCACAAATCTCACCTCCTCAGAGAGGCCATCCTTGATTGCCTTCTCTAAAATGGCACCTCTCAATCTCATTGTTCTCTCCTAACTCTGATTTGAAGACATATAATACGAAGAAAACTTCACAGAATTTACCACTGCAAGAAATTATGCTATTTCTTTGTTTACTTGTTTACTGTCTGGCTGGTCTACTAGAATGTACATTCCACAAGATAAGGCCCGTGGTATTCTTGTTTATTGCCTAAGCCAATGTCTTGCATTAAAAAAAAAAAAGGGCGGGGGAGTTGTCACTTTGTGAGGGGTGAAAATCATAACTATTGCATTGTTTTGTATACCTGAAACTATTTTTTTTTAAAAAGCACTCAATACATTTTACAAAATATCCCAGAGCCTTGATGTTGCTTAAGATTGCTTTAGTTTAAAAAGTTTCAAAAATTTTGGAATATTAACCAACAAGTATGCCCAGAACAGGACAAGTAGGGGTGTAAGAGATAGTTAAAGAAAAGGTTCTCAAACTTCAGTGAACAGGTGTCTACCTTTTGTGTCAGGATCTTGGGATTGGGGAGCTCCTAGGTGATTCTGACCCAGATGATCTATAGATATGGTTGTCAGATTTAGCAAATAAAACTATAGGATTTCAGATAAACAACTGATATATTGCATGAGACATGTTTATACTAAAAAAATTATCTGAAGGATAAACTGGGTACTCTATAGTATATCTGAAAACACTAGACCATACTTAGAGAAATGATATTCCATCTGGAGAAAGTAAGTTTGATTGAGAAAGGGACATGATTCACAGTGATATTCAAGTATCTGAAGTGAGAAGGCTTCTAGTCTCTGTTACTCCAGAGGACAAAACTAAGGCCAGGTGTTGAAGTCACCAATCCAATAAATACAGACAGGCAATGGTAAAATGGGTTACCTCTCATGGCAGTGGTTTTCCATCTCCAGGCATATACAAACCATGTTGTTGAAAGAATTGAATATATGTTGACAAAGGGAGTCCATTCTGGGTGAGGGGGATCAATTTCAGCATTAGGAATTCAGAGTCGCAGGAGTCAGAACAGGCCTCCTCTGTATTAGACGGGACTACATTCATTGTAAGTAACCGGAATCCAACTCAAAGGGGCTTAAACAGAAAACTGAGTTTCTCATTTTGCACTGAAAATCCCAGGAGGGTGTTGATTCAGGAATGACTAGATTCAGGTGTAGAGAAGTGATGTCATTAGAATTCAGATCCATCCCTCGGCACCATTTTCCCCTGCGTTGGCTTCATTCTCACCCCGTCTCCTCGTTCATGGTGATAATAAGGTCTTTTACATTTCAGGCCGACATCTTAACAGGTTAGCAATCTCATTCAGGGAAAAGCATTTCTATTTCTCAATGGTTTCAGCAAAATCACAAGAACAACACCTCATGGCCTTCCTTGGGTCAGATGCCAACTCCTAAACCAATATCACAGTGCCCAGGAGCATTAAACACTCTGATGAAACTCATTTAGGTCATGTGCTCATTCCTGGACATTGGGAGTAGAGTTGGCCTCACCCAAGTCATAGGAACTGAGAGTAGGAGAGGAGGGTGATGTTATCAGGAAAAAAGGGGTAATTGAATGCAAGGCAGATAAAAATGCCAGACAGTCCTGTATTCCAAATTTAATCTATTAGCTATATTAAATAGTATCATCCATGCTAACACACTTTCATTAAAGTCATCCTCCTCTAACTCCGACTTCACCATTTCTTCAGCAAGTTCCTTCTTCACAATGGGAAGATGCAGCTCTCCTCCTTCCTCAAAAACCAGTCCTTTTGCTACTGTTCAGTTCTGTCAAGTGAAAATTCTTTCAATTCTTTAGAAAGGCAACCTCTCTAACAAAGCCAGGTGAACAATGGTGGCATGAGCTACTTCTCAGAGCAGTGCTTTTCCATCTCTAAAAGTATGCAAGGCATACACTGCTGATAGAACTGAATAAATGTTAAGGCAGGCAGTCTGTTCTGGGTGAGGGTAGCTAATTCCAAAGACTCTTCCAACACTAGGAATTCAGAACCTCAAAAGAAGAGAGAGAACTCCTCTGTATTTCTTGAGCATTTCCTATTGAAAACATTCATTGAGTACCTAGAATATTCCAGATACTGTGCCAAACTAGGCACAGAAGGATAACAAAAGCACAGTTTGTGCCCTTCAGAATACGCTGACCTAGAGAGGGAGGAAAACAAATGCAGAGGAGCTTATAAAATGGTGTGAGAAGTGTAGTGGGCAGATAGGAATATAGGGCTATGGCAGCACAGGAGGTGGCACTTAACCCAGCAGGGACGCATGGGGGACTCTAATTTCTACTCTGTGCATAATGCAGGGGCCACATGTTTGTGCGTAAGAATTGTTCACATCTTTTAGTGTGTCACCTCGCTGTTTCCATGGTTACTAAAAGAGTCCAAAAGACACTAAACTAAATGACGCCATTGCTCTTCACCAAAAACAAAGGCTTTTAGTTTGCTAATAAAAGAATATACACATCCACTGCACAAATATTAGCAAATAAAAAAAGACATGGGAAGAGGAAAAAATGCATAACCACTATTAACATTTTCATGCTATTTTCATTGGTTTTTCTTTTTACTCTCTACAAATAAACAAATAGATAATTGTAACATATATGTATTAATATATGTAAAATATGTAATGTATATGTGTATCCATGGAGATGTGTGTGTGTGTGTATACACATACACATATATACACACATATATGTGTACATATACGGGGTGCCAAAAAATATATACAAATTTTAAGAGACGTTATCTATGTATTTTTCAAAGTTGAATTGAAATACGATAGCAATGTGTAGTATGATGTCCGCTCAAAAGATGGTGTTAATCAAATGAATGCTAGCTTCACCATGTGACAGGCAGGACAGTCAAAGAAAATGGCAGAAGCATGGTTGTCTTTCAAGGAGCGCAAGACCATTGTGAAGTGGTATTTGAAATTCAAGAATGTCATGGAAGCACAACCACAACGGAGGCGTGAGTACCCAACTTAACACCCCTTGACTTCTACCTATGGGAGACCTTAAAGAATGTGGTGTACAGTAGAAAACCAGCTACACTGGTGGTACTTCGGGGAGAAACTGAAATGACATGCACAGCAATACAAGTGGACACTGTGGTCAATGTTGCTCAAGCAGTAGTTCACCGTAATCAGAAGTGTCTGGACACTGATGGTAACCACTTTGAGCACCTCTTGTAATGCAGAAGTCAAACATGACTTGTATTCCTCTTTTGCTATTAGTATATATTGAGAATTACAATTTTAATAGTTTTTTCCTTTCTTAAAATGTGTATACATTTTTTGGCACCCTCTGTATATGTATATCTATACATACACATATATACATATATTTACACCTATGGTAATACAGATGATTTTATATTCTATTTTTAGCTTTTTTTTTTTTTTTAGCTGAGCCATCCTGCCACCTGTTGGCAGCTCAGCCGCAGCTCAGCTCGGGCTGGGAATTGAACCGGCGACTCTGTTGTTCAGAGCTCACACTCTTGAGCAAGCTCTTAACCAACTGAGCCACTCGGCCGAATATTCTATTTTTAATTTAACTCTCCATCATTATACATTTCCCATGCCAATAAGTATCTTTTGAAGACTTTTTTAGAACTCTATAATATTGCTGTGCAAAAATATCACTGTCTCTTTATGGACAGTCTTTTTGACAGGCAGTAAAAAGAAACTGCCAAGTGAAATGACTCATTTTGGCAGGCAAAAGTGTTAAACTTCAAAGCAGACTGAAATTTACAACTCCAAAAATTTAAGAAAATTAAAGTGCCATCAACTTTAAGGAAGATAAACATGTTGTGGGACTTCCTTTGCTCGTTTACCTTTCAAATTATAGAAGCCGTTATGAAATATAATTAACAAATAACTATCATGTCATTTTATATCTTCCTTTACATTCAGACCACCATCAAAGCATTTTATTATATTTATAGTGCTGTGTTGGGATGAATACCAGTTACTTTTAATACTCTATTTAAAAGAATTTAATGAGT
Organism: Hipposideros armiger; assembly: GCF_001890085.2. Classification (NCBI taxonomy): domain Eukaryota; kingdom Metazoa; phylum Chordata; class Mammalia; order Chiroptera; family Hipposideridae; genus Hipposideros; species Hipposideros armiger. The sequence goes on along the minus strand of NW_017731518.1, from coordinate 1,433,852 downwards.
CAATCCTATTCCAGATGGACCCATATAATACAGAGGATGTGGTTCTTGATTTTACAGAACTGCACCTCTGTTAAATACCACTAATGCTTTTCAGATTGTCTTATCTTATTTTGTAAATTCAAGAATGAGGAGGTAGTTCCCTTGGAGGTAAAGAAATTGCTCCCAGAAGTGCACAGGGAGTTCTAATAGGATTAGACCCATTAGTCTCAACAAATCCCTTGTGTCAAAGTCTGGATAATCTGTAACCATTAACTTTAAACTGAAGTGGTGGGCTGCTCAGGCCCACAGCATAAAGGCACTGTGTGGGTCTGAACTTATCTCAGAGAGCCAGCCAAGACAAGAGTGACACTGAGGGAAAGAATGACGGCCATTTGCCCACTATGACTACTGCTCCTAAATTCTCGTCTTTTACTTTCCAATTGTATTGTTTTTTTCATCCTCTTTCACTGTTCTAACTCCCCATAGCACTTTATCCCTCACCACCTGTATCATCTTGAATTATAGTCATCTGTGTTCTTAACTGAATCCTTTGTTTGCAAGGATTATTCTTGTCTTTGTCATCTATTTTGTTTCTAAACTTAAGTGTAGGAGGTACTCAGTGTCAAGGTCTCGCCAGTCATCTCTGCTAACCTGAAACTTACTCCTCTCCCAAGTACAGACTTGGCCAGATTATCAGCTACAGGGATCACTGTACCCCAAAGCAGAGAAATAGAACTTATGGATTCGGTCACCCTCCTGTTTTCTTATATGCTTGCTCATGCAAGGCAGGCTCACCTGTGCCTCCAGTGTCCATGCTGTCAGCACACCAGGCACAACTGCCTCCTTTTCTCACCCAGCTTTACCATTAGTTGGTACAACTGAGGCTTTGATCCTATTCTGGCTCCTTGTGTCTACTCTCAGTTGGGACGGGAGGAATTAGTGATTGCCTCCCTCCAAACCTCTAGTGCTCCCATTCTTAAGGAGTGCACAAAGGCAAACATGGCTGAATGTGCTGCAGTGAGAGTGCAATCAGCTTCCTGCACCAGAAATATCCACCACCTCCTGGAAAGGCCTTGTAATTATTATTCACTGCATGCCTTATTCACTCTCAAAGAGGACTTACAACTTAGAAAGTTCACCTAACAATTCATCTGTTATCATTTACTATGTGTAGGGCATTGTGCTAAACACTGGTTTTAGAGTAATGAATAAATTAAGTCCAATCTCTACCTTCTAGAGGTTCCAGTGTAGAGGGAGCAAGATAAGTAAACAGACAATCACCACGTAGTGTGACAAAAGCTGTTATGGAAGTCTGCGTTGATGGGATGGGAGCATCTCACAGTAGTCCCGGATGTAAAGACAACAGATATTAATCTTCCCATTTTACAGACAAGATAACTGAGGCTCAGAAAAACTAAGTTCCCCAAGATTAAATGGCACAAGATAGTTAGAGCCAGAGAAGGCGCTGGTTCATTGCATTTCTACTATAGTACATCACCTCTGCAGAATCATAGGGCATCCTTTATCATAAAAGGGAAGGACCACTAAATGATTAAGGAACTCATCCATTATTGTCCATAGATTTATGCCAGATTGCTACAGCTCATATAGATATTATGATTCTTTGAACCACTCTTCTAGATCTCATTGCTGAATGGAAATCATCTAGCAACTGATTTCAATTTCTATTTTTCAATAAGTTTAAGGCTAGGCTATGCTGCAATAACAAATAACCCTCAAATCTCAGTGGTTAACAGAAACGAAGAATTATTCTCATTCACAATTCATGTTCATCAGCAAGTTGGTTTCAGCTCTGTTCCACATCATCTTCATTCTGGGCCTCACACAGTAGGAACAGCCTCTATGTGGGATATTACTTGTATCATAGCAGACAGAAAAGAGAAAATAACCTTCACAGCTTCTGCTCAGAAGTGACACACTTCTGTTCACATTTCACTGGCCAAAACAAGTCACATGATTGACCCTGATCTCCATGAGGCAGAGAAGTATAATCCTCCCACAATTCAGGGTAGCAAGTATTTTGAACAATAACCCACTATCTCTATTCATGACTATAAAGGCTCAACTACATGTAAAGACAGAAGACCTAGAGATGAAAACTAGCTTATTCTTGACAGGTAAACTGAAATAAAACTCTCCAAAATTTAGTAACATCACCGTAAAACAGGATAACTATTTCCATCTATCTCATATCACTTGGCATGAGAGTCAAGTGACAATATGTAAGAAAGTTCCTTGTAAACCATGGAACACAGTGCTCTTGCTCTTACACATGACTTCGTGTTCAAATATCTTGTCCCTACCTGTAGATCAGGAGTTAGTGGAAATTCAAATACCTATAGTGCCACGCAGATAACACAAACAAACATGTAAGTTGCTTGTTCTGAAAACAAAAACAAAAATTCTTAATACCTACCTAGTTACATTGTCTTTCTATTTTTTTTCCCTCTTTCTTTTAAGCTGCTTTCCAGGGAAAACCTCGCATCTCTGAAGGCTAGGTTTGGCCTGTATAATCACTGCCATAGACTAATACAACCAACCCATGACTTCAAATACTGTTCCAACCCTCAGCAAGTCTAATGAAGTTAATGAAATTCAAGTCTTTTATCAAATAAGTAATATTTATATATATTTATGTTTTATAGTACATTTTATTTTTTTAATTAATTATTTATTTTTAATTAGTTTCAGGTGTACAACATAGTGCAACAGTTATACTTTTTTTTTTTAATTGGGGAATTGGGGGAAGGGGAACAGACAAGTTGCTGTCATTTTGTTCTTCAGTCTAGTTGTGGAGGACGTTGCTTCACTGGTCCAAGTTGGC
>NW_017731518.1:1420707-1427366 GCF_001890085.2 Hipposideros armiger | reverse complement strand
TTTTTTTGTAATATCTTTGTCTGATTTTGGAATCAGAGTAATAGTGATCTGATAAAATGTGCTTGGGAGCCTTCCCTCCTTCTGTATTTTTTGGAATAGTTTGAGGAGAATAGGTATTAATTCTTTTTTTAATGTTTTGTAAAATTCACCTGTGAAGCCACTTAGTCCAGGACTTTTGTTTGCTGGAAGCTTGTTGATTACTGATTCAATTTCTTTCGTAGTAATCAGCCTGTTCAGAGTTTCTGTTTCTTCTCGGTTCAGACTTGGTAGATTACATGCTTCTAGAAATTTATCCATTTCTTCCAGATTGTCAAATTTGTTGGCTTATAGTTGCTCATAGTATTTTCTTACAATTTTCTGTATTTCTGTGGTGTTGTCACTTCTCTTTCATTTCTGAATTTATTAATTTGGGTCATCTTTCTCTTTTTCTTGGTGAGTCTGGCTAAGGGTTTGTTGATTTTGTTTATCTTTTCAAAAAATCCAGTTCTTGGTTTCATTGATCTTGTGTATTGTTTTTTGGGGGTTTTTTTGTTGGTTTTGGGGGGGGGGTTTGCCTCTATTTCATTTATTTCTGCTCTGGTCTTTATTATTTCCTTTCTTGTACTCCCTTTGGGCTTGTTTTGCTGCTCTTTCTCCAGTTCCCTTAGTTGTAAAGATAGTCTGTTGATTTGAGATTTTTCTTGTTTCTTTAGATAGGCCTGCATTGCTATGAATTTCCCTCTTAGGACTGCTTTCACTGAATCCCCTAGATTTTGGGTTGTTTTGTTTTCATTTTCTTTTGTGTCAAGATAGTTTTTTATTTCTTCCTTGATCTCAGTTTTGACCCACTCGCTGTTTAGTCGCATGTTATTCAGCCTCCATGTATTTGCGTGCTTTCCGCATTTCTTCTTATAATTGATTTCTAGTTTCATAGCATTGTGGTCAGAGAAGACGCTTGATATGATTTCAATCTTCTTAAATTTATTGAGACTTGTTTCGTGGCCTAACATGTTCTCTATCTTGGAAAATGTTCCATGGGCACTTGAGAAGAATGTATATGCTGTCACTTTGGGATGAAATGCTCTAAAAATATTGATTAAATCCAGCTTGTCTAAAGTGTCATTTAAGGGCACTGTTTCTGTGTTGATTTTCTGTCTGGAGGGTCTCTCCATTGGAGACAATGGGGTGTTGAAGTCCCCTACTACAATAGTGCTACTGTTGATCTCCAACTTTATGTTGGTCATAAACTGTTTTATATATTTAGGAGCTCCTATGTTGGGTGCATAGATATTTACTAGGGTGATGTCCTCTTGTTGAAAGATTATGTAGTGCCCTTCTTTGTCTTTAATTGTAGTCTTCATTTTAAAGTCTATTTTGTCCAAAACAAGTATTACTACTCCATCTTTTTTCTCATTTCTATTTGCATGAGATATCTTATTCCATCCCTTTACTTTCAGTCTGTGTGTGTCTTTTGCTCTGAGATGAGTCTCTTGTAAACAGCATATGCATGGGTCCTTGTTTTCTTATCTCTTCAGCCACTCTATGTCTTTTGATTGGAGCATTTAATCCATTCACATTTAAAGTGATTATTGATAGGTGCATATTTATTGCCACTTTGTTATTTGTATTTCAGGTCTTCCTTGGTTAGCTTGTTTTCCCCTTTCTTCTGTTTAAAAAAAGCCTTTTAACATTTCCTGCAATGCTGTCTTTGTGGTAATGAATTCCTTTAGCTTATTCTTTTCTGGGAAGCTCTTTATTCAAATAAGTAATATATTTATCTTAGAAGTATGGACAACAGCCAAACATAAAGAACCTAAAATGATATTTATGACTTATATCTGCTAACTGGTGGCTCTGTCTTAATAAAACAAGCAAAGTCTTGACATAAAATATACAGTACTTCATGATGAACCCTGATAAAACCATTTACTACTTCAAGTGCAAAGAAGTATTTACTGATTTCTTCATCAAATGTTCGAGTGACTGTTACGTGGCAGGGACTGTTAGATGAGCAAGGCTATGCTTTCCTGTACAGCATGGTGGAAAGACAGCAACTCTCATACATTGTAGAAAGGGTGAAGATAAGGTAAGCCCTAAAGAGGAACATAGGAGTAGCATGAGGCCCAGGTCACTGATGTAAAGAGATGGAAATTGTCACTTTACAAAGGGAATTACATTGTGAAAGACTGTGGCAAGAGGATGATGTAGGATTAGAAAAAAGTACTGTGAGGGAGCATAGCATGGGAGTGTGACATGAATAACAAGGATGCTGGGAGGTGGGCAAAGCTACATTATGCAGGGCTTCGGCAAATGTGTCAGCAGTTTAGACACATTAAATTAAATAAATGAGTTGTATATAGAGACAGTCCTTGCCCACAAGGGGAAGCATGTTAGGACATAACATAACATTATAGGCTACAAGGCATGAAGTCCTATGGAATTAGAACAGAGAAGGGTTCTAACCTTCCCAGCATATGCAGTGGGGAGTACAGGAAAAGATGCACAGTATTTGACAGGAGATCTGAAAAATGGGGAGGAATTACCCCCTCTCAATGAACAGAAATTGAGAGGGGGTAATTCCGGGAAAGACAGAGTTGCACAAATTAAGAGAATGATAATGAAAGCAATTTTCACACAAAAGAAGTACAAAGAAAAGAAGGATGAAAGAAGAAAAGAAAAATCCCACACTGTAGAACAATTGTTTATCAAGGACCTGTGTGCTGGGCTCTGGGCTTAGTACCTTACACAAACTAGCTCATTTAACCCTCACAATAATCCCACTTTATTGATGACAATACTGAAGTTTTCTTTGAAGGCAACTTTCTTCAAGGTCATAAAGTAAGCGGTGGCCTCTCCGGCTCACCATCATACCAATCTATTCCAGAGGCAATAAGTCAGAGTGGTGAAACCAGTGTTTGGGGCAAATTTCTTAGGCAATGAAATGCAAGGTGAATTTGAAACGGGAGATTAAGAACAGCACAAGGAGGGTTACTGACATAGCCATTTAAGAGTCCTTAACCATCAAAAATCTCCCAACAAAGAAAAGCCCAGGACCACATGGCTTCACTGGTAAATTCTACCAAACATTTAAAGAAGAATTAGTACCAATCCTTCTCCAATTCTCCCAAAAAACTGAAGAGGAGGGAACACTTTCAAACTCATTTTATAAGGCCAGCATTACCCTGCTACTCAAACCGACAAGGACATTACGAGAAAAGACGATTACAGGCCAATATCCCTGATTAACTTAGATGCAATAATCCTCAACAAAATACTAGCAAACTGAATGAAACAGCACATTGAAAGGATCAGACATCATGATCAAGTGGGACTTATCCCTGGGATGCTTCACCATACACGAATCAATAGATGCGATGCTCCACATTAACATAACGAAAAATAAAAATCAAAAAATCATCTCAGTCAATGCAGAAAAAAANTTCAGTCTAGTTGTGGAGGACGTTGCTTCACTGGTCCAAGTTGGCACCATCATTGCGCTCTTCCCAGGCGAGGCAGATCAGTCGCCAGCTTCTAGACGGCCACTCACGGTGGCTGCTGGCCACTCACACTGGCTGCTGGCTACACACGGTAGCCTATGGCAACCCACTGCAGCAGGGACTGCAGCTTATGCTGTAGCCGGCGACTCTCGGCAGCCCAGCTCCAGGTTGAGCTGTTGTTCAGCATCTTAGCTGTAGAAGGCAGTGTCACTGGCCCTCTTAAGTGGGATCCGAACTGGGGCCCTCTGGCGTCCCAAGTTAGCTCTTAACCAACACGCCACTCGGCCAGCCCAATAGTTATACTTTTTATCCCTCAAAGTGACAACCCCCCTTTCCCCAATCTGCCGCCCCACTCACCCCCATATCATACATATATCTATTACAATTCCCCTGACTCCACTCCCACACTAAACTCCACATCCCGTGACAATCTATCTCTATATATTTATATATCTCTCTCTCTGTGTATATATATATATTCAATTATAGTTGACATACAATACTATACAACATCATCTTCAGGTGTACAGTGCAGAGATCAAGCCTCTACACCATCTATGAAGTGGTCTCTCTAACAAGCCATGTGACCATCTGATACCCTACAAAATATTTATAACATTATTAATTATATTCCCCGAACTTTGGCAATATTGTAGTTACCTATTTATGCTGTCTAATCCCTTCCCCTTCTCCCTCATCCCCATTCCCCTCCCAATTAGCAACCATCTGTTTCTCCTCTATATCTCTGAGACTATTTGTTTACTTTGCTTGTTCATTCAGTTTTTTAGATTCCACATATAAGTGAGATCATATGGTATTTGACTTTCTCCGACTGACTTATTTCACTTAACATAATGTTCTCTAGGTCCATCCATATATTTGCAAATAGTAAGATTTCATTCTCCTTTATAGCTGAGTAATATTCCATCGTATAAATGCACCACAGTTTCTTAATCCAGTCATCTACCGATGGGTATTTTGGTTGTTTCCAAGTCTTGGCTATTGTAAATAGCACTGCAATAAACATAGGCGTGCATATATTTTTTCAAATTAGTGTTTGAGCTTTTCTGGATAGATATTCAAGAGTGGAATTGCTGGGTCATAAGTTCCACTTCCAGTTTTTTGAGATACCTCCATACTGATTTCTATAATGGCTGCACCAATCTGCAATCCTACCAACAGTGCACCAGGGTTCCCTTTTCTCCACAACCTTCCCAGCACTTGTTTGTTGATTTATTGATGATAGCCATTCTGACCGGAGTGAGGTGGTATCTCATTGTGGTTTTTATTTGCATTTCTCTAATGATTAGTGAGGTTGAACATTTTTTCATATTCCTGTTGGCCATCTGTATGTCCTCTTTAGAAAAATGTCTGTTCATATCCTCTGCCCATTTTTAAATTGGGTTGTTTGTTTTTTTGGTGTTGAGTTGAATGAATGTTTTTTAAATTTTGGATATTAACCCATCAGATATATCATTGGTAAATATCTTCTCCCATTCAGTAGGCTGCCTTTTTGTTTTATTGATGATTTCTTTTGCTGTGAAAAAACTTTTAAGTTTATGTAATCCCATATGTTTATTTTTTCTTTTATTTCCCTTGCCCGAGAGGATATATCAATAAAATATTACTGAGGGTAATGTCTGAAAATTTACTCCCTATGTTATCTTCTAGGAGTTTTATGGTTTCAGGTCTTACATTTAAGTTTTTAATCCATTTTGAATTTGTTCCCACATATGGTGTAAGTAGGTGGTCCATTTTCATTTTTTTGCACATGTCAGTCCAATTTTCCCAGCACCATTTATTAAATAGACTTTCTTTACTCCAATGTAAATTCTTGCTTCCATTGTCATAGATTAAATGACCATATATGGATGGGTTTATTTCTGGGCTCTCTATTCTGTTCCACTGATCTATGTGTCTGTTTTTATGCCAGTACCATACTCTTTTGATTACTATAGCCTTGTAGTATTATTTGATGTTGGGTAGCATGATACCTTCCACTTTGTTCTTATTTCTAAAGATTGCCGTGGCTATTCAGGGTCTTTTATGGTTCATATCAATTTTAGGATTATATGTTCTATTTCTGAGAAAAGTGCCCTTGGTAGTTTGATAGGAATTGCATTGAATCTATATATTGTCTTAGGCAGTATTGACATTTTAACTATTCGGCTGTCAGAAAAGTCATGACGCATTTTTGCAACAAAAAACATAGAAAAAATACATCATGACTTTTCTGACAATCCAATATATTAATTCTTCCTATCCATAAACATGGTATGTATTTCCATTTATTTGTATCTTCTTTGATTTCTCTCTTCAGCATCTTATAATTTTCTGAGTACAGGTCTTTTACTTCTTTGGTTAAATTTATTCCTAGGTATTTTATTGTTTTTAAAGCAATTATAAATGGGGTTGATTTCCTGATTTCTTCTTCTGATAGTTTATTATTGGTGTATACAAATGCAACTAATTTCTGAATATTAATTTTGTATCCTGCTACCTAACTAAATTCATTTATCAGTTCTAACAGTTTTTTGGTGGAGTCTTTGGGATTCTGTCTATATAGTATCATGTCATCTGCATATAATGACAATTTTACTTCCTCCTTTCCAACTTGGATGCCTTTTATTTCATTTTCTTGTCTGATTGCTGCTGCTAGAACTTCCAGAACTATTTTGAATAGAAGTGGTGAAAGTGGGCAGCCTTGCCTTGTTCCTGATCTTAAGGGGAAAGCTTTTAGCCTTTCCCCATTGAATATGATGTTTGCTGTGGGCTTATCATATGTAGCTTTTATTATGTTGAGATATGATCTCTCTATTCCCACTTTGCTAAGGGTTTTTATCATAAATGGCTACTGGATTTTGTCAAATGCTTTTTCTGCATCTATTGATATGATCATATGATTTTTACTTTTCATTTTGTTAATGTGATGTGTTATATTAATTGATTTGCAGATATCGAACCAACATTGCATACCAGGAATGAATCCCACTTGATTGTGGTGTATGATCTTTTTTTTTTTTAAGATTTTTATTGGGGAATTGAGGGGATGGGAACAGTGCTGGGGAATTGGAGGAAGGGGAACAGATAAGTTGCTGTCATTTTTTGTTCTTCAGTCTAGTTGTGGAGGACGTTGCTTCACTGGCCCAAGTTGGCACCATCATTGCGCTCTTCCCGGGTGAG
>NW_017731518.1:1351296-1417110 GCF_001890085.2 Hipposideros armiger | reverse complement strand
GGGCCCTCTGGCATCCCAAGCGAGTTCTTAACCATCGCGCCACTCGGCCGGCCCGCATTCTATGATTTTTAAAAAACTCAACAAAATAGGTTTAGAAGGAATGTGCCGCGACATTATAAAAGCCATATATGACAACCCACAGCTAACATCATACACAGTGGCCCTCTGCTTTTCCTCTAAGATCAGGAACAAGACAAGGGTGCCCACTCTTGCCACTTTAATTCACCATTGCACTGTAAGTCCAAGCTAGAGCAATTAGGCAAGGAAAATAAATAAAAGGAATCCATATCAGAAAAGAAAAAGTAAAATTATCTCTGTTTGCAGATTCCATAACCTTAGATAGAAAATCATAAAGACTCCACAAAAAATCTTAGAATAAATTCAGTAAAGTTACAGCATACAAAATCAACATAGAAAATTCAGTTGCTTTTCTATACATTAACAATGAACTATCCTAAAACAATTAAGAAAACAATTCCATGTACAAAAGCATCAGAAGAATAAAATACTTATGAATAAATTTAACCAAGGAGGTGAACGATCTGCACACTGAAAACTATAAACCACTGATGACAGAAACTGAAGAACACACAAATGGGAAGATATCCCATTATGGATTAGAATTAATATTGTCAAGATGTCCTTAACACCCAAAGTGTTCTTCAGATTCAGTGCAATCCCTATCAAAATTTCAATGGCATTTTTCACAGAAACAGAAAAAAACTACCCTACAATTTGCATGGACACCAAAGACATCGCATAGCCAAAACAGTCTTAAGCAAGAATAAAACATCACATTTCCTGATTTCAAATTATATTACAATTATATATTCAAATTATAGTAAACAATATCATATTGGCATAAAATTATATTAAACAGTATGATATTCTGTTCCATTGGCAGAGACCAATGGAACAGAATAGAGAACCCAGAAATAAATCCAAGCATGTCCAGTCAAGTGATTTTTGACTAAGGTGCCAAGAACACACATGAGGAAAGGAAAATCTCCTCAATGAATAGTGTTGGAAAAACTGGATTCCCACATGCAAAAGAATGAAACTGGACCCATACACCATACACAAAAATCAACTCAATATGGATTAAAGACTTAAATGTTAAGACCTGAAGCAGTAAAACTCCTAGCGGAAAAGCTCCTTGACATTGGCCTTGGAATTATTTTTTGGATGTGACGTCAAAAACACAGGCAAAAAATAAAAATTTAAAAAGTGGGAAAACATCAAACTAAAAAGCCTCTGCATAGCAAAGGAAACAATGAAGTAAAAAAGGTAACTCATGGAATGGTAGAAAATATTTACAAACCATATATTTGATAAGGGTTAATATCTAGTATATTTATACTAGATATTATGGAACCCATACAACTCAATATATGGAACCCATACAACTCAATATAATGAGAAAAACAACTGATTAAAAACTGGGCACAGGACCTGAATAGACATTTTTCCAAAGAAGATGTACAAATGGCCAGCAGGTATATTAAAAGGTGTTCAATATCACTAATCACCAGGGAAATGTAAATCAAAACCATGGTGAGATATTACCTCACACTTGTTAGAATGGCTATTATCAAAAAGTCAAAAGATAACAAGTGTTGTCAAAGATGTAAAGAAAAGGGAACCTTTCTACACTGTTGGTGGGAAAGCAAATTGGTACAGTCATTATGGAAAACAATATGGACATTCTGCAAAAAATTAAAAATATAACTAACATATGATCTAGCAATCCCACTCCTGGGTATACATCCAAAGAAGATGAAATCACTATCTCGAAGAGATACCTGCACTCTCATGTTCATTGCAGCATTATTCACAATAGCCAAGATATGGAAACAACCTCAGTGTTCATCAATAGATGTATGGATACTGAAAATATGGTATTTGTTTACAATGGAATATTATTCAGATTTTAAAAAGAGGAAATCAGTCATTTGCAACAACATGTGTGAACCTGGAGGCCTGGAGAACAAAATGTGAGTGAAATAAGCTATACACAGAAAGACAAATACTGTATGATCTTACTTATATGTGGAACCTAAAAAAGTTGAACTCATAGGAACAGAAAGTAGAGAAGTGGTTACCAGGGGCTGGAAGGGTGGCAAAAATGGGGAGACATTGGTTCAAGGATACAAACTTTTCAGTTATAGGATAAATAAGTTCTGGAGATCTAACGTACAGCATGGTGATCATAATTAGTAATACTGCATTATATACTTGAAATTTGCTACAAGAGTAGGTCTTAAGTGTCCTCACCCCCTCCCCCACAAACACACACACAACCAACCATATGGTAACTATGTGAAGTGATGAATACGTTAATTAGTTTGATTTTGGTAATCATTGAATAATGTATACATATATCAACACATCATCTTGACCATCTTAAATACATACCATTTTTTTTGTCAGTCGTACCTCAGTAAATCTGGGCAGGGTGGGGAGGAATCTTTGACCATTCCACCTAAAAACCCACTTGAGTTTTTATATTGTTACCCTGTTTGATTTTCTAAACAGCACTCATACCGATCCAAAAATATTTCATGTATTTGTCTTTCTGTCTATTCCATGAAGGGTCCTTAAGGCACTTCTGTGCCTACCTGGTTTGCTACTATATCTTCAGTAATGCCTGTCCCATGCTAGGCACTTATTGTGAGTTGAATTTTGTCCCCAGAAAAGGTATGTTGAAGTCCTAACTGCTGGTACCTGTGAATGTGACCTTATTTGAAAGTAATCTTTGAGAGGTAATTAACATGAGAGTTAAGATAAGGTTATACTGGAGTAGGGTGGGCTCTTAGTTTATTTACCATGACCAGTGTCCTTAAAAAAAAGGGAGATGAAACCCAGAGACGCACAGGGAGAAAGCCATTTGATGAGACGAGCAGAGAATAGAATGACACAGCTGCAAACTGAGAAACACCAAGGATTGCTGACAAACTCTAGAAGCTAGGAAGGGGCAAGGGAACCCTTTCCTCAAGAACCCTGAGAGCAGGGCCCTGTCGGTATCCTGATATCAGACTTCCAGCCTCCAGAACTGTGAGAGAATAAATATCTGTCGCTTAAGCCAGATGGTTTGCGGTACTTGTTTATGGCAGCCCTGGGGAACTAATATAGCACTCAACAAATATCCTTTAAATGAATGAACTGTGAGAGTTGCCAGTGGCAGTGGGAAGACAGTTGGGGGAATATAATTAATTATGTTGTAAAGATTTTGTACGGTGTCAGATGGGCACTTGTTTTATTAGGGAGACCACTTCATGGACTGTGTAGGTGCCTGACCACTGCACTGTACACCTGAAGCTGAAGCTGAAGAATACTGAATGTCAACTATAATTAAATAGGTATATAGTTATGGGATGTAGAGTACAGTATAGGGAATAGAGTCAGTAGAATTTTATCAGCTGGATATGAGGTGAGAGGGGTAGTAGATTGGGGGAGTGGGGTTATCACTTTGTGAGGGGTGCAAATGTCTAACTATTACATTGTTTTGTACATCTGAAACTAATAAATAAATAAATAGAACAATTACAGACCTAAAGAAAGAGTTGAATGAGACAGGCTTGGGGGAATCGAGCACAGTTTCTTAGTGGCTGTGTGACCTTGAGCAGTTACTTGACATCTCTGAGCAGGCTCTGTGATGTAGCCCAGGGTTTCCTCTTTAAAATGCAAATTCTGTTTCAGGAGGTCTGGGGTGGGGCCTGTGATTCTGCATTTCTACCAACCTCCCAAGCAATGTCCATGCTGCTGGTCCCCAGACCGCACTTTGAGTAGCAAGGAGCTAAAGAACATTAGCTTTTAAAAGAAGTTGAAGGATGGATTCAGCATAACCAAAAGAGGCTAAAATGAAGTTCCTCAAAAAATTAAAAATAGAATTACCATATGATCCAAGAACCCCTTTCCTGGGTATATACCCAAAAAATCTAAAAACCTTTATTCATAAAGATATATGTATCCCAGTGTTTACTGCAGCTTTATTTATGGTGGCCAAGGCATGGAAACAATCAAGAGGAAATACTGCCATGTGCAACAACATGGATGGATCTTGAGATTATAATGCTAAGCGAAATAAGGCAGACAGAAAAAGTCGAGAACCATATGATTTCACTCGTGTGGGATATAAAACTGAAAACAACAAAGGAACAAGACAAATAAAGAAACAAAAACTCATAGACACAGACAACAGTTTAGTGGTTACCAGAGGATAAAGGGGAGAGAGGTGGTAAAAGAGGGTAAAGGGGGTCAAATATATGCTGATGGAAGGAGAACTGACTCTGGGTGGTGAGCACACAGTGTGATATATAGATGATGTAGTACAGAATTGTACACTTGAAGCCTATGTAGTTTTACTAACCATTGTCATCCCAATAAATTTAATTTAAAAAAAAAAGAAAGAAAAAATGATCTGGCTAGAAATATATGTTAATACTTGTTTTAAGAGAAATAGAATACTTGTCCAGCAGCACTGCCTAAGTCAGCCATCTACAGCCTGCAGACCAAATCCAGCCCACCTGTTCCCTGCAAAGCCTAAAATATTTACTGTCCTGATCTTTACAGAAAAAGTTTGCTGACCCTGGATTAATAGGTTCTGCCACTCTGTTTTGAGAATCAAATGAATATTTAGGAAGCTGCTCCAAAGTGCATAACACATAAGCCAATGACTTGGTACATAAAGAGGGGAATGTCAGATGGTGAGGAATGAAAATATAAAACTCTGATTATGCTTGACCCATACCATAGGGCCATAAAGGAAAACTACACCACGTTAAGAACAGAGTGATGGACTTTTGCCTAATAACTTAACTGAAAGTTAAAAGTAAATTTCAGAAACAAGAAGGAAACACATAAAGAAAGAAAACGATTCCTTTTTTTCAACTCTAGCAGGTAAACTGTGTTCTGGCTCTAAAAACTCAGAACATCACACCCACAATGAGTTGGAAAACTGCCAGGGTCCCCCTTCAATAATACCTTGTTATACTAGGACCAAGCTTGCAATGATAGAATTTTGAGATGTAAAAAGATGCACACACACACACACACACACACACACACACACATAAAAGACCTATAATTCTTTAAAATCAAATCACCAAGCGGTTTGCTTTTAAAAGATTGCAAAATATGGGCCGGCCGAGTGGCTCAGTTTGTTAAGAGTTGGCTTAAGAGTGGAAGCTCTGAGCACCAGGGTCTCTGATTTGATTCCCACATGGGCCGTGACACTGCGCCCGAGCTGAGCTGCCACTGAGCTGCCAACAGGTGGCAGGATGGCTCAGCTGGTGTAACAACAAGATTGACTGCTCGATGGTGGGCTGTGCCCACCCACAACTAAGACTGAACTCTGCCACCTTGAGCTGAGCTGCCGCCCAGATGGCTCAGTGGATAGAGTGCACACTCTTAACAACAAGGCTACTGATTCGACTCCCACATGGGATGGTAGCGATGCCCACCCGCAACTAAGATTGAACACAGCACCTTGAGCTTAGAAGCCAGAGCTGCCAACAGGAAGCCAGATGGCGACTGGCGCCCTCCACAACGAAGATTAAAGAACAACAACTTGGCTGGTCCCCTTCCCCAATTCCCCAACACTGTTCCCCTCCCCCAGTTCTCCAATAAAATCTTTTAAAAAAAAAGATGGCAAAATGTGATCCACCATAGTTGGTATTGAGGCTGTGACCCTGTGTGTGTGTGTGTGTGTGTGTGTGTGTGTGTGTGTGTGTATTGCAGGGTGGGGGTGGAGGAGGGGAGTCAATCTCCAGAATTACGACCAAGAACAGTGCCTCATATTTCATATGAGTCCCAGGGCTAAAATTGAAAGGCAAAGAAGGCAGTATAAGCACCTTCCCAGGGCTATAACTTTGATGCCCTAACTGCAAGTACTTCTTAAAATTTAAGTTGTTGAGTGAACAATTCTAGCTTAATCCACTTTTGTGCATGTAAATGCACAGTTAATCTCTAACTGGTAAATTTCTCCTCCTTCTTCTATTTTGTTTCTCTTGAATAATGTAAAATCCAGAAAGCACCCAAACTGGACCTGTTCAGTGTCCATATGACTCTTAGCTTTGCTGCATCAGAGCCTATGCAGAGGAAAAAAATAACCCATACTCACTGGCGGCAGGAGGTTTGAGTGTCCTGAATCTAAACCAGCTCTTATCTTAACTTGCCTATGTGAGATTTACAAATGGGAAGAGAACAAACAAGGAGTAATTTCAATTTTAATTTTAAAAAACCCTCTATTTTCTTATCCCTTATCAAACTGCCAGCATTTTCCTGCTGACAATGAGCAAGTGTCATTGGCATAGACCCTACCCACAACCAAGGAATCTCTTTCATCTAAGACCCTGATCCCTTTAATAAACAAAATACGAAAAGGCAGTCAAAATTACGCTGTAGCTTTTATAAAAGAAGGCAGGAAAATCCTGCGAGTACAATCCCCTACTTGTTATTTTCACATGCCATGTGACTCCAAGTCATTCTGCAGGATAAAGAGACAGGGGCTGCCACCAGATCCCAGCCATGATTCCCTCTCCGTTCCCAGCCCTGGCCCATCTGTTCTCCAGAGGCCACATGAATGGCATATGTCAAGAGAGTCAGGGCTGTGCAAACTGCCCAAAGAAATCGCTCAGCCAACTTTCCTTTGCTTCCACGGCTTTGGCAATTGTTGCTGAGCCAACCACCATATGGCGAATAATTAGTTTTTCGACCCCACTCAAGAAAAATGTCTGCTTCATTGCCAAGCGTTAGCAATATGTGTGTTAATGAACAGTGGGAGCTGAATGCCTATACATTAACAAAAGTTAGGATTTTTTTCTTTTTTTTTTTTTTTTCCAGCTTCAAGCTCTGTCCCTTTTGCTTTGACTCCTTTCAAGTAGGTGACAGTCTGGAGTCCACAGCATTTAGGGGCAAACTGTAATTTTTTTTTCTTTTAATGAGAGCCTGCAACCCAATTGAAGATGCCTCGTTTTCACAACCAAGTGGCTTTCTTTTAATAAAATGGATTTAATCTTCTTTTTCTCAGAATGATAAATTCAGTCCATATGAAGATTGGGATGTCAAAGTCAAGTACCAAGACTCTTTCTGCCCTTGATGCATAAGAGGTGAGCATAAATTTATAGTGATTCCATTAGTGCTGTCTCAAGCACGATGTACTTTTTGGCCTCTTTAAATAAACACTTACCTCCTCACTCCAACAGAAAATACACTTGATGCTCTTAGCGTGAAGATTTAAGAACCCAGTTAAGATTTAAAGTTCACTATCCTGAGTAGAAGCCTTGATAGGCAGATAATTTCTCTCAAGAGAAAAAGATCTTAGTGCAGTCATAAAATAAACATTTATTTAACATAGACGGTGCACGATAAAAACACCTAAGTTTGCAAATATTTTTGCATTTTCTAGGGCAAGGCAACACTGATTTGTTCCTGATAAGTTTGCAATCTCATTGCTTTCTGACCTTGGCTTTCTACATTCTCTGCATGCAAACATACAGACCCTGAAAAAAAAAAAGACCCCAGGGAATTGAAATGTTCTCCAATGTAATTCCCAGTCTTGCTATAGGTCAGTGGTTCTCAAATATCTTCAGTTTGCCGACCATCCTACCATGGCGGAAGTTACCAAAGACCCTCCCTCCTATTTGTGGCTGAAAAAGCAAAGCCTCGCAAGAATAAATCAGCAAAGGGGTGCTGATTTAATGAGACAGTTGAGAGGAATCTCACAAGCAAAATGTGAATTAGCATCAGACACAATGACAGCTGTAGCATTCTTCTTACATTTGTGGTCAATTAGAACAATACCTGCATCATCTAGACTATAAACTCATTGAGAACGTGGGTTGCTTGTTTGCTTATCACTGTATCCTCAGGACCTAGAGCTGAGTACCAGGTAGATGGCTGGGGCTACAATGTATAAATGTAAATTTCAACAAACTATTGTTGAGTAAAAACCTTAAATAATTTAAATAATCTTGAATATTACACACGGGTAGTCTAGGAACCATGAGCATTCCATAGCTCACAGTTTGAGAATCTTTGCCAGTGGCCATTGTAAGTTGATATTGAACATGGCACCTAGTGGCATCTTCAATTTCATCTAATGAGCATTGTCCCTCTCTGACTACCACTGACCTATAATTATGGTCTTTATGTGTTTCTGCTCTAAAATTCTAATAGTAGGGCAAACATGTTCCATTTTAGGTCAAAGAACAGCTGATCTGGTGTTTTCCATATACTTTTGACCAGAAAATTTAGGGGCAAGAGTATAATTTGGAAGTTATATGTACATGCTGGCCTCACTTGACACTTCATCATTGACTGGCTCCCTCTTACTCCCTCCATGCCTCGGTTTCCCCACCTGTTTATCAAAGGTGGTAGGAAAGGGAGAAAATAATACCTCCTTTGTAGCATTTTGTGGATTAAAAAGTGAGTTGTGCAAACTACCTAATATGGTGTTGAACACATAGTAGGTCAACTATTGGGTTGTCGGAAAAGCCATGACGTATTTTTTCTATGTTTTTCGTTGCAAAACTGTGTCATGACTTTTATGAAAACGGACTATAAAATGTGGCTTTTTTTCTGAGTTGCAATCAATGAATATTTCTTGAAAGCATCAACCTACTTAATCCTGGGGCTTTAGATCTGAAAAACCATTAATAAACACTAACGTGGAACATGAGAGGAGTAGATTATGGGTCTACCTTCTTATTTTGAACAAAGCCCTTTTTTTCCCATACATATCAACTCATGAAACACTAAAAATGCATCACTTGGGAAAACAAACTGTTTTAAGTAGCTCTTGTCATGGCTTGAACAAGGCACTGGAAATAAGTGTCCATTTGCTTCCCATCCTGAGTGGAATAACAATAACTTGGTCAAACCAAGGATTCTCAAGTCTCTGGCATCCTACCTTCCTCCAGCTGGTGGCATCAAGCCTGGTTCTAGGTACAGTCTTGGAGGGAAGGATGGGGTAGGGGGGGAGTAGGCGGCAAGGCTTCAATGGAATTGCTATGAAAAGAGGTATTTCTGCTGCATCACCAAGAATGTTATCCTGCAAAGTTACAATTAAAATATGCTGAGCTAATTGGAAATGTATTAAAGCAGAGCTGCTGTTCTGATGGGTCTAGAGTCAAGAAAAGTAGTCAAAGAGAAGACAAAGCAAAAAGTGTCAAGTCATCTGTTCCAATGCCGAAGTGACTGCCTGCGAGATGAGCTTGTCCCAGTGCAGTCTGCCCCTCTGTGCCCAGCTGACTAGTGTGCTCCTATCCAGCAGCTTATAAGTCCCAGGTGTAAGGTGGGGGCAGAGGTCTGAGACCATGAGGAGGAGCAAACAGGAAACCTGGAGGGGTAGGGAGTTTTATTAGAAGGCACGGTTTATCACTTGGACCATATCCTTCTAAGTGGGTACCCTCTAATAAGCTTCACACACCCTGGCATCCTGGCAGCAATCAAGCTAAGGCTGACCTCTTCCTCTTCTCTCTCCATGCTTACCCACCCCCAGCCTCCCTCATCAATGGCTAAATGGGTGCTTTGTTAAAAATGATTCTCTGAATATTCCCCTGCAAAAAGCGGAGCTGCCTCAAAAGAGCTGGTTTGGTAAACAGGAGGTGGCAATCAGGGTTAACTCTACAGAGGGTGGAGTGGGCCCCTCCCCATGTGAGGTGAGCTGAGGTGTGCAGTAAAATCTCCTTTCATCTTCCAATTCATGTCTTTACTTGGGCTCACTAGGTTACCCTGAAATTCTTATCCTTACACGTAGTAATGGTTTTGGATTAGGATACCGTCTCCAGAGGTTCTCCATTCATAAGGCCACATTTTGTTTGGAAGGGGATGCCAGCATTCATGCCTCGG
Source organism: Hipposideros armiger (assembly GCF_001890085.2). NCBI lineage: Eukaryota > Metazoa > Chordata > Mammalia > Chiroptera > Hipposideridae > Hipposideros > Hipposideros armiger. The sequence goes on along the minus strand of NW_017731518.1, from coordinate 1,407,258 downwards.
CGCTCATTACTTCACTCTGTGGACTTGCCCTGGCAGCCATACAAATCTTCTCCCACGCTCCTCAAGCGCAGGGCCTCATTCCCAGCCTGACCCTTCTGCCGCTGGGAAGACCAAGCCACGGGCATGGACCCCTTCACGCTGTTCCTCTCTCTGTGTCCACCCACCCACTCTTTTTCTGCCCCGTTTTCTTTGCTAAGACTCAATCAAGCTTCTCCTGGGCTTCTTCCTTTCACCCCCTGACACTTCTCCCAGGGCCACATTGTGTTAATTTTCCATGTTTCAATTGGAAATTTTGACCTTTTTTGCTATACCTATTAATGACTCAGATTTTTAGCTCTAATATTACTATCTTATCATTTTCTTTCTCCTACAACCAAACTTTTGGAAAGAGTGGGTAGAGTCTACTCCAGTTGCCTCCATTTTCTCACCCTCAACTTGTTCCTTAATCTTCCTATTTAAATTCTGCCTCCATCTACTGAAATTGCTTTCCAGGTGGTCATCACTGAACCTTCATAACCGAATCCTGGGACCATTTCCGCATCTTCTTCCTTCTTGTCCACTAGGCAGCATTTCCCTATTTTGTATGCTCTCTTACTTTTCGTGACTCTCCTTGTCTCCTTAGACATTGCCCTCTCTGATTGTCCACCATATTTCTGATTTTCTCATTTTCTGTCTACTGGTTCTCCTTCCGTCTCTGTCCAACCATCCTGCTCTCTGAAATGTAAGCATCCCCTGAAGCAGCACTATACAAGAACTTTCTGCAAAGATGGAAATATTCTGTATCTGTGTGGTCCAATACTGTAGCCACCAGCTATTTCAAATATGGCTACTGTGCCTGAAAAACTAAATTTTAAATTTTATTTTATTTTAATTAATGGACATCTAAATTGCTACATGTGACCAGTACCAGTATATTAAACAGTGCAGCCATAAAGTTCTGTGTCTTCTTTTCACATCCTCTCTCAGGTCCTCACCCTTTCCCATAAGCTTACCCTCTCTGCTCTATGCAGAGAGTGGTCAATGCTCTTTAATAGAACAAAGAAACAGACCCATGTTTTCAGGTGCTTTTCGAAAATCTACAATGGCTCCCTAGCCAACACGTGGAACTCAACATTTCAGATTTTGTATTTTACTGCTGTACTTATGCACTTGAAACTGGTGTCATCCTGAAAATGCTCAGAGCAATCTCTGGCTTCTGTACAGCAAGGTCTTGTAAGGGGGCCTGAGGAAATGTTTCCTGGTCACTTGCAATTCTTCTGTTGCATTTAACCTTTCCAATTCCCTCCTCCCAGATTACATTTCTTCTTAAAGCATCTCCTCAAGGTAAGAGCTTCCTAAAGTGTTCGTATATTTTCCCAAGATTTTCACCTCTTTCAGTTTTCAGACCACAGCTTCATCCCATAGGCTACAATTTCTGGTCCTTGGCACTTGACAAATAAGAGATATGCTGTGTGGAGTCTCTGCCTGATTCTCAGTTGACAAAGGCTGGTGATGTGTGCATTTGCTGGAAGGGACTGGACTGGAAAGCAGTTTAGCAAGAGTGGGAGCAGGAGAGGAAGAGAAAGATGGGAGCCATTTTGACTGATTTCAGCCCTGTTAGCAAATCACTAGCTGAATCTAATTCTTTTAGGAAATAGCCACCTAGCCTCAAAGGCACAAGCTTATCTATCTCTTGTTACAAAGATACACAGAGAAGCACAGTTTTATAAAAATAACCTGGAATATTCATTCATATTAAACAATAAATATTTGTCCATGTTTCATCATTTTACTGATTTTTAAACTACAAATAGATTAGATTCAGAAGATTTCTCTTTTCTTAATCTTTACAATAGACAATTCAAGACACATGTATTTTTTAAATTTTGGACCTCTAAGAAAGGTAACATATTAAGATACATATATTATTGGGTAATTCAAATATACCTAAATGGCCAACAGATGTATAAACAAATGCTCAACTTCGCTAGCTAGTTGGGAAATGCAAATCAAAACCACAGTGAGATACCACCTCACACCTGTTATAACAGCTATTATCAACAAGACAAATAATAAGTGTTGGAGAGATTGTGGAGAAAAAGGAACCCTCATACACTGCTAGTGAGAATGTAAATTTGTACAGCCACTATGGAGAACAGTTTGGAGGTTCATCAAAAATTAATACTAGAATTACCATACAACCCAGCAATTCCTCTTCTGCAAAAAAATCTGTAAAAATATATGCACCCCTATGTTCACTACAGCATTATTCATGGTGGCCAAGATATGAAAACAACCCATATGTCCTTCGATAGATGGCTAGATAAAGAAGATCAAATCAGAATTGTGGTACATATATACAATGGAATACTACTCAGCCATAAGAAAGATGAACTACCTCATTGTCTTCTCACCAGGTCTCTGCTGCCTTCCAGAAAGAAAATAGCCAGACAAGTGCTGGAGGCAGATTAAAGAGTGCTTGTTTGAAAACCCTTTGCTCCCTCCTCCTGTTTTCAACTTAAACTCTGCATCCAGGATGCAGAGAGTTTTAAGAACTTGTTAGAGATGTTTTACCATTGAAAAAAGAAAAAGAAAATATGCAAGTATCAGAATTTTAGTACAAATCCAAATGAAATAATTCATTTTCAAAATACTAGTGTTTGCTACCAATGTGATTTAACAAACTACAAAATTCGAATGTTCACAAATGAAAATAAAACTCTCCTATACCCAAGTACACACAAAATACTTCCCCGAAATGTCTTCCCCCACCCACAATGGAGATATTTCATATCGTTTTTAAACTTGCTTCTATCTACGCATCTGAAACACACAATAGTCAGTTTGACCTCTTTTTATCCTGATTAAAAAAAAACATTGCTTTAAAGAGGAAAACATGCTGAAATCAAAGATTTATTCTCTTAAATTAGACTGTGGACAAAGTTCTCCATTTCAAAAGGAATATTTAGAAAAGTCATTATGTAGTTGAACAATCTTAACAGAAGCAATAGAGTCAATTGAGGAATACTTCCTGATATACATTTTAATGGCATTTTAAAGCCAGAATTTTTAGTAATACGTTCATTGAAGCACAGGAGAAAAATCCAATGTTTTTCCTCTAGGGTTGCTAGTTTTAATGTTACAAATTCATTGGATCAGCACCATAATCAGTAGTGCCAATTAGTGTATCCATGTGCCCTGAATGTACATATCCAAAAGGGAAGATTTTTATCTTTGTCATCTTTGAATCCAGTCAAGAAGCAGTAGCCAAGCTCAGGCATGTTACTAGATGTCAGCAGATGTGACCAAAATAGGGAAAGGTCATGCATTTGAAGGCCCTCATATATTTGTGTAAAATTAAGTTATTTTCAGCCATTTTCATCTTTGTTATAAAATAAAGAGGGAGGGCAGGCCAGCTGGATCATGGATCAAGAAATCCTGTTGGCTTCCTCAGCAAAGATGAAAATTAACCTAGTTTCAACTTCCCAAAGCTGTTCTCAGGGCTCAAAGAGGGAAGCTGCTGAAATGGCCCTGATGATGCCAGAGGGGCAGCCAATGGACGTTAAACCCCTCCACACAAAATTACACATGAGAACTCTGTGCAAAGGCTGATCAGCAAAGGCACAAGTAGATGGCAAGAACTATGCAGCCCCTTTCCTACGTTTGAAAAGCTGGTTTCACCTATCTAATTCCAATCAGTAATAAATATGTCAATTCCCGTTTTGCTGCCCATAACCACATTTTAGAGAAACGAACCCACCCATAGCCTTTTACCATCTGACACACACATATCACACAGGAGATTGGATACAGCCTGGGCCAAATTGGACACATCAGACTCGCCCTTCTCAGAAATTTGAAATGCAGTCACAGGGACTAAATCACCTGGCTGGGAAGTCTAGGAGACTGAGACAATAAGGGCACGTTCGGAGGCTGCTCATGATAGTTCAAGTGCAAGTGGAGCAGAGGAAGCTGGTCAACAGGAAGAGTGAAACAGATGTGCATAGAGTACGAACACCACGCCCCAGGAGGGTGGGAGAGGGACAGGGAGAGAGACTGGCCAAGAGGGGAGCAAAAAAAGCTAATAGACATCACAACAGTGCACGGGAAAGGACACTGGACGAGGAGAAACGACACGGGTTCCAGTCTAGAATTTAGCACCGCTCGTGAGGTGGCTCTGGATAAATCATTTAACTTCACTGATTTTGGTTCCATGATGACAGCATAGCTTGTAGCCAAGACTTGAGCAACTTCTGGGTCAGGCAGAGTTGGGTTTGATGTATGCTCTGATCTTTACAAGCCCTGTGATCTCAATCACCTGACTTGACCTCTTTGACTTCAAATAAGTCACAAGTAAAATGAGAATCATGATTATACCCCTCATCAGGATTTTGGGAGAATTAAATAAAAGGATACATGAAAAAGCAGTTAGTACAAGTCATTGACATAAGGCATCCAAGAAATATTAGCTCTACCATAAGAAGGAATTATTAGCCTATCTGTGTATGTTTCCTCTTCTATAAAATGGAGATGATAATAGCATCTTACTCACAGAGTTGCTGTGAGGATCAAATGAATTAATACACATGAAGTACTAAGAAGAGCACCTGGCACACAGTAAGGGTTCTATACATTTTAGCCGCCATTATTATCACTATTGTTGTTGATAATATTGTTGATGATGATGATGATAATGTTGTTGTTGATGATGATGATCTGATGCTGATGATTACTATCCCAGTTCCTTGCAGGACCTGGCAGCACTTTTGACATCACCACCTTTGCAGATTAAACTAGCTAATCAGTAAACTATGGAACTATGTTCTCCTCTGCACAGAACTTTGTAAATCTTGAGGGTTTCATTAGGGCCATGTTTACTGACAGTCTCAAATATGCAGCAAGAGCAATTGTTTGTTTTAATGTGATGCCTGAACTCTATAGAGACAAGCTTATCAAAATTATTCATGAAAAGAACAAAAAATATGAAAAATCAACCTAAATGTCCTACAAGGGGAAAGTGCTTAATTCAATTGATAGTAAGTCAACTGGGTATAATGTTGTTGAGCCATTAAAAAAATATGTGAAAAAATTTGTCGTACCAAGCTATAAAGCAATACAGAAAAGTGATATAATGGTAAAGTTAAAACAGAATATAAAATTGTACATATTCTATGTGAAACCCTGTGATAATGGCTATGCATATGGGGAGAGTCTAGTCAGTCTTCAGAGCAGTAAGTTCTGCCAAGTGATGAGGCTCTGAGTCCTCTCATTTCATTGGCCACACTTTCTGTAATGAATTTTTCATGACAGAAATAATCACATCTATTAATTAGATTTCTCTAGTGTTAAGTGACAAGAAAAGTCGTAGAAAACAGGTCCTGTTGTTTGCAAACATGGAAGAAGCAGATGACAATCTACAGTTTTGACTAATCACTTTCCTTAGTTACATTCCATTAAATATAAAATTAGAATTGGTTAAAGGTTAAGTCTTTAAATAAATAATACGTTATTGCTGCTATAACTATGGGCTAGTCTACCCTAATGTATTGCCACATATTACTGCAGTGTATGAATGAATAAACACTAGAACTTAACCATGTATAACCAGGTATTCTTTTTCTAAATCTTCTCTGTGCCATGCTAGAGAATGTTGAAATAAAAGAAGACTCTAGCAGATGTGCTTAGCAAAGAAGAGTTTCTATTCCTTTCTGGAAACCCCAGTGTAGCTTCAGGAGGCACTCCCACACAAATGCATCTATTTCCAAAGGTTTGGCCATCCTGGGCACAATTCCTCAGCCATTGATAGACATGGTTTCACTACAGTAAACCTCCTGTATCCAGATTCTTGGGTGACATCGGTCCTGTGAATTCTTTTATAAAGTCTAGTACCATCTTGATGAAACTGCAGGTTGAAGCAAAGGTATTTATGAATGAAGACAAGTTTCAAACTACATAACAAGAAAAATGCATTCTTGCTCATCTATATAGTCTCATTCTAAGTATTGGTGGTAACAAAAAGGGGCAATAAGCTCATTGTTTGAAAAAGAAATGATTTACCAAGTGATGAGAAAGATGGAACAGCTTGTTGGTCAGCCCCTCCCAGAGTGGATATCGCAGCATCACTGACAGCCGGCACCATCTTTTATAACTACCACTTTTATGGATGCTGTGAAATGTAAATAAGGATACATGGCAACAATTCCCTAACTTCAATAATCTCAAGTGAAAATCCATTATTAGGAGGACAGTGTGAACTTCTAGCCATCAGTCCCAGGTGCAGCCTTTACATACTTCTTGCTAAAATCTAAGCCTATGCTGGATTCTAAGATGCATTTACCATATACATACTTAGGATGATTAACAAAGGAACCCCAACTGATGAATAAAAGAAACATTTTGCCCTACATAGTTGTCCATCCCTCCCCCTAACCCAGAGAACAAAGGACTGTGACCAAAAATAAAAATAAAAAAATGTAACCACCTTTGTGTACTGTGCACTCTGATTTTTGAGGCAAATCATGTACTTCTGCCCTATGACCTTGCCTGGGTATAAAAGGGAGAGAGGAGAGAGGCATTTGTACAGTCTGTCCTCGAAGATATAGATCCTACACAAAAATGTTAGAGAAAAGTAACAATGCTTGCAGGAGTTGTAACCCATGAGGACCAGAGAATCAGGCAATGGAGGGAGGTCCTACCTTACTTACCACGGGAGAGTGGTCCTAGATGGATGTAGGGTTAGGGTCAGGGTTAGGATGTAGGCTAAACCCTGAAATCAAGCCTTGGTCTGTACTCATCAACTTACTCTTTTAGGGGGTGGGGAGAATGGGGAGAGTCAAGTCATTTATTTGTCTTTGACAAGAAAACAGAAAATGTGGGGGGTGGGGAGGGAAGGAGAACAAGAGGAGAACTAGCCAGCAGCTTAGCTGTTTCTGAAGTTGGAATGGGGCAGCTGTAGGCTTGAAAAGGACTCAAATAGCTTCTGAGTCAATAATGAAGAAAAGATATGACACCTGCGCATGTCTTCTAGAAAGTGCCAAGGAACAGAGAGACTGCTGCTTATGCAAAGATGAAAAAAATAGAAATTTATATAATGCTATATAACAATGGATATGTAGTTATATATAGAAAAAATGTGGGAGAGAACACAGCATCCTGAACGCTCAGAAAAACCTGCAGCTAGTCATTTGGGGAATTTTAGAAAACAAAGTTTGGCATCCTTAATAGATACGAAAAGACATAGCTTTACTGAACAGAAACAAAAACCTGCAAAAGAACAGGATAAGAAGAAAGGAAATGGCATGAGATGATTAAAAAGAATAGTAGATCAGCAAAGACCAATAAGCAGAGACAAAATAGAGCAGGGTGAGATAAGGAACAACTCCAAGGAAATTAAATGTCCAACACAAAATCAAGGTCTTCTTTAGATGAGTAAATAGAATCATGAATACACATGAACACACACACACACATGCACTCAATAGTAAGGAAGTTGCAATAGACACTGTTGGTGCAGAGAGAAACCATGCTCTCTGCAAACAGGAAACATCTTGTGTTCAAGTATCCACAACTCAGAGAAGTAGCCCTGTTCCCAGTTCAGAAGGAACTCCTCATTAATGGTAACCTCATTACCTTTACTGTGATTGGCTTAGGGGAGGGTATGCGACTTATTTCATCAATGGGACTGGAGGAGAAGTCTGCTGGAGGCTTCTGAGAGGAGTTTGCTCATAAAGATGACAATACACATGAAGACCACACTTCTGGAACGTGAGGCTACCTTTCCAAGGGTAAGGATACTAAATTGATAAGAGAGCCCCCATATGGGTCATGGCAGACTTCTGTTAGTTGAAAGAATCCTAATAGTGCAAAATGAGCTTGAGAAGCTCACCCTTTCTGAAGGAAAACAAAACAAAAATGAAAACTGTGAGAGAATATTAAATGAGAAAGATGAGGACAAATGACAAAAATATGAACCTAATAAATATAGAAGTTCCCTGATAAAAATGTAAAGAGACCAACTGAAATCTAAACAGTAAGTGAAGACATAATTTTTTTAAATGATCCAAGTGTAAATAATGAGAATATCCTAATAATTCAAACCAAAAGCACTCACTGTGTTTTAAGTAAAATTAATTTAAAAGGGTCCTATATAGGCTTATCATAGAAAATTTTGGTTTTCATTTTAAGGATAAAGAAAACCTGTGCAAGTATTTTATTGGCAATTAAAAGAAAAAATTCCTACCTCTGCATAAAAATAACATTGGCTTCATGCTTGTTTTTTTTCAATTCTAAATACCAAAGACAGTGAACTAACATCTACAAACACTGGATAATTTTACTTCTAGTTTCCATTCACATGGCAAGACAATAGAAAAATGTTTTCTTAAGATATGTAAGGGATCAGAAAATATACCAAACAAATGTGTTTCTTTAAATTTTTACTGGAAAATGACCCTAATAAACTGAAAAATTAATCAAGATTAAAAATTAAGAATGAAAAAGTTGTGCAGAAGGCGGAGGTAAACACAGAAAAAAAATTTAAACATAGATTTGTTTTAAATATATATATAATTCAGCACATGAAAGAAGCTATATAATGAAACTAAAATCAATTTACGTATGATTAATTAAATTGATGATTTACTAAACATAGTATTTCAAATTCTAAATTATGTAAACAAAGACTGGGAAGTTAAGGAGTAGTGAATGTAAGCACGTGTGCTAAATTTTTTGTTTACAAAGGAAAGAGTCACAGTACATTTTTTCACAAATTTTCCAATCATAGAAATACAGATAGAAGAATGTTTTGGAAAATATTAAAGGTAGCCACTAAGATACTGACCCTATTATTACCACCATGTTCCAGTGAGAGGAAAAGTTAGAGAGTGGTATCTACCCTCAGGAAAAAAGGGTGAATGTATTACTGATCTCAAGATGGGCAAACCTTGCCATGCATGAAAATAACATCAGTATGGATTTTCAATAAAGCCTTCTTGGTCTCATTTTTCTGAAAAGCATCTCTGTGGCTATAAAGAGTGGTCTATCACAGCATATGCCACATTGACCGAAGGTAGTAGGGCAATGATTGGTTAAGAGGAAGCTCTGAAGTCAGACTTAGGGTTTGAAATGCTAGCTCTGCAGTGGACTAATTATATGCTGATTAAATGAGATACATGAGAGAACTTAGAAGAGTTAATGACATCAATAAATAAATATTACCTACAATGACTATTGCTTCTATCTAATCTTTCCAATATTGAAATAAATTATATCCCAGCAGATGCAGCTTATAGTCACTGCCTCTGTGTGAACAACTGTCAAGCATGTAGGTTGGCCAAATAATCTAATAACAGTATTCTGCTATTAACACTTTGTAGAATAACAAATTAATTTCTCCCTGAAAAGCGTCATCTTTAAAACACATGGATTACAGTAAGCCTTTAAATATCCCTCAAATTCTTCAAATATGACCTGTTACACTGTGTGTTTCTGTTAAACAAATTCGCTCATATGTCATTGGTAAGTAAGGGATGATGTCAATACAATGTAGCAGTTTGAAAATCACATTTGTTTCATGCCTAATTTTTCCCAGTGTGTTGATGTATGAACCACCAGGAAGAGCAGCTGAATACAACCTGCCCTAATACAGCCAAGCACAGCAAGATGCAGAGGAGTAAAACTGTACAATATGCCCATTCACCACCTTATTCTTTTTTACTAAGTTTGACCAAGGGCTCTGTCCTGCAAAGCTAATTGTGCAAATTTACCAAATCTTTATCCATTTTCACTTGCCTACAAAACTTAGCAGCTTGAACATTTCCTTATATTTCCTTACTTTAAGCTACCTTAAGGTTTTTTTAAAGCTGTATTTACTGTATTAGTTCTTTATTAGGAATTCAACCCATCTTTTTAACCATGTCAGTTACTTGGCCATAAAGAAGAATGAAATCTTACCATTTGCAATGATATGGATGGACCTAGAGAACATTAAGCTAAGTGAAATAAGTCAGATAGAGAAGACAAATACCATATGATCTCACTTATATGTGGAATCTAAAGATCAGGATAAACGAGCAAACTATCATAAACAGTCTCAGAGATATAATAGAGAAAAATCTGAGGGTTGCTAGATGGGAGGGGGTGGGGAGGAGGGAGAAAGTCAGGGGATTAGACAGCATGAATTGGTAACCACAATATTGCCACAGTGATATGAAAGACAGTTTGGAGAATATAATCAGTAATGTTGTAAAGATTTTGTAGGGTGTCGGATGGGCTTATTAGGGAGCCTACTTCATGAATGGTGTAGATGCCTGACTACTGCACTGTACACCTGAAGCTGAATAAAAATGAATATAATTTAATATATATATATTTATATATAGTCACAGGATGTAATTGTAACAGCGATGTACAATGTCAGAGGGGTAGTAGATTGCGGGAGGGGTGTTATCTCTTTGTGAAGGGTGTAAATGTCTAACTATTACCTTGTTTTGTATACCTAAAACTAAAAAGAAAAAAATTGTCAGTATTTTTGTAACATTTCAAAGTCGTGTAGGTTATAAGGGATCAGCTCCAACCTTATTTTTTCCCCATTTTTGTTTATGATTTTGTAGAACATGGGGTTTCTCTGAAAACCACAAATAGCATAAGCTTAATAACAGAAATGACTGTAATTTCTAAACTAACCAGAGCCTTTTTCCTGTCTTCCCCTTTCCCGTTTAATCCCCCTTCAAACCCAGCTTTACATCAACCTGTCTCAGATTGCATGCCAGGTAAAGAGACAAGTCTTAATTGCCTATTAACATCTGCTAACTCCCAAGGGAGATAGCAGAATACATTTGACATTCAAAATGACAAGTAGCATGACAAAGCAATGATATTTCTCCAAATGAGCAGCCAGATACCAAGCCAAGAACTTCAGTTCTCACCCACACACACAAAAATTAAGGTCTACTCTTCAAGAGTTTATTTTAAAAGCATATGTCTGTAGAGAAAGCTGTGGAATTTCAACACTCAAGCGATAATAGCAAGTTGCTCAACAGCAAATGTCATTCCATTTTGTAAAGGTTTTTGAGTAATAAGTAACCAGCACCTCAGAGCTACCCAGCATTTCTTGAGTAAGAAAGAGTCACAGTATTCAGATGTAATGCATCAGTATCAAAGAAAATGGTCTAGGTTTACTGTAATGTACTAGCCCAGACTCAGAAGTAATAACTACTTAACATCCTATCCAGTCGTAACACATAGGTTGCTGTTTTTAGTAGGTTATGAAGTAAGCTTAGCGTGGTTACTTTCGGTAGAAGAAAAACATGCTAAAGATCAAGAATAGTATAAGCCTTCTTATGCAATTTGGCTATGTTCAATATGGTCAGTTAATAAAAAAGTAGGAAAGCAAGGAATTGCAATATTTTACATATATATCTTAAATATTTTATTGTAATTTAAAATATATATATATGTGCATTTTTGGCCAAATTTTTTATGTAGAGCCAAAGCCTTTTCTTTGAGCATGGGCCTGCTGATGGAGTTTTGAGTTTCCTTTCTTACATACCTTTACTCATAATATGTATCTACAACCGCCTAGCTACAATTTGTGATTTTTCATTTCCTATAGTAGAATGGGATGCTTCCAGACAATCTGGGTGCAAATTATTCTTAAAGTTTAATAATTTACTTCTTAGTTTTTACAGCTGTCTTAATAATTTTAAGCCTAATTTAAAGATATTTCTGAAGTGTTTGACTTAATTTTCAAAGAAACAACTCTCTTGCACTCATATAGTATTTAACTGCTATACAATCATAATAATATATACAATTGGCATAAACAGGTTAGGAAATAGGCAACCAGTTCTTGGCAAACATAGTGGTCAATTAGTGATAGAATTGGATGGGAAAATAGAGCGCAGCTTACTATCAATATGCCGTGGGTGTCAGAATGTTTACAAAGGAAATGGAGACCATTGATGAATTTGGAGGAAGTAGAGGGTCAATTAAGTGGCGTTTTATAAGAGAAAATTAACCATAGTCTGAGAGTAGTTAAGGCTTAAGATTCTGGATAACTGAAACCCAGATGGTATGTTCCAGAAACAGTGATATAAAACTTCTAAATAGGATATTGCATAGAGTTAAAAGGTAGTATTAGAGAGTATCTAGTCCCATGTCTTTATGTAGCAGAGAAGTAAATTATAGCCTAAGGAGTTTTGGCGACTTGCCCAAAGTCATACAGGTGATTAATAGCGAAACCAGAACTTCTCTCTACCGAGGAACCCGCCAACAATCACTCTCCCCTCTTTTTTGGCAAGATATATGCCCAGAAGGCTGGTCTCTTCCGAATGCGTCACCTGAACTCCCTCCCTCTTTGGCTCCCAGTTGGGTTTGGACAATGGAAGATACCGGGAGATTAAAGGGTTGGAAGATATTATAGAAAAAGGAAGGGGTCTATTCTCCTTGTCTTAACACAGTTCAAGAACACATTCTTCCATGGTGTAATTCCTGTCAGCCAGACAGCTCCAACTCTCACCAGGCGCTGGTAACCACATCCAGAAATAGTAATGGCCTCCCATGTTGTGAGTCCTGCATGCTTTACCTTAACCTAAGCCCTGCCCACCTGTCTGCATATTGTCCCTTTGCTACATTATTTTCTGTGAAACCCTTTAAGTGTGCCAAATATTTCTTGCTGGATCCTACTGATACAACCAGTTATCACTATGTAATCCTCCAACCATATTTTTTTCCCTGCCCCTGAAACACTAAAACTTCACTTTTTAAAATTTATGCCAGGAATTTAACCAAATACCTTAATTTTATCTTTACTTTTCAGAAGTCTAATAGGGATGTGTCTTAGCATGGATTTCTTTGGGATTATCTGTTGGGGTTCTTTTAGCTTCTTTAATGTGTGGGTTTATGTCTTTCGGCACATTTGGAAGTTTTCAGCCATTATTTCTTCAAATACTTTTTCAGTCCCACTCGCATCTCCTTCTGGGACTCCAATAATACAGATTTTAGCACTTTTGTATTGTCTTATATATCCCTGAGAATGTTTTCTTTTTCAGTCTATTTTCTCTCTGTGGTTCAGACTGGATAAATTCTATTGGTCGGTCTGAATACTTTGACTTTTAAAAAACAAAGATGTGAGGAAATCTTATTAAAAATATATCTCTTAGGCATTTTTCTAAAAATTAGTAACATACTTTACTTTCCAGGGCTCTTCATATCACTACATCCTTATTTTTCAGATCCACATGTAACTATCATTTTTGTAGGAAGTGGCTCCAGGTTCACTTCCTTCACAGTCCCTTTCACAATCCGTAATTGCATTGTTTATACAGTTTAGTGGTTGATTTTCTGCTTCCTCCCCTAGAAACGCAGCTGTAATGGAAAGGACTATGCCTTGTTCGTTACTGGTTTGCACAGAGTAGGTACTCAGCAAATATCATTTTGAACAAAAAGTGAATAAATAGATCAGCTATCCCATACATGTCCAAAGAGATACAACTGGCATATGCTGCATAGTTAAGTGACAGGGCTAAAGGTGAACCAAGAAAATGGTAGCACGTGTGAACACAAGAGTTAAGATCAACATATGTGTATCTAACCAAGGCCCTTATCTAATATCTTTCAACATGGACGAATTGCTTTTAGTTTAGTTCTTGCTCTTATTTACATGTAAAAAAAAACTGTAATGTGCTACTCTTCACTCTTAGCAAACTCTGCAGAATATAGGGTCCAGAAGACACCCTGAGTTTTCCCCCAAGGCACAGAGCCTCCCATACAGGCAGAAAGAAGAGAAATTCAGGGAGCCTACCTTCCAGAGGGTTGGACCAATGGAACAACGGCTGTGGTACTCAGAGAAAATGCCACTCCTTTTGTTCCCTCCGAGTTCCACAGAATTTAGAAAGGGGGGAGGAAAGGGAGGCAAGCACAAAAGCTAGGAGGCACCAGGGAGTGAAGGCGCCTGTGTTTTATTAATCCATGTGATTACTCCAGCATGCTAAGGAAGATTCTTTACAGAATCGAAACTTACGTGGTTTTGATCCACATGGATTAGAAAACACTGTGGCATTCACTTGCCAGTGCCTCCTTTGCTTTGGCTAGGGCTGTATTCTTTGCAGTCCAGTAGGAACAAAAGAGAAAGAGCATTTATATGAGGACTAGGAGCATAGGCACTTTGACAAATGTCCTTTTCCCCCTCCCCTCTGCGAGACACTTCCTGAATTTCCCAAGAACTAAGCCCTCAGTTTGTATTTGCATGGCTTCTCCCCAAAAGCCAAACAACTGGAAATTGCCCCCCACAGATGCAGATTTATGTCAACCCATGAAAAGTGGTTTTCACCGAGGGGTGGGTGGATGACAAATCCCACCCCAAGCTCTTTGCGAGAAAGTGGTGAGAATGATACAGAAGCATTCAAGGTTCCAGTGGGAACCACCATTTCTTGAAGAGGCTAAGTAACCTGAAAGAGTCCTGTCAGAATTCGAGAGTTTTCTCACAAGTTTTAGTGGGAGAGTAATAGGAGTCTTTGGATAGGGCAAAGAAGGAGCAAGAAAGCCTCAGGGAAATAAAAAAGGAGTTACCTGGGCTAGGCCCAATAGGCTGCACCTGCCACGGTCAACTAACATGTGATTCTGAAAACTGGCATGAGGGATGTCTGAACAAACTAGGACATTTTGAAGCAATTTCATCTGTTCTTGTTATACTTGAGAAGAGTGAAAATGAGACTCCTCCAGGAAGCCTCCATGATCTGTAATACAGGGGTCCCCAAACTTGGGGAGGCTTTTCCAGACAGTAGATTATGCCGAGCATGCTTTCAGTGCCAACAGAATGGCGGTGCGGGTGAGAAATCACAGGCACCTTCCCAAGCACACTCAGGGACAAGGGAAGCACTTGACTCTCAGTCCTAGAAAGAAAGAATTATGCCTCGCAAGTGAAATTGGGCTAAGGCAGGAGAACAAGAGCCCAGCTCTCTATCTCCCCATAGATCTCCAAGCTATGGTTCCTCACCCTCCTGCAAAGGCTGAGGCTAAGCAGCAGGACACCTCCCAGGTGACACGCTGAGACTACCAGGTTCTTGTCAATCAATGTAGCTCATAAAAAAAAAAAACGACAGAAACAATTTTAAAAACTGAAAGTGTATGAGGCCTCCCTGTCAGAAATAATTTTATGCTCCTTTTCTTTCTTTTATGGCTCTCTCCAGTACCCAACACAGTGCTTGGTACAGAGTCAGCATTGAATAAATATTTGTTGAACTGTATCATAGAACTCAACCCCAGCCAGCTACCTTGCCCTTTAGGTAAATTCCTAATCTCCCTATTAAATTACAAGAGCTTTAAGGACAATTACCCTGACAGATTTATCTGTGTGCCCCCCAGCAGCTAGGACAGCACTCAGAATGTGGTAGGTTGTCAGTAAGTGGTTTTTGAATAAGTGGTCTGTGGCATAATCTGTTTATGTGCAATCTTGTCATACGGGTCTCTGGAGAGCGTGATTTGTGTTTGTGTGTGTGCACATACACATGTATGCAGTCTTGACTTTATATCTGCATTGGTGTGTAGGCCTGACTCTGAAAGGAGCAGCACCAAGGAAAATAAGCTTTGGCTAGTCATCAACATTCCCATCTGAAAAAAAAAATTATGTGTATAACAATCTGCTGACTGACTGGGTTCTCTGATCTGGGTTCTCATTAGTTGAGTGAAACAATATTTTTAAATGGAGACTAGATGACCCAATCGCCTCCTTCTCTTGCTTTATGGCAGAGGAGACTGATCAGAGAGGTTAAGCAGCTTGCACCAGGTAACACAGCTGATGATTGAGTTAGGGTCTCACTTCCTCTTCAAACCTCAAGTCTCAGCAGCCTAGTTTGAGCTCTATGATTCTAGAGAAAGTTGTTGTTGCCAATGTTACCAAGACATCCTAGTTGTTAAACCAAATGAGCATTCTTAGTACATTTCTTATTTGTCTTTCCCTAGTATTTGATGCCAATTAGCCTTTCCCTCCTTTTGAAATCCATGACCTCCTTTGAATGTTCTAACAATAATAATAATAATGATTACTGGCCATTTACTATGGACAGAGCACCTTCCCGAGAACTTGGACTATATTGTGACATTTAGCCCTCACAATAAACCCTAGGAGTTAGATATATTTAGTATTCCTATTTTAACTTAGGGAAGCTAAAGTGAAGAGAGGTTAAGTGACTTGCCCAAGGTCATACCGCTCATCAGTGGTTACCTTGGAACTCAAACTCAAAGCTCTAACAGCAGACTGGGCACTTCTAACTCCAGTGCTTTTTCTTAGCTGTTGCTTCTTTCATGCCTCTTCAACTTCTCCCCTTTTCATGTCCCTTAAATATTATTCCTTTGAGTTCTAGTCTCAGCACTCATACCTCCTCCCCTCTCTTGATCATCTCATCTACTCCCAAGACTTCCTTATGATCGCATTATGACTCCATAACTTTTTTCCCAGCTCATACCTTTATTCTAAGTCACAAATATATACATGTCCATTTGAATGTCTGTGTCTATTCATGTCCATTAGAATGGTCTCCTTTGCTAACTTTTACTCAGCTAGAGGCTTCGTGTCCACTTATTTAAGACAAATATCAACATAGCAAGGAATTTAGAGCCATCAGAGCAAGCCACATAATTATAAACTGTGACACTTCTCAAAGTTATACCCATACTCTCAACTCTCAAGATCCAGGTGTACTGAATCTCGACGCCATACATTTTTCAGATATTGACAGTGGCAATTATTTTCTCTGTTCCTGCGCTGTATTTAAATAATTAAGAGGTTGGCATTTACTTTTATCAAATTACATCAGTTGACTGGAACTACGCTTCAATTACTCTTTAAAACCAACCAAAGTGGACTAGGTCAAAATTTTTAATAATTTTGAATACATGCCATAAAAGCTCTAAAATATGACATCCTGATTATTTCATTAGTCCTTTTTGGGAAATCACTGGTGTCCATCAAAGCAAACTGGCTAAATAAATTAAGGTATAATCATAAAATATATGACTCTCAAGTTGTAAGAAAAATGAACGCGGAAGCTTTTAATGTACTGCTGTGGACAGAGATCCAAGTTACAATGTCAAGTGAAGACAGCAAAGTAAAGAATGCTGCTTGCTGCTCAGTTATATTTGCTCATATACACACTTTTACTTGCTTAGAGAAAATGTGGAAGGATTCCCAAGAAACCAGAAAAAGTGGTTTCTTGGGGTTCAGGGGATAAGGCAGGTTGGAGCAGGAGTGAGAACAAGACTTTCCACTATATGCCTCTTTCTGTTTCTGGTTTTTGACCCGTGTGATAGTATTACCACCTCTCAGTTTCCAAATTTTTGTAAAGAAAGAAGAGTATGTGAGTGGTTCCACAGGGGATTCTCAAAAGGCCCCATTAAAATTTCATTATGTGACATCTTTTAAACTACCATAAAATCAGCAAACCCTTTCAATGGCTCTGATATCTATACACATATAACAAACTTTATTAACACGCAAATGAAAGTAAATAAATACATTATAAAATAATATATCATCCAAACAAAAATGTAGCAGTCAATGGCTTTATCAGTTGCCCTAAGAAACTTCATTTTCTCATAGGTAGGAAGTTACATGTGTAAGTTCACCTACGCTCCCAGGTCAGGGAAATCGTTCCAGGTTGTCAGAATAATCTATGACGCCAGTACTATATAGAATATAACAATGCCACCACACACCATTTTGTATTGACGCAAAATGATGTTTTTTGCTTGCCCCATATGAATTTATTCTGGAAACCCATCCCTCCCATTCTCCCCCTGCCACCCTCACCACACACACACACACACACACACACACATTTTTATTCAGTGTTAGGGTTCAATGCAAGGGTAACAAAAGTTGTGCTCTGTTCCCTTAGACACCCTAAGTGTTCCAGGAATAAAATGAGATCCAAGATGACCAATCAGAGTCATTGGATAGGAGGTGGGAACTATTATAAATGTAGAGCAAAGGAGAGTGTCTTTATTTTTGAAGTTACAAGCTCTAAGACTCATGCAAATCTGTACCTACCAGGACCCATAATTGCTGTTCATTCTGAAAATAAACCCCAAATGAGAATGAAGTCAACATGGAGATTTTTAAAAAGAAAAATGAAAGAAAATCATGATAATGTTGATGAATCCTGGATCCAGCCATGTTTTGAGCTGGATTTACCAACTTCATGAGCCAGTGAATTCTTTCTTTCATTGCTATTTTGAAACACAATTCAAGTGTTCTTCAATAGAGCCTTTATGCGTTTTACCTGCACATATTCCAGAGTTTCTTTAGAAACCCTGGTCTTTCTTGGGATTATTTCTTAATTTACCTGGAAAATGCAGAAAATGTAGGCTGCTAACTTTAAGAGATTCAGAGAAATTCTTCATGTGAGCAGTGAATCTGGAGCAGGGCAAGGCAGTTCTCTCATGGGGAGGGCTGGGCTGTAAGATAGAGGCAAAAATACACAAAAAGCAGGTCTGTGGCTCCAGGACTAACCCATACCACCTGCCATTCTTACTTCCCTAAACGAGTGATATTTTTAGAAACATGTTTGCTTCTTTATTCTTTAAGTGAAACAATCCTAAAATGACTGCAATTGACTTGTTACCTAGACGTTCACATCCTTCCCATGTATTTCATGAAAGTGGCTAATTATTTATCTGTTCATTCACCAAATTTGTGTTGCATTACACTATGTGCCAGACATTGTTCCAAAAATGGGATATAGTAGATAAAGTCTCTGTTCTCATGAGATTGACATTCTAGGGGAGGTGACAGAAAAATAAATAAATACTTCTATAATATACCAGATGGTGATTTTTCTATTGCTAAGAAGAAAAACAAGAAAAGGGAATGAAAAAAATGTTGAGGGTAGTATACTAATTTATATACAGAAATAAGAGATAGCTTCATGGACAGGGTGACATTAAAGCAAAGATTAGAAAGCACAGAGGGCATAGTCATGTGATTTCTTGGGTGAGGATCAATCCAAGCACAGCCAATATGTCAGAGGGCAGAGAAACAGGGCACAGGGAAGAGAGCCAGAAGATTGGGGGTGGGGTGGCAGTATCAAGTTAGGCTTTGCCACCTTGAAATAACCAAACTCAAAAATATATAAAGAAGAGAAAGAGATCCAAAGATATTGGATAATTAATTTAAAATAAGACATAAATAACGACAATCCGATTAGATTTTAATTTAAAACAATTCAGCAAATATATAGTCAGTACCAACTGTCCATTAGTGTTTCTCTGTAACTTTTATTGTTTGGATATGATTGGACTTTATTATTTGAACATATCGAATATCATTTTATGTATAGTATTGCTTGGATAGTATATGTTTAAGGTGGTGTTAACCTGCTAGGTTATAAGAGATCAAACCAACCCTGCATGAGGGATAAGATCTTACCTAAGGGGGTGAGGTTTTCATCTTGTCATTCCCCGCAGTTACATCATTCACCAGCCCCACCTGTTCCCTGAGGAAAGGCTTATATCCCAAGCCACAAATTTTAAACTGAGTGGTGGGACCTAGGAGGGGACCAGGGTAGAAAGTCTCCCTTTGCTATGGCTACTGACCAAGGAAGAAGAAGAGAATTGCAGGGATGAGGCCTAAGAGGACACATACCTCGTAAAAGGCAGAAAGAGAGTTGGAACCAGAGTGACCCAGGCCAGCTGTGTCAGTGACAGTGTGGGGGAGATTAATTGAGGAAGGGCCAGTTGTATAACTTTATAAGTCTTTTCTGCTGCCAGCGTTTTCCTTATTTCTATACATATTTGCTTGGTCTTAAGTGAAGTCTTTTTGGAAATCAACTTAGGTGAGGTAAGAAAAATGAAAGGAAGTGGCTTTCTACAATCATAAAGAGAGAGAAACAGTAGTGACAGGAAGAACCTAGAAGGTCACACCAGCCTCCCCCACCCCCTTCACCCCCAGATCCACTCATAACCAAATGCTGTCAACTCCACCCTCTCAGGGTCCTCCAGACACCTTCCCTCCTCTTAAGTCCTCTTGTCTTAGCTTCTCCACCCATTCCCCACTCGCGGTTCACCTTAGTGGAATTCTCTTTTCACATTCTCTCTCGAAAATCCAGTATAATAAATATGATCATAAATATGGCACACACCTTCTTAATAGTGTTCATTGGCTTCCTATCATTTAAACAGTGGTTCTCAAACTTTATTGTGCATAAAAGTCACCTGGAGACCATGGGAAAATGCAGATTTTGATTCACACAGTTGAGGGTGGGGCCCAGGAATGTGCATGGTTTACAAGTATCACAGGTGACTGATAGAAGTGACAAGTGTGGCCGTGGATCAGCGTCCTTAACATCACCTGGGAGCTTGTTAGATGTGGAGATTCTTGGCCCCACCTTAAATCTGCCGAATCAGAGTCTGAATTTTAACAAGGTTCCCAGATGATTTGTATGCACATTAAGGACGCAGAACACACTTTTCATCTAAAGAATAAAATACTGAATCTTTTCCGTGGTATAGGAGGCTGCTCATGACACATCATCTACTTATCTCTTCCCCTCTATTTTACAGGAATCTCTCTGTGACCTAACAATGACAAACTAGGGAAACTGAGGCACCAAGAAGCTAAAGCAGTGACCCCGCCTTCTCCATTCTGGTCACCTCAATGACTGGCTCAGCCTCTTCTACATAAGACATGCTGCCTGATTGACACATGCTGAGTCAACCGAACTGGATTAATTTATATTTTAAAACACATTTTGAAAAAAAAAGTACAGTATTACATTCATATTGTATCCTTCATCAAGGGATGACTGAACTGGAATGAAAAAGAATGAATGGAGAAAAAAAAAAACCTGTCAATGTCATCAGCCCAGATGCATTTACGACTTAAAACTCTGCACATGTCATCATTGGGAGGGAGATGGGGGGCGAGGGGAGGGGGGTACTTAGTCCTGTCTGTGAAGTCCTCGCTGTTCTCAGTTGATTTATTGCCTGAAGCCAAACCCATGCTCTATATATTAAAGCACAACCCCCGCCGCTTTTTTTTTTTAAGGAGAGCAAACTTTCACCACAAAGATACAAGAACAGCAAATATTGATCCTCTTGACGGATGGTGCACCTCACGCCACAGGCCACTCAAGCATCTGCTCATGATCACCCAGCCCTCCCGTTTGTGGAGAAATAATGCCAAGTGGCCTCCTGTGCTATCGGCTGCACATTGCAAATATTTAAGAGAAATAAATTTCTCTGAATGAAAAGCACCTTTCTTTGTTCTCCAAACCCCCTCGCCTCCCAAGTCATGTTGATTTTGGGGCTGTGCATACTGCCAGCACCTGTACTTTTCAATTGTTTGCTTGCCAAGATCACTGTGGTTTTCTTGCTTGGTTTTGGAACCATTGTAAGTACAGTAGCCAGTGAAGGTGTATTTTCTTTCTCTCTTGGCAATCTGTAGGGGAAGCATCGGCTTCTGGACACCTAACAGCAACTTTAATTGGAGGACATGGAAAGAGGAGCAGAAATTGGAGGTCCTTTACTTGATTACTGTCCCCATATGACAATGAAAATGGACCACTGCTGCAGGCCACAAAGAAAGGTTCAGATTTCCTCAACAGCCTTATTATTTGTCAGTAAGTTTTTAAACTGGGTTTCACTGAAATCCAGAACCATTCTTTAACTGAACATGAAGACCTGCAATAAGAAATAAGAATGGGGCTGGCCTAGTGGCGCGTTGGTTAGGAGTTGGCTTGGGACACCAGCTCTGCGCATCAGGACCCGGGTTCCGATCCCACATATGAGGGCCAGTGACGCTGCGTCCTCTACAGCTAAGATGGTGAACAACAGCTAGACCTGGAGCTGGACTGCTGGGAGTCGCCAGCAACGGCGTAGGCTACAGTGGAGCTGCAGTGGGCTGCTGTAAGCTACTGTGAATAGCCAGCAGCCAGTGTGAGTGGCCAGCAGCTGTCATGAGCTGCCAAGAGCCACAGTGAGCAGCCGTCCAGTGGCCGGTGACCAATCTGCCTCACCCAGGAAGAGCGCAATGATAATACCAACATGAGCCAGTGAAGCAACATCCTCCACAACTAGACTGAAGAACAAAACAACAGCAACTTGTCTGTTCCCCTTCCCCAATTCCCAATTTAAAAAAAAAAAAAAGAAAGAAGAATGGAATTTCAGCAAGTGGAAATTCCAATTGTGATTGAGAAAGGCCACGTAGACTATTACCCCCAAGGTCTAACTATAAACATTGAGTAAAACTATTATTTCTTCTACATGAAGCATCACCTACCACTTGATGGTGTAGGTTTGTGCCCTGTGTGATCTTGATCACTACTCTTAATCTCTTCCCGCTGAGCCATGTGACAGTACACCATTAGAATAAAACAAACCACAGCCAGTTACTGTGACCTGGTCAGTGTAGATGACAAACTGGGTGTAGGGACAAATAATCAGTGTATAAAGATTCAGCCCCTTATCTTACCTGACGCAGACTTCTCTTTCAAAGAGAGAGTTACAGCCTCTATTACCACCGCTGGGGAGGTATCTGTTACTTTTCATTCCCTATATACTTTTATTCTAATTTCAGGAATAAGTGTTTGGGGTCCACATGACTCCAAACCTTGATCCATATGGTTTAAGTAAGCCCCACCCCCAAACTTCAAGGGTAAAGCAAATGCCCAGATCAGAGCACATTATATTCTGTTGGCTATGGTGATTGAAGTTCAGAGCCAATAGGATAGAAAGAGATTTTGTCAAGACTTCCAGGGTCAAGGTTTGACTGTGAGAGATGGCAGAGCCTAGGGCTGCCACAGCCATTTTACCAGCATGAGGCAAGCACCTGTTGGCATTGGATTACTTTTCTGGTAAGACAGCTTGAGTAGGGTGAGCTGTACTCTCTTGCCTGCTTTACTTCATGCCCAGAGACCTGTATTTGTGATCTGAGGGTTCAAAATGCAGTATGTGGTCATGGAACGGGTTATTTCATTCTGGGTAAAACCGATCGGTTCTGATAAGGATGGTACTGACAAGGATGATGCCCGCTCTGCCTTAGCTGCCATCCTTCTCCGACCACCTGAGCCAAAAACCTTGGTAATTTACTTATCCCAAATATGGAAGAGATGACACTTGCTACAAACACAACTGAAAGAAAGAGGCATTTTGGTTTTGTCAATGTATGTAGCGAGCTACAGAGTAGGGAGTTGAAAACAGCTTCTCTATTTGCGCTGGAGTAGGCGGAGCTTCATGGAATTGCATGACAAGTGTTTTGAATTATATGAAAATCACTGTGCCACCTTTGGTTCTTAGAAGACCTCCACAAATTGCAGAAAATGTCAGGAGAAACATGAAAATGTCACTGTATAAATTTACATGTAAAATTTAATTCAGATTTACACAAAACAGGTTTGCAGGAAGAGTTCAATCTTTTTACAAAAATTGTTCTGTGAGAATCACCAGGTCTAAAAGTATTAAAATTTATATTTCAAAACAATTTATCATCAATGTAGTCCCAATGTTGTCACAGTCCACATAATATTCTTAACAGCTTTAGTAACACTTGCATCAGCAGAAAGTTTCTTCTCAAAGATTCTCATCACAACTTATTTGCAATCTGACTAATTGTTCATATTGAATAGGAAGGCACTAAAAGGCTGGCTGCAAACTCTGTGTTCACTCGAGCAGGGCTGGTTGACCATTGGACTTCCCTGTAGCAGGAGGCAGTGAGTCGGCCTTTCCCAGGACGGATCCCTCAGTGTCAGAATGTGAAGGGCTTTTCTTGGGTTTCTCCAGGGAAGAATCGTCCAAATACCAACCCAGGAAGTATTTGCTGGCTGACGGCATTCTGGGAACAGAACAGGAGAAAGGACCTAAAAGTCCCACACACCAATATCTAAAATTTCAAGAAGCCCCCGTTTGGAAGCCCCACCTCAATTCTGAGCCCAGGGTCTCTGGATTGAGAGCCTCTCTGACTTCATTTTGCCAGAGAATACATCCTTGTCCTGACTCAACAGGGTGAGCCAAAGGCAAATAGAACTCTGTATCTAGACCCTCACCAGCCCCCTGTTTAAGCCATATGTATACATATAAGATCACAATTGTCAACAGCATCTGACGTCCTTATAGGTCAGCGGTTCTCAACCTTTCACAGGGGTCGCTTAAGACCATCGGAAAACACATATTTTCGATGGTCTTAGGAACCGAGACATCCCTCCTCTATCCGTCTCCAGGCCCACATGCAGATACGCCCACATACAAGTACCCGGCGGCCCCTGTGAAAGGGTCGTTCGACCCCCAAAGGGGTCATGACCCACAGGTTGAGAACCGCTGTATAGGTGATAGTGGCTCTAGGCATGAGCTCTCTGATGTTTTTCAGAAGAACCAAGTTACCATCTGCACTTAGTTATTAATTAGCCCTTCAAATGAGGTCAGGTGTCCTCACCTATTGTTAGCCCTCTTTTTATAAGGTCATAAATAAAAATACAACTGATCTCCTATTTTTTCATGTCTCGCTCAGACACCAACCCGCACATCATTCTATGTGGCAAAAAGAACCCAATGTGAATATCTGAGAGTAATACACTGAGGGATGTATGTGTGTGCAGGGCCAGACCATCACACATATAACTATGTGCCCCAACGTATCAAAGGAAAAGAACTACTGAAGTAGGATAAAATAAATAAAAGGTCAATGCCTCCTTGACAGCTCTGGGTGCATATATCATTAACTTTAAAGATGAACCTTCTCCAGAAAACATAAACTGAAGTTCCTTCCAGGTTCTCCTTCGTGATGAGGTTTGGGTTGTGCTTGGACAAAGGAATCATGATTCAATTATCCAATGATTTATTACAAAACACTTTGCCCACACTGGATATTTTGATGTGTAAACATCAGCGTATTATACTTCCTCTATCCCAGGCTTCGTATTTCAGATTTCATTAGCCAATAAAGCCAGGTTTATTTATAATAAAGTTAAGCCCTTCAAACCACTGACCATGGAAACCAGATTTTGAAATAATTCAGATTTGTGTTTCTGTTCTTTCTAATTAAGGGTAATATCGGGAAGCACAGACAGTGGGGAGCATTGTTCGAGCACCATGGATTTAAGCAAGAAAATCTGATTATCAGCTCATGTCAGAAGCCAAGCGATAATGCAGCTTAGCATTCGTTTGGGCTTTTTCTTTGGCCAAAAGATAATTACCGTTCGTGAGGCCTTACGTAAGTGTATCTAATATCTAAGGCCCTAAAATTTATGAATAGCAAAGGCACACAATAGGCAAAGAAGAATTACTGTATTTATTATTTCTATGGCTTGTTCCACCATGATAATTTCATTATCTAGCAACGTCGAACCTCTAAAATCAAAGTATAATTTCTTAAAGGACAAGAAGTTAAATATGCTGGCAAGGTTTTCTGCCCAATTTCCTCTGCTAAAAGTTATTTCTAACAAATAGAAGACCAGTCAGAATTTTAATAGGAAATTTACCAAAGGAGATTCAGAATTGCATAGTGAGGCCACTGCACAAACAGATGTTAAGCTCCTCTAGTGAGATATTTTTTTCCTTTCATAAAGTGTTATTTCTTAATCATGGGCTGTTGATAAAAAGTGCAATGCTTCCTACCAAACACCAAAAATCTGAAAATTGAAAAGCACTTCTTAGCAAAGATGATGGTGTCAGAGTGAGCACTGCTGTAACACAAGCAACTTGAGTATATATCACACAGAATAAATTCTGGGAATCCAGAGAGGGGAAAGAAATCATTTAAGCTAGGGGTTAGAAGTTTGTTGTATAAACCAGACCTGATTGCAAAGATGAAAAAAAAAAAGTCAGGCTGTGAAATGTAAGCATACTGAGATCCTCATAAAGAAACATAAACTTTAAAGAAACAACTACCTTTTGGAAGAGAAAGATAGCATGATTGTCCTTAACTATAGATTTTCTTTCAGGAATAAATTTTATTGTTTACTAGTTATTATATATCAGCAGCAACTAAAACTTTATTGAGTACATACCACAAACCAGGCATTGTTCTAAACATCTTAGACATGTGACTTCATCAAATCCTCGTAGTAACCCTATGAAATCAGTACTTTATTCTCTGCTTTTTACAGGGTTGGAAAATGAGTTACAGAGAGGTTAAATCACTTGCCCAACTGACTCTCACTACTCCAAACTTTACATACAGGGTATTTGATCTTATCCACCCTCCTAATTAGATGTGGGTTTATATATCAGACTTCTAACCTGAAATTTTCCCCTCTGAGTTCCCAGAATTTATTATAATAATGCTTACTCTGACTCTACCCTAAAGCAAAAGGAAAGGACATATTAAGACTCATCAACATGATTCCACAGCTGGCTCAGACACTAACAGTCAGCTCTCTAACCTTGGGCAAATCACTAAACTCTCTGTTGAACAGAAATCAGATGGGAGCAATGTTCCCTTCCCTGTCTATTTCCCCAGTTCCTTGGGGCAGGATGGGGAGCCTGGAAGAACTCTGAGACGTGAAGTGCTATATAGAGATGAGCACATTGACAGGACATTTCCATTGGCCACGGTGGGAAGCAGAGGGTGAAAGTGTCAAAGGCAAAGCAATAGAGTCTTGATCTATCATATTCCCCTCGCTCTCCCACTCTTCTCCAGACCTCTTACTTGAACCTCGGTTGGGAGGGGAAAGAAATGAAGAACATTCAGGATAATAATGATGATAACAACAGTAAGAACAATAATAAAGAGATGTGTTCATCAGTGCATATAGCAATGTGTACAATAGGTCACAGCAAGACCCTGGAGCCAGACAGCCAAAGTTGGATCCTGGATCTAATACTTGGGGAAATTGCTTTACTTTTCTATGCCCGGGTTTCCTCATCTGTAAAATGAGGATAATAGTAGTTTCTATCTGATAAGATATTTATGACAATTCAATGACAATATTCACAGAGAATTTAGAACAGCCTGGTAGTCATCACTACACACACACACACACACACATACACACACACACACACACACGTACATTTGAGAGTTGAGAATATAGTAATATAACTAATTGTTTGATGGCAGGTTCCAATGACTCATTGGCTATTGTACTAGCAGGTTAAAAAATGGAATCACTGCTTTTCTTTATTTCTATGTTTTATCCTGCTGAAAAGTTAGTAATTTTTTTTCCATTTTGGTCAAACCATGAGAACAGGACCTTGTGTTTCACAATTTATGTGGCTGATTTCATCTACTTCTGACTGTTTTTACATTTTGGTACCAAAATGTCCTCTTGAGTATCATAGAATCATCTTAAGATTATTGGGACTTTGGGGTTTCATTGGGACTGTGTTTATGGAGAACCCAAGGCAGCAATAGCAGAGGACAAAATTGTCAAGTCAGTAACAGGCACAAGCAGCAGGCAAAAAAAAGGACCAGACAAGAAATGGGTCTCCTGTCCCCAAATCCCTGGCCACGGCCCGTCTGCTCTTGCTCTGAGCCTAATGAAATGTGCGAAGGAGAAAGAATAAATATGTTTGCTATAATACTTTGAAATGAAGTACATTGTGAATGTTTTACAGGTAAAGAAATTGTGGGTAAGAGTGGGTGACTAAACTTGCCCAAGGTCAGCCAACAATGAAGGAATGGGAAGGAGTCCCAGGGAAAAACCACCTGCACTTGAAGAGAGAGCCCAGAGTTATATGCTGCTGGTGGCTCTGCATTGCACATAATGATTGAGTAGCAAGCAGATCAGAAACCTTCAATACTTTTTGTAGTGTTTTCCCATGTTTCCCAACTAAAGACCCAAACTAAATATTTTCTGCTAATAGAATGTCAACTTCAATTAAAGCAAGTTTAGCTATCAACATTACCCTAATACCAAAATCAAAGTACACTACAAGAAGCCACAGACCAATATTCCTGATGAATATTGATGCAGAAAAAAAAAAGACAAAAAAATACTAGCAAACTAAATTCAACAGCACATTAAAAAGATTATACAACATGACTAAATGAAATTTATGCCTGGAATGCAAGGATGACTCAACATACAAAACTCAACCAATGTTATATACCATATTAACATAATGAAAGACAAAATCCACATGATCATCTCAATTAATGCAGAAAGAGCATTGGATAAGGTTCAACAACATGGTGTAATAAAAACACTCAACAAACAAGGAACAGAAAGAAACTACCTCAACAAAATAAAAGTCATATACAAAAAGCCCACAGCTAACATCATACTCAATGATGAAAGACTGAAAGCTTTTTCTGTGAGATCAGGAACAAAACAAAGATGCTCATTCTCACCACATCCACTTAATACAGTATTGGAAGCCCTAGTCAGGGCAATTAGGCAAGGATAAGAATCAAAGTCATCCAAATTGGGAAGGAAGAAGTCAAATTATTTCTGTTTGTAGATGACATGATCTTGTGAGTAGAAAATCCTAAAGATTTTACAAAACAAACCTATTAGAACTAATATGTGAATTCAGCAAAGTTGCAGGATACAACGTCAAATTGCAGAATATAAAAATCAACTGCATTTCTATATACTAACAACAAAACATCCCAAAAGAAAATTAAGAAAACAATCTCATTTAAAATCACATCAAAAAGAATAAACTACTTAGGAATAAACCTAATTATGAGGGGAAAGACTTGTATGATGAAAATCACCAAACAACACTAAAAGAAATTAAATAAGATATCAATAAATGGAAAGACATCCCATGTTCATGGATTGGAAGATGAATATTGTTAAAATGTCAAAACTACCCAAAGCATTGTACAGATTCAACACAGTCCCTATCAAAACCCGAATGAATACTTTTTTGCAGAAAAACAAAATCCATCCTAAAATTAATATACATTCTCAAGGGACCTGGAATAGCCAAAGTAATATTGAAAAAGAAAAACAAAGTTGAAGGTTTTACACTTCCTTTGTAAAACATCTTACAAAGTTACAGTGATCAAAACAGTGTGGTACTGGAATAAAGACAAACCAACAAACCAATGGAATAGACTAGAGAGTCCAGAAATAAACCCTTGATATATGGTCAATGAACTTCAACAAGTGTTGCAAGACCACTCAATGGATAAAGGACAGTCTCTTTTTTTTTTTTAAGGACAGTCTCTTTAACAAATGGTGTTGGGAAACTGGATATTCACATGCAAAACAATGAAGGCAGATCCTATTTTATACCGCCTTTCTTCGTCCTTGAGGTCTACAGAAAGCAAGTGGCTCCAGTCTGCCTTTATTCATGAAATAAGTTTATCAGGAAAACCATGGCCGTCCCAACCCACAGGGGAGTTCTGCCATTTTCAAATGCTGCCATGGTGGTTTGGGCAAGTCTGACACTCTGGAGGTCAGACTGAAAGGCCCGTGTTTGCCACACACCTAAATTACATTCCTAACTTCTCTGGTATTTTGACCTCTATTGGCCAATTTCTCTATCTCTTTCACTGGTTCAAAATTCATGCAAAGAAAAGAGGAGCATTATGTATTAATTTCTTAGACCAAAATAGGAACGGTTATCTGGGTTTTTATTTGTTATGTTTTGTTTTTGTTGGTTTCTAGACTATCCAGCATCAAACCAATTCTTTGCTGGTAGGAAGAAAATACTCCATTGAGAGGCAGCACCCACTAGAAACTGAAGGGGCAGACCCTCCATCATGTCGTCAATCTTTGGCATCAGGCAAATATCTTTGTTTCTTAACCTATAAGGGGAGCTTAGATTTTGTTTTTTAAACTCAGCCTTCTAGACTCACATAGAAGCTATAAACCCCTCATTTCCTCTATGCAGTTTGAAAATCGAAACGTCCTCTTCCCTGTTACACTCCTTAGATCTATGGTGAGGCGTGAAATCACTCAGTGATTTAGCGACATCTTCCCTTTGGTCTGTGCACTGTTCCCCTCCCAAGAGTCTCAGTGCAATTATTTAAACTGAGGTTAGGCATTAGGAGCCGTTTTCTTCATAATCTTACACCTTGAAGCCTTTTGAGGCAAGAACTACAACTGCTTCAGCTCTTCCACTTAAGAGAAATATTGCTATTCCACTTATGAAAAATTCTTTATGAGAAATGCAAACTTTATCACTAAAAATATATATTTTTAATTATAAAAGTAATAAATGCTCACTGTAAAAAGCTTAAACAGGGTAGAAGGGTATACAGATTTCACCACTCTCAAGAGTCATTAACATTCCAAATTGTTCTTGGGTTGTTTCTGAAAGTTTTGATACACACACACACACACACACACACACACACACACACACACACACTGCTTTTTTGTTTTTTACACAAATGAGATCATAGTGTAACCAGATAAAGCTATTTCCTCATGGCCCACTTCAGGATGGGTGCCACATTCAAATGAAAGCAAACCTAAGCCCTACATCCAAAAACTAGGTAGAAAGCAACTAAAATCTTTACATCAGTCATTCAAAAAATAAAAGTATTGCCTTGCATAGCAAATAGCAACGCAATGGTAGCTTTCTCTCTCTCTCCCTCCCTCCCTCTCTTCTTCCCTCCCTCCCTTTCTGGCCCTTCCTTCTCTCTACCCCATTTCTCCTCCCAATCAAGAAACCATCTCAAAACTCAATCTATGCTAACTCTAGTCTTTCCCCCCCTTCTTCCTGTCTCTCCTGTGTATTCTTTTATCCCTTAGTAACTTAGGTTCATTCCCAAATCACTAGCCTTTCTAGGATTCTTTTAGTACTTCTTTATACCCATTAGTGGATTAACCTGACAAAAGGTCAGACAGGCCTGAGTGGGCCAAACAGTAAAGGCACTTTTCTCTTCCAAGGCACTGGAGAGGTCAAGTTTATGAATACACACATGCACCTTGTCCTTGTCATATTATAGTACTTACTGGCTACAATTTGCTTCTTCTCCTTGAAAATTCATCATGGGCATATTTGCTCATCAACACATAGCATTCTGACTCATTCTTTTTTTAAAAGCACATAGTATTCTGTACTAAGTATTAAAAATTCATTTTACCGGTCACCTGTTGATAATATGTTGGTTGTTTCTGGTTTATTGCTATCACAAAGAACGTTACAAAGAATAAACTTTGTACATGTATCTCTTTACACTCTAGAAAGTATAGATGTGTTCTTGGCAATCATTAATTTGTGCCTCTCTGGCTCAGCTTCATGTAATAAAAACTAATGCACGTTTTTAAAATGAATGAATGAATGAGTTAGCAAGTTACTGAGAGTGTGATGATACATCACAAACAAGGTAAATGACGTAGCAGTTGGGCCTGTGTTATAGGATTTAACCTCTACTTATCAGCCCTTGAATTCAACTATCTCACCAGTAGGATGGGGAAATATTTTGAAAACCTGTTGTAAAGACCAAATGAGATAATCTCGAAAAGGTGCCCAACTCAGGGCAATGGAGGCTCTAATTATTGAGCTGAAATCACTTGTCATGTAAATCATTTAAATGAGCAGAGTCTGGGTGCTGTGAACCTTTCATGAACAGGGGAAATCGCCAAATGTGTTTGAGAGCCACAACGCAGACAGAGCCATCTCAAACCTTGGAGGTCATCTTCATGACTTCAGTATTTTGGATGGTGCTCACAGCTCTATTATGGGCATTGTAATTTGCTTTGATCTTCCATGACAACTTAAAAAATTAATTTTGCAGATACATATTTTCTTGTTCTTAAAAAAATCTACAATGACAGCTATGTAAGCACTCTAAGCCTTGGGTAATTCATACAACATCATAAGCAAAATGTACTTATTAAACAGTTGCTTACATGTTAGGTGATGTTCAAAGAAAGCCAGTGTGTTCTTTAGATGCAACTAAATATAGTGGAAAGATCTTTGGCACCACATAGACGTGAGTTTAAAGCCCACCATTCATTCATTCATTCATTCATTCATTCATCCAACACAATTTAAGTGGTTTGAATGCTGCCCTGTTTCCCCGAAAATAAGACCTAGCCAAAAAATAAGCCATAGCATGATTTTAGGTGCCAAAATATGGCACCTTGGCATACTGAATATTTTAAGCTGCAAGAGTTTGTGGGAAAGGCACCCTTCTCCCTGAAACAGGTCATAAAACCCTCATGTGAGGGGTGCGTGCCCTCCATATCCTGGAGGAATCATGCTAGGGCTTCTTCTCTGGCTAGGTCTTATTTTCGGGGAAACATGGTAGGTACTACGTTAAGCTGTGGGTGAACAAATCTTCTGCACTCTCACTTAACAGATATTTAAACCTTATCAAATGATTTAGCTTTTTTTTGGCTAGAGTGCAACACCAATTTCATAAGCTTTTCCTTTTCCTAAAGGTAACACATGTAAAACGCAGAGCAGTGTTTAGAAAAAGTTGTTTCTTTCCACGCCTTCTCAACTAAGGGCTAACGACTCAAGACAAGCCACAAACATATTAACA
The DNA here is from genome assembly GCF_001890085.2 of Hipposideros armiger. Classification (NCBI taxonomy): domain Eukaryota; kingdom Metazoa; phylum Chordata; class Mammalia; order Chiroptera; family Hipposideridae; genus Hipposideros; species Hipposideros armiger. Next base: position 1,374,896 of record NW_017731518.1, on the reverse strand, counting down.
CACTCACAGAACTTTAAGAAGAAAGCATCAGCCCATAGGAGAATAAAGAGCAGAATAGCTATATGAAAATCAAGTCAGGGAATTAAAGAGATCCTGGAGCCTAGACCAGGCACATAGTAGATACTCAACAATGTCTATTGACTGGGTATCTGAATCAAGAGTTCAAATGATTAAAGCCTCACATTTGACAGGAGGCAACACAGCACATTAAGAAGGGACCAATCCCCAAAATTAGGAGACGTGGGTTTGAGTCTAGAAAGTCTGGTCCTCCAGCCATGTTTTCTTGGGCAAGTCATGATCTCCAGGCTCTGTTTCCTCATCTGGAAAATTAGAATGTTGAGTTACATCCTTCCTAAGGTTCCCATGATTGCAAGTGAAAATACTTGTCAGAGCTTCAGGCCACTGCTTTGTAGTTTATTGGCTCAGTCTGCAATTAAACACCACATAGGTCCTTCCAATAATAAGAGCTGGTTTGAAACCCAGAGAGGTGGGCTCCCTCAAGGTAGCTGTTTTATTTTTCACTCTAAAGTATAGACTAGCAAGTTAAAAAACACATGTCACTGCAATATATATATATATATATATATATATATATATATATATATATATATATATATATATACCATTTTAAAACCTGAGGACTAAAATTGAACCAGTCACTTCATGTTTTTAAGCAAACACACTTACCATTGTGTGCGGTTTTATTGTCACCCCCGGTGAATAGAAGCCTTTAAAAATGGATATGCCTAGAACTGAATACCGTGTCAAATTTATTGGCACCTCATGTTTAAACACCTGCATCTCATCATCCGCCCTTCATAATATTGTTAAACAATAATTACACTTATGATGAGTAATGAACCCAAATATATTCTTCCTTCAGATGTACTCATTCTTGCGTGATAAGTAACCCATTACTAGACTATGAAAGCTACTCAGCTAAAACAGGATTTATAAATACATCCATAGAATACTCAATAAAGCTTTTAAATGATTATAAGAAGCTGTAATGATCTCGTCTTCCTTATTAGAGCATTCTCGCCTTACTTGTTCAAGGATGATCAATTTCATCATTTCTGTTTACCAGAGTTCTAAACTTTCCTTCCCTAATAAGATTTAAACCCCCCAAAATTGTTTTTTACTTTGAAATTTGACCGGGTTTACTTTGATTTTTGTGTGTGTGTTTACAATGAAAATGAAAACTTGAGATAAAGGCTAAGCTTGACTTTGTTTAAAACCAACATTTGCTGATGGATTTAGAAAGAACCCCAGAGGAAGTAATTCATCTAGCTCCCAAAACAGAAAGACAATAGCATATTAATCACTCTGTGATCAGAAAGGACCAGGCTCAAGAAAACCAGCCTTCAATGTATTTGGCTATAAGATTCAATATTAGTTAACATGTATGAGTCAAAAGACAATATTTCATTAAGAAGAAAAAAAAAAGTACTAGCCCTGTGAAAAAGAGAGACACAAGTATACAGTGAATTGGTCAGAAGAAATAGCAGTAAAAGTTAGCATGCATGGGAGGCTTTCCATGTGTGCCAGGCACTGTTCCAGGCACATTACATTGAAATCACTTAATTGCTACAACTTATGAGATTGGTGCTATTATTATCCCATCTTGCAGTTGAGGAAGCTGAACATACAAAGATGAGACATATCTCCCAAAGTCACAGGACAGAAAGCAGCAAAGCCAGGATTTGAACGGAGACCCTTATGACCCCAGGGTTTGTCGGTATAATCACTATCCCTAACCATTTATTCAGTTTGCCACCTACACCAGCAACGGGCATCAGAAAGCAGATACCAACAAGCTCAGCATCACACTTCACATTATGGTGGTAATTCCATACTCGACTCTGGAACTAACCTGGCCCTTTAGAAATCCATCTTGTCCTGACACCAGGTTATCTCCGGTTTATTTTTTTTTTAAAGATTTTTTATTGGGTAATTGGGGGGATGGGAACAGTGCTGGGGAATTGGGGGAAGGGGAACAGACAAGTTGCTGTTGTTTTGTTCTTCAGTCTAGTTGTAGAGGACGTTGCTTCACTGGCCCAAGTTGGCACCATCATTGCGCTCTTCCCTGGCAAGGCAGATCAGTCGCCGGCTTCTGGACGGCCGCTCACTGCGGCTGCTGGCCGCTCACGCTGGCTGCTGGCTACACACGGTAGCCCATGGCAACCCACTGCCACAGGGACTGCAGCCTACGCCATCGCCGGCGACTCACGGCAGCCCAGCTCCAGGTTGAACTGTTGTTCAGCATCTTAGCTGTGGAGGGCAGTGTCACTGGCCCTCATATGTGGGATCCGAACCGGGGCCCTCTGGCATCCCAAGCGAGTTCTTAACCATCGCGCCACTCGGCCGGCCCTATCTCCGGTTTATTGATACAGACTTATTCTTCCTCTCTCAACACTCTCAGCCCTAAAACTTATCTGATCGATGTCACATTCACCATGAGTAAAGGAGGCTAAGGGAACTCTGTGCTCAAAGTCCTCAGCCACTCACAGTCTCCCTGAAATCGTTGTTAATGTGAGCCTTTGACCCTCAGGCATAAAGCTTATCACAGAAGAGGGTTAACATGATCCAAAATGCATCAAGCACTCCTGCAGCACGGGATTGCTTAAAGGCCTTGGAGCAGACTGAAGTCACTCCCCATCTCCCCAGCTGTTTTGCTGCATCCGTCATGAAGTGAACCAGTTTGAAGTGGACTGAACACCCACAGGCACCCTGGCTGAGGCTCCACATTTCAGACCTGGGAGGGGGTCCTGAGAACCAGGCCAGCTGTCCAGGCACCATTCCTGCAGAATCCCAGTTTCCTGGGGGAAATTCATACCTGCTACTAACTCTTCTTCCACCTCCAAGAAGTCAGTCCAACTCATCCTGTTAAACCTAAGTCATACCCTGCCCCTCACAGCCCTCCAGTGGCTCCTCGTGTCATTCAGAGCACAATCCCCAATGGCTTCCTACTAGACAGAACAGGATCCAGGACCCCCACAACTGCTTTGACTAACGTGGGACATTTTTGAGCATCAAAGAGGATCCTACGAATAATTACTCTGGAATAAGAACAGGTATAAACCTAGATGATCCTAGGCAAACAAGGGTGTCCCTATTACCTTTCTTACTTTAGCTACTGCTCCCCTCACTCACTCTGCTACAGCCCCTTTGCTTTCCATCAGAATCCCAGGCCCATTGTTGTCTCAGGACCTTTGCACTTGCTGTTCCCTCTGCCCGGAACATGCTTCCCCTAATGTCTTCGTGGCTTGGTCCTTCATCTCCTTTATCTCTTTACTAAATATTATTATTAGCCTCCCATGACCACTGTATTTTAAAAGTGACCACCCCACATACATACACTTATCCTCCTTGTGTTCTTTATCACCATCAAATTACCATACACGAGGTCAGACAATTAAGTTCGCAAACTCATCCTAGAAAATGTGCTACATGCTTCATTGCTGGATATCACTATGGTCACCTTCAAAGTATTCCCCTTGGGAAGCTATGCACCAATGCCAGCACCTAGTCCACCCTTCAAAGCAATTTTGGAATTCTTTTTCTGGGATGGCCATCATATTACCCTTGATGTCCTGAATGTCATCAAAATGTCTTCTGTTCAGTATTTCCTTTACCTTCAGGTAAAGAAAGAAGTCATTGGGGGTCAGATCTGGTGTATAGGGAGAGTGTTCCGATACAGTTATTTGTTTACTGGCTAAAAACTCTCTCACACACAGTGCCCTGTGAACTGATACATTGTCATGATGCAACAGCCATGAATTGTTGGCAAAAAGTTCAGGTCGTCTAACTTTTTCATGCAGCCTGTTCAGCACTTCCAAATAGTAAACTTGGTTGGTGAAGTGTTTGCCCAGTTGGTACAAATTCATAATGAATAATCCCTCTGATATCAAAAAAGGTTAGCAACATCAGTGCAATAAGTTCGCAAATTTAATCGTCAGACCTCATATGTCTCGAAGGACTCTAAACTGGGAAGGGAAAGCAAAGACATATAAATTTATCCCCCAAATGATGATATCTATCACACTAAACACATAATTAATTCTATAACTTGATTTTTCCACTCTGCATTAGGTTATTGAGATTTATCTTTGATGGTATGTGTAGATTTAATTCATTTCTTTGACTTTAAACTGCTTGCAGTAGCCCATTACATAAATATATCACAATGCATTTATCTAACCTCTTGTTCATGGACATGTATGTCTTTTTGATTTTCAAAAATCAGTGCAACAGAAAACATTCTTCTATGTCTCCTTGAGTACATATAGTCTCTAAATTTAAGCCTGGTGGGACTTGTTAGGTCAATGGTGTTGGGATTCAGTTCTGTTAGATCCTGAAAATGCTCTCCAAAGTGACTGCAGCAGAGCATACAAGACTTCTAATTCCCCTACACCTTTGCCAAAAGTCTGATATCCTTAGACTTTTTAATCTACGTCAGCTGATGCATATTAATAAGCCTAAACATCTATTTACACATTTATTGGATATTCAGGTTTCTGCTTTGTAAATTGTCTATTCATGTCCTTTGCTCATTTTTCTACCTCATTACCTCTCTTTCCCTTACTGACTGGTAGGAATTTCCCTTAAATTCTAGATACCAATCCCTTGTTAGTGTTTGCTTTCCACATATTTATTGGTAACTTGTCTTTTAATTTTTTTTTATAAATTTTGGTGAATAAATCTTTTTAATTTTAAGGTAGTAAAATTTATCAATACACTGTTTAACTTTGTGACTTTTATGCCTTACTTAAGAAATTCTCCTAAAAGTTTAAGGTCATTAAAATATTCTCCAATTTTCTTCTAAATGTTATTCCTTTCACATTTAGGTCTTAAATTCACCCCAAATTTACTTTTCTATATGGTGGGAAGTAGGCACATAATTTCATCTGTTTTTCTGTGGAGATAACCAGTTGTCCCAGGCACCATTCATTAGATGGTCCTTCCTTTCCCCATCAGTATATAATGTTCCTCTTTCATATATCAGATTAATATATTCTATTCTGTTCCACTGGCTTATTCTTGAGCCAATAGCTCGCTGTCTTATGACCATAGCTTTATAAAAGTCTTGTTATCTGGTAGGACAAGTCCCCATATTCTGTTCTTCAGAACTCTTTTATCTACACTTTGTCCTTGACCTTCTATACAACCGGTAGCATCAGCTCTTTATTCTCCAAAACACTACAATTGTCTTCTCATTCATTAGCATATTATCTCTTCCTTTCTTCAGGCCCTCCTTTATATCCTTAAATAATGTTTTGTACTTTCTTCTATATATGTCTTACAAATATTCTGTTAGACTTATTCCAAACTAACTTATAGTTTGGGTTTTAATAATTTATATGTTTTAATAATTTGGAGATCATTTTCAAGGTATGTAATATGTAGTGTCCATTTTCCCCCCAATTCTTGTACCTCTTTTTTTTATATATGTATTTCATTGCTTTGGACCCCCAGGACATTGTTGAATAGAAGCAATAATAGTAGACATTCTTATTTTTCCTTACTTTAATGGAAATACTTCCAAAAGCTCACAATTAAGTCTGACCATTTTTTCCTCTGGGCTTTTAATAGATTTTTTCAGGTTAAGGAAGTGCCTTTCTATCCCCAGTTTTCTAAAAGTTCATTTTTTCCCCTCCCATGAATTAATGTTGAAGAGTCTATGCGTTTACTTACATAATTTTACTCCCTTAATCTATTAATGTATATTTCATAAATTTTTTGATGTTAAATTATTCTTGCATCCCTAGAATAATTTCTACTTTATTGTGATGTATTTTATTGTATATATTGCTGAATTTGGTTTTGTTAGTATTTAATTTAATTTTTTTCATATGTGAGATTGATCCATAGGTTATCAATTTTTTGTTCAATGTGTTACTAGCTTCAAAAAATAACTTAGGTGGCTTTTTCTCCTTCTTTATATAACTATTATCTGACATTTGAAATTTTAATAAAACTCAGCACAAACTCTCTTGGCATGCTATTTTTGAGGGAATGGAAACTTGTAAATACTGCTTTTGTTAACATAAGTTATTCATAAACATAGTATTGACCCTTGATCTTCTAAGTTTCCTTGGTATTTGTACATAACATTTCCTTTTTTAATTCATAATATTGTTTCTCCTTTTTTTTCTTCTTGATCAGTCTTGCTAGGTTTGCCCTTTTTGTTCACTCTGTCCAATGACAAGCTTTTTGTTTTATTGATTACCTCTAATTGTATTTTTGTTTCCTATTTTGGTAATTCCTTGTTTTACTCTGATTAGTTCCTTCTTTTTGCTTTCTTTGAATTTATTCTGTCATTTGAATAACCCACCTGTAAGCTGAATGCTTAGCTCTTTAAGTTTCAACCTTTATTTTTCTTTATGAGATTTAAGGCATAAATCCACCTCTAAGAACCACTTTAGCTGCATCCTACAATTTTTTCTTAGCATTATTTCTGAGTATTTTCTCCTATATAATATTTTCTCCTTTTTATCAGTATTCTCCTTTGACCCATGAGTCATTTTGAAGTAATTTTTTTGGCAACCACTTTATGGGTAATATTTTTATTATTGATTTCTGTGCCAGATACCATTAGTCACTACCTCAGCATCCATTCTCTTCTCATCCCTTTTAACAGAACCCTAGTTGGACGTCCCAGTGTGCCCAATTAATGGATATTTCCCAACCTCTCTTGCAGCTAGGTCTGACCAGGAGACTCAGTTCTGATTAATGAGATATTAAGTACTAAGCATCTCAAACTTAACATTCTCTGAATACAGCTATTAATGATCCCCACCAAAATCTATTCTCAAGATCCCCAACACTTCCACATATGAAGTAAACCATCCACCCCAGGTTTTTTTTAGGTGAAAAACCCAAAAGTCCTTCTTGATTACTCTTGTCTTCACACCCCACATCCAGCTCATTATGATGTCCTATCAGCTCTACCTCAAAAATATTTCCAAACTCTGACCACCTCCCACTCACTCAACTGCTATGAACCTAGTCCTAGCCACTACCTCCCCTCATTGGAATATTCCAATATCTTCCTAATGGGACTCAAGTTCTCTTATTTCCAAAAAATTCTTCCTACAAACATCATCCAGTGGACCTCTTAAATAGCAAATTAGACCATTTCATCCCCTGCTTTAAAATGAACTTTCATATGGTTTCTGCTTTGAGACTAGAAGACAAACTCTTTTCATTGGCCACAAGGCCCTGTATGACCAGGTCCCTGCCTACTGCTCCATTTTCACGGTTTCTCTCCATTTCTAGCTGTCCTTGACACCCTGTCCGCTCTTAAACATGCTAAGCCCAGCCTGTCTCAGGATGTTTTTTTTTTTTTTTTTGGCTTGGAACGACTTCCCTCCAAGAACTTTCCGCCCTCCCAAACTTTACCTTCTCATAATGCTTAACTGAGCTCAAATATCCCCTCTTCAGAGAGGCCTTCTCAGACCACCCTACCCAAGCTAAAGCAGCTATCTCCCCCACCACCCCACATCAACCTTGACCTCGTTACTCAAATATGCCTTTTCACAGCACCGTAGTTTCCATTACCTGTAATTACCTTATTTATTTTTTGCTTATTTTCCATTACTTATGTTCCTCACTATATGATAGGCTCCTAGAAGGCAAAGATTTCTTTTCTTTACTGTTGCTTTTAGAACAGCCCTCTGACCATCATAGGTGGCCAGGAAATACAATATATAATGTATAGTATTAAAATACACACACGATATGGGTCATTTGATGTCTAATAGTATATAAAACACGTTCTATATATGATGTGTAAGGCATAATATACAATGCATAATACATAATATGTAATAAAGTATTAGTCAATATACTGTAAACAATGACAAATAATATGAAAGTGTTTGAAAGATATACGTCCTAAATTTTTTAGTCCTATCCTATAATTCCTCCCAAGTCACACAAGCACAGGAAGAGAAAGAGAAGGACAAAAAAAGGGGGAAAGAGAAAAAGGAGGGGGTGGAACCATTTGAAAGAGGATCCAGGTGACACCAAGCCCTTGATCTCACGTAGGACTGCACTTGCTTCCTGGCCCTCACTTCAGCTGTCACAGTGGCAGGCACCTAGGTGGCACCTGTCTGTAAGCCTGAGAGACCTAATATTGCTGTAGTATAAGCGAGTTAGTAACGTCCAGTTCTCACTGTCACCTGCATCATTCCCTGCCAAGAGAACGAGCCTGTCGTCTCCTGTCATGAAGCTTTGCCTTCCGAGAGCCTTCACGCACTAATGGAGGAATGCCAGCAACAGCGGACTTCACTGAGGTCCACTTTCTCCTTAACGCCGTCTGTGCTGGGAGTCACGGAGTCCCTTAATGGCAGATTAAGATTCTTAAGAGGTCAATTACTTGAAGTCCAAATGGAAGAATAACTACATGCTGCAGATGCCTAATTTAGATATATTCCTGAGCTTTGATGGTATAAGAACAGTTAGAAAACAAGGTCAGACTTTTCAACTAGGTCATGTTATTCCTCTTCCCACGGTTGGCCTTTTTCTCTCATCTCAAAATATGATTTTACACATCCCCTGATTCCTACTCTTGAATTCTGTTCTATGCTATTTGAATCACCACATGCTATTTTTCAGCAAGCAGTAATTTGGAGCAATCCTGCTCACAAATTTTGGAACATGGAGACCATAGGAGAGCAAAACTGGAATCACCCCTCCCCATGTGCTGGGGATTTTCTGATTTCATCAGTGTCATTGAGTTATGCGGTCCCCTCTGAAGGGCACTGCCACTCCCTTCCTGGCAAATAGGAAGGAAATGACGGCAATTAGAGCCCTTAGGATGTAAATTTCAGTGGAGGCTGAAAGGTTCTTTTTTCCCCAATCCCGCTTTTGCAGACAAAGGTCTGGTGGGACTTTTGGGAAGCTACCTGGGAAGCTACCACAGCTCCACGACAACTATATGGGCCAGCCATGGCGACCACCTCCATGTACACATCACAGTCATTTATAGACACACAGATGCACACTGCAATGACAAACAGTCACTCGGCTCTCACCAAGAGGAGGCCATTAGCAACCAGTGAGGAGAAGGCAAGATGGAGGCAGAACACTATTAACGGGTCAGGCTTTCGTTTGATGCATTCAGTTGTGTATTTTTATAGATTGTACGAAGATGGTATGATTGTCCTAGTTTCTGTATGTTGTGCCACATTCAAGCACTGCAAAGCCACCTATTCTGCTGCGATTTCTATCACTGTTCATCCAATGAATGATACCGTTTTCCCTCGGTGTACATAGCTGTGTGTAAAGGATAAAAGGGTAGGATGAATCTCAAACAGAGATCCTAAGTGCCGGGGGAAATGTCTTTTAACATTCTTCTGATTTTGAAATTTAAAAAATAAATCTTTCACCAGTTGTAAAGTAAAAAAGTAATAATAATAACAACAAAGAAACAAGTCTTCTTGTGTCTCAAACAACTGAACCCAAAAAGATGAAACTAGCGAAGCAGCCCTGCAATCTATGTAACACGCTGCTTACTCACATTTGCACGCGATATGCGCCTCTCCCACAGGGTCGCACTTCTCACAATGGGAATATAGCAAGGGGATTTCTGAAAGATTTGAAACAAGGCATTCAGTATCACTTCGGTAATTCTCACAAAGATATATTTCCATTCCTGAGATGATTTTTAGGCCGATCAGAGGTAATGCATTCAAACAATGGCTGTTCATTCACTGAGTAACCTGATATTGTCCAGAGCACTGTCCTAAGAGCTAAGGGAAAAATAATGAGGCCAGGCAGACACAATTCCTACCCTCAAGAATCCAGAAGAAGACACAGGCTATAACTAAAGAGTCATACAAATAAACGCAAAATTTTCAACTGTGACAAATGTTATGAATGAAAGGGACAGTGTATTTTGAGAATATTGTGATATATTAGGATTGAAACAGAATTAAACATTTATACCCTTTGCCATGTAGCTTTGAAGTACTACTGCCCAACTGAGTAAATGAAGTATGCTTCTTTGTCCCATTGATGCTGAGCTAGGCTCTGTGATTTGCTGTGGCCAGTGACATATTTGTACACATGACATGAGCAGAGGCTTTAAATGTACATGTGGGAGTTTGGCTTGGCCTCTTGTGTTTCTGGTTAGCAAGGAAAAAAACATGCCACAGGTTACCACCGGTCCCAGAATGAGAAGACAAAAATCATAAACTGGAATCTAAACCACTGCCTTGGGCCAACCACAGCTGTAACACATGTCTTATTTCAGTGGAAGTTTCTAAGTGTCACTACTGAAAGCTATGCAGATTATAGATGGCACAACTGGGTGGCATCGTTCACAGAGTGTAATACAAGCAATGCCTCTTAAGGTTGTTCAGTGCGCCACCTGAACATCTGTACACAGCAGTCCTGAGATTTCTGCCCTCCAAACAATAAAGCTTCATGATAGCCAATAGTCTGAGGAAATCATATACATTCTTTCATTTTAATAGGAGACTCTTTCTAAAGAGTAAAGGCACCTGCAAGAAGAAAGAAGAATCAGGGACTGGGATATCAGAGTCTTTAGAAAAGCTCTATTTTGAACTTGTCAGCAAGCCTACGGTGCAGGTAGAATTTCTTTGTAAACAAAAAATGCTATTGTAATCAACCAGCGGAAAAAAAAAAGGCTTGAAAGAATAAAGCTGGGCCATTCATTGCCAGCCATTAACTTGATTTTCTAATGAATATGGCATTAGGCATTCATTAACAATCATTTGTGTTTATGTTGAACAGTGGATGTATAATGAAGGTTGCATATGAAAGCAAAATTAAACCAGGGAATTTTGGACACTTATAAAGCAATTAACTTGTTTGGCAGTAATTACACATTGAAAGCTAAATCAAGTGCATTTAGAAAGCCACAAGAGTTGCCACATAAACCAGAGGTGCTTTGCTCTAAAATAATAGAAAAACTTCTCTTTCTTTCAAAATGAAAGAGAAAGGCACAAGTATGGTATAAATGACAAACAAGGCCCAGGTCTAATGAAAAGAAAGACGGTTACAGCCCATATGTTAGAGAAGAGGCAAGTTACTGAAAAATACGACAGCTCAGCTTATTAAAATTTAAAAAGAAAGGGGGAAAAAGAAACCTTTTGTAACCACAATGACGTGAAAACAGGTGGTATGTGCTGGAGAGTTCAAGTTTTTGTTCTGTTTGCGTGACTGGGCACGTACACACATGTGCGTGCACGTGCACGAGTCCACGTGCTTGAACTAACTAGTAGATGTGTGAAGAGTAACAACCGAACCCACCGTCAGATCCTCGGGCAGCCACTCCTCGGAGTAGTTACCAAGCCTCTGTCGCTGACAGTTTTGTAACTTGATTCTCCAAACGAATGCTTGACTTCAATTTAGCACATGGTATTAAAGGTCAGTCATTAACGGCACTCAGGAAACCCCCCCTTTTTTTTTTTACAAAGGAAGGAAGAGCAAGTTACTCTAAATAAAAAGAAGGAGGACCTCACCCCTTCTCCCTGCCCCCCCTAAGGAAAAAAATCATTACTGAACTGGTGAGGGAACAAAGCAATAAACACAAAATTCCACGTGGCCACTACATCCATGAACAGAAACTTTGCTCCAAAAATATGTTCAAAGCCCAATGACACTTTCAAGATGATGGATGAATTTTCTCGGAATTTTCAATCCTACCGTAGTCAGCCAAGAAATATTACAGAAGTGCTATTGGGGGTTGCTCATTTATTTTTGCTTTCCTGGGGCCACAGTAGGCTGGCTAGTCTTCAGGTGGCCCCTGTGGTCTGAGCTAAGGGACAAACTTTTCCAACCTGACCATCCTCCTCCAAAAGCTCTGAAGATTCATGAGAACTACCCATTTGACAAATAGCTTTGCAAATAGGGGTTGTAGGCGCTTGAGGGTTAGTAACCAAAAGAAAGGTTCCCAGGGTGTCTATGAAGGGCAGCTGGCTTTGTGGAGTCCTTTGCAGAGAAGTGTTTGGGTGTCAACTATGCTCAAAGCAAATAGTTGCTTTGCCTCGGGATTGGAACAGAAAACGGAAGCCAGGAGATAGCTTTTGAAATCCTCGCTTAAGTCATTTAGCTGCTACCAAATAAAAAAAATGGGTTTGCCATGATAGGGTGTGTGCATCTCTCTCCAGAGATGCGGTCTCTCTTTATAAGGATAAACATTTTATTTCCAAGCAGAGGATCAAGACATTAAGCTTGAAAGACTGATTTCTCACTTACTTGAAACCATTTTAAATATTTAGAGTGTGTACCTAGTCCTAATCTAATATAACGTGTTTCATTTGAGATTTTCTTGGTCAGAAAATTAGTTCCTTATTTTGACCAAGACCTCATCAATATTTCATTCTCTTTGCAACAGTCCCAATACCTTTTCTTGAGTCGTCATAGACAAATATATTTATATATCAGGAAATTCAGGGACTACATTATTCTTGAAGGCACCGGCTACTAATCCAGTGCTTCTTACATTTTATAGTGCATTAGCATCATCTCGGAAACTACCTCAAATGCAGATCCTGACTCGGGAGGTCTAGGGCGGAGCCAGAGACTGTTTTTATATAGCAAGTTCCCGGGTGATGTTGATTTCCATATGGCAATATACCGATCTACAGATCCCTGTAATAAGTAGCTGGTTTTAAAAGGTTGTAAGATCAGGACCAGAAGTAATTAAAGCCTCGGAAACAGATCAGTTACTGTCCAAGAAGAAATCTAGAAAGTGGATTGGACCACAAATTAAGCTATTGCTATATTACTCTATTGAGTAATGAATCACCCGTTAGAAATAAGATAGACAAGGAAAGTGGTTTAGTCACCATGGCTCCTTTATATGTGCTTCCCAGCTGCCATACTTTTTGTCAACCTCTCCAATTGTTGAAACACAGACAATTCAAGTTGCCAAATTATTACTGCTATGCCATGCACTATGTTAAGCACTGAGAATGTAGAAATAAATGAGGCATACTCCCCGTAATGCTTCCCCAGTAAAATCACAACATAGCAAGATAAAAACCGTGATAAAAGAATGTGTAAGGTACCAGGGGAAGCTCCCAACCCAGAGCTAAGGAGAAGAACGTTTAGACAAGTGAGAAACATCAGGAAACACTTCTTGGAAGTCATGCCAGCCGAGCTGAATGTTGAAGCAGGAGCCAAAAATATCGAGTTGAAGAAGAGGAAGTGAGAGTATCATTAGCAGGGGATTGGCATGGGAGAATGTCTAGACTAGTAGAACACTCTGATCCTAGGAAAATTAGCAAGTGAATTGCTACAGTAACTCCCTAATCCCCCACCAAAGGACTATTGAGAGGCAACTATTTTTATTACTATTTTATAGATGAGAAATCTGAAGCTGGAGAATTTAATGACAGCCCAAGACAAAGTCACTTAGTAAGTGGTGGAGTTGAGACTCCAGCATGAATCTGCCTAGTTACAGCCTGTGTGCATTTGATTTATTTTGGGGTCTCCCGTTAAGTGTTTCAGTGACTGGGCTGAGGGTGGGAGGCAGTGAGTGATTTGATAAAAGGTTGACATAGCATTTTCCATAAGGATTCCAAACTTGACTCTTTTCTTTCCTGAATTAGAATTTTGCTAAATAAACAGAAAAATAATCCATCCCAATCTCGTGGTGATTTAAGATTTTAACAGCCTTGGGCAGACTCTGGTTGACAAGAATTTGGGACCCTTACAAAATGAATGATTTCACTGTTGATCCCATGCTAATTTATTATCTTTTAAAAGATCTAGATTTTGAAGACTGAGACAGCAAAGGCTGAGACTGGACCAAGGAAATTGTTGACAAAGCCATAGCTGGGACTGTGGAGCCTTCCAGCAAAGTACCAAAAAAACAGCAACAACAACAACAACAAAAACCCTCTGGATAGATACATTGGTGTGGCTAGCAAATGCACCTGGATTTCAGCTTCCACGCATCCCCTTGGCCTGGTGCTCTAGTATAGGATACAGTGTGCCAACCATTCATGGTGGCCCTGATGTTGGTGACTTCAGCTGGGCTACGTAATACATGGCACAGGGGAGAACATAAAAACTAGATCCCGAAACATAGTGACACAGAAATAAAGGCTGTGGGTATAGTACACACTACTTTTAGAGTTTAACCGATGAATAACAAGAAAACAAGAGATGACACAGAAACCAGGCAGGGCATCAGGGTCAAGTGTTGACCCCCGCCACCAAAATAATTAGAGAGACCTGGGAAGGCTTAGAAACAGAGGAAGGGGGTGTGGAGGTGAGGAAGTAGGTTTAACGCACACAATAGTTAACATTAAATTCAAAAGCTTCGATTCCTTATTCTAATCCTCTCTTCAAGGAAAACAAAATCATCTAGGATTAAAAGATTCTTTGAATCTAGGAAGATATAAACGTGACTCCTCCTAAAGTAAGACTCAAACTTGAATAAAATAACTTATTCTTTCTGTATGTCATGATTATAAAATTGATTCCTCAATTTCTTATGGTCAGCCACTGATTTTAGAAGCCCAAGGATAATGATGGGAAACTGGGTTTCTAACCTGCATATTTATGTAGTCATTGCTTTTTATTAAAGTCAAAACGTATAGACAAGCTTCCTATTCAACAATTAATATGCATAATAAACTGTTCATAACCAAAAACTGTATATTCTTTTTCAACATCTGTTGTAACAGTTTCCTAACCTATAGTACTAAAAATACATCTGCTAGGAGTTCTTCTCTTCCTCTGGTAACTAGAGAATCCAGGATGTGGACCACGTTATATTTTGTGTAACCAAATATTAGCAGCTTCATTATAAACCTAGGATCATAATTTTTGAGTAAAAATAAACATAGTAAACTTTTAAAATATTAGCTTTAACACTAATTATTAGGAATAAGAAGAGTTGGGGTTTCAGTTAGTCATATGTTTCATCGTTTATTGTGGTTACCGTTTCAGAAGACTCATTGAATTTTTAGGAGCCTGCCAATCCAGTCAAAAGAAATCACAAATCCTTAACTAACGTATGCTAACTTTTCTTTGAGGAACAAAAGAAGCATCTTTGTTTGTTCCTCACCAGCAAACACCAAGCCATTTAAAAGGAGTCCTTTCAGTGGCAATGTTAGCAGGGAAATTCAATTGTATTTAATTAAGTTCTTCCAAAAAAAAAACTGCACACAGACGCCCCAAAGAGGTTATCAGAGGTCAGATGCCTGTCATGACTTTCTGACCCTCCCAAAATGCCAAATAAAAGATAGTGGTATCCCTGCTGGTAAGAGGGGCTTCCACGTTTGTGTCTCCCCCTTTCTGCTTTAATTTAATAGCAATCAGCACAATATGGCTGTTTTTTTTCTGAACAATAGGTCAGGCAGAAGTTAGATTTATAGCGCTGCGAGGGGAAGATAGGACAAGAGAAGCTCACTGTGGCTTTTGAGGTTCATAAGAAGATCTCTTTGATACCCCTTAAAAAAAAACCTTGAAAACCTACTTAACATTCATTATTGTTAGAAATGGACAGATGTGCACTTCTGAAATTTCCTATTTAGAGCTATCTGAAATTTTTAACTTTCTTATAGATTCTTTTTTAAAAGCACATGCAGCTGAATAGGATTCCTTTCCTACCAAAAAAAAATTATATATATATATATATATGTATGTATATATGTGTGTATATATAGTATATATATATATATTATATATGTGTATATATATAACATATATATATAATGCCATTATACATTTAAGAGCTCCTTAACTTTAAAATATTAAGTATTTACGTAGCGATTCTTATTTTCCAAATGTCATAATTTTCACAAGTCTACTAACACCCTTACAATCAGCAAATGTATTGACATGTCAGAAGTACTAAATGCGTTTCATGAAAACAGACAAAAGGTAATTAACCCAAATGTTATTTAGAGTCTTGAATGTCTAATTACAAATGAGCCCCAGACATGGAACTTACTTCCTGAAACATTTCATGTTTAGGAAATTGCATTCTTAAGTGACTATAAGGAGAATCTTAGAATCTCAGACCCAGAAGACATCTTCAAGATCATTTACCCCAACATCCCAGCTGACATCTGAATTCCTCCCCTGACCCCACCTCCACCCATAACACTCCCACCCCACTGTCATTCAGCCTGTAGTTGGATAATTCCAGACTTCAAACTCATCGTTTCCTGCAGCCACCCATTTCCAGGGAAAAGAGAAAACCTAGACTAAAAGGAGCCTTAATTTTGAGGTCAAGAGCCCCAAATTTTAATCCTTGTTCTGTAGCCAGTTTAGGATTTCGAGTCACTCATTTAATCTCTCTGTGCTTGTGTACAAAAGAAGGTAAAAATATTTGTATGATTATTTCCTAGCTGAGATCCGTGTGCTCAAATTTGTATGCTATAACATTTTGTCCTGTACAGCAGTTAGGGTGGCTTCAACTTGGACGCCAGCTCAGATCAGTTGGCAGTGGCTACCTGAAATGCTACATTGAGAAGGACATTGAGACCTTCCAGGTTTCATGGGAAAGAGCACCATGACCGACTAGCATGATTATCAAGGGCACATGCCAGTCCCAGGGTGGATGGGATGCCTATATTTACTATCTTTGCTCAAGGTGATGCCTAGAAAAGAGCTATAAGAAGAACATGTGGGACTGTAACTTTGTTTAAGCAAGAGTAACTGGGAGATCAGGGCAGGTAAGAACGTAGGGGTTATTTCCAGAGTGCTTCTATAGTCTTGGGGACCAGAGCAACCTGACCTCCGCACTTTCAGGCCAGCAAGTTGAGTGAAAAGTAGAAAACTCTGTAAGTTCAGGTCCACTCACTCTCTCGAAAGTCACGTAAGAGGCTAAGGAGGAAGAGGGACCAGCAGTTGCCAATCACATCAGCAGGTATTATGGTCTCTATTAAGATTAAAAAACAAAACAAAACGAAAAGCCAAACAAACAAAAAACTGACTGAAAGATTAGATGACGGACCCAAGGACTCAGTTACTAAACAAGGGGGGGTGTGAATTAAGATCTGTTCCCAAAATACCTCTAAATATTCCCCAAATAACTTTCATTATTGTTTTAATTCTCTTGAGAACAGAAGTACAGAAAAAGACTATGCTGCAAATATGTCCATCGTCTCCCGTCCATTTTAGTGCATTGTACACCTGCACACTCATTTGCCAGCTTTATCCATTATAATCAAGCTAATATACAACTAATTTGGTACATATCTAAAAATATCAGTCTTTTATAGTAATAACACCATTCTCATAGGGCTATATAATTAACCCTATAAATCTTTCTTAATATGTGAACATTTTTGGAGAAGTCCTCAGAATGATCAAAGGACTTATTGCTAATTTTATTATGCAAAACTATAGCAATATATTCTTTCCAGAACCCTCTATTTTTCTTCTCTATCCGGCTATCAATATTCTTGATATTGTGTCAATATCAAGGTACTATAAAATATTTATGATCCCAAAATAAAATCACAGAAAGTAAATTTGTGACATAGACAACTAGAGAGAGAGAGACAGAGAGACAGACAGAGAGAAAGAGACAAAACTATTATTTGAATTCCATACCCCACTCCCACTCTAAATATAAGTCATAAAGGAGCCCAGTGCTGCTTCCCCTGGTAACGGGCTGAGTGACGAATGCAGTGAGCCCTTCAGCTAACCACAGCCCCCTGAGCTGGTAGAGCATAATTAGGTAGACTTCACATGAACACCGGGTGCCACATCTGGACTTGTCACCAACACAGAAAAACCCCATTTGATACCCCAGCATAAAGCACAAGTTCTGGACGTCTTTCTGCACACTAACATGTTAACTGGGTCCAACTTTTTACCCTTTGGATTGGCACAAGTAAAATGTTCAGAATCTAAACGAGAAATACGTTGAACACTGAGCCCTTTTATATTGAACAGCCTTTCAACGAAACACTAAGATTATTTTACCTCAACAAAAGACTAATAACCAAACAAATAGTACTGTTATACAAATGCATGCTATGGTGTTTATCTGATAAACTGGAATAACATTTGAGAGAGGCTAATGTCCCACATCACAGAGCGCGAACTTGGCTTTTCTTGTCACGTGGGAGGGTTGTTGTGCACAAGGCGGGAAAAGCATGGCCTCTGGAATCTGACATGGTGCATTTGTCTCTTCCCCCCTTTGCTAGCTCTGCGACCGCCAGTAAATAATAACAAATGCAACCATGTCCCAAACCTTATGCTGCACCAGGCGTCTTACATGTGTTAACTCTTAATCACAGTCTGACGTAGTAGATAGTAGAAAATTTGAGATTAGATAGATAGATAGATAGATAGATAGATAGATAGATAGATGATAGATAGATAGATCCAAGTTAAAGTTGTATTTTTAAAATAAACCTTTTTCATAACCTGAGGAAAAGCCAGCTTTCACCAAACATGAGAACCAAATATACGAGGACAGTGGAAACCCATGAACGTCAGTGTAGCACCAAATGGGTCTGTAAGATATAATGGAATTCAGTGAATGATTATTATGTGATTCCAGCCACAGAAGCATAACACAGTCTTATGTATGTAGCTGCAACCAAGAGAGTACTGCGTGGCCAGCACGAGGCACCGGAGACGTCCCGGGGCCACGTGATGATGCGGTCATGAAGGTGGCGCTGAGTGTGCCTACTTTGGTCAAAGAGTTAGGCAGCCCTGGGAGACTCCCCTGAATGTGGTGCAGGTCATCCCAAAGGGGAGTTACCTCATGAGAATAAAAAGAAGCAATAAAGAATTAGATAGAGGGGAGTCACTTGTTTAAATCATAAATTCAAGCGTGCATCCCCAAAAACTCCTGGGTATCAGAGATCCCTTTCTTTTTTTGTGGATTCTGGTCAAGTCAAATTCTGGTGAAATCAATGCAATATATTAATATAACTACACATTCACGTTGTCTCACTTGAAACCACTCAACTCTGCTCCTGGGAGAAAGCCACTGGCTGAGACACCAGAGTCAATAGGCAGCTGTTCTTGATGGCTTCCCCTTCTCCCAGCACCACCCAGAAGCAGAGGGGACCCCCAGAGGTGGCTCAGCCTGCTATCACCTGCATTCTCTAGACACTGAAGTGGATCCTCCCTGAGGGTAGCTCTCACACCTGGTAAGAGGTGAGGCCACAGATTCCAATCCTAGGCCCCTTAAATGCCAACCTCATGCCTCTCCCACCGCACGCCCCTAAAGCGGTCCATAAATCAGTTAATATAGCCTCCGGCAAGTAACACGCAGTCAGTAAAAGTAGCTCTCTGCCTTTTTTTTTTTTTAAGACAGCTGCTAAATAACCTGCAAAATATCATGATGGTCTGTGACTCATGCTTTACAGTAACATATGCTTTCAGAATGTAATTTAGTTTCAAACAGAATTAAATGTGCTGAAAATCAGGCCACAAGATGTTCGTAATGAGTGACGGGACACAGTAGTCACCTTCCGTGAGGGGCAATTATTGAACAGAAATTCACGAATTGCTTAATGGTGTTTTCTTGTGGAGACAAGCACAGCTGCTACACTGAGAAAGTGCCAAATTTTCTTCATTTTCCCCCCTGTTTCCAGGAAGAGAAAACCCTTCTGCCTTCTTCTGTAGGTCTCCTTATTCTCCTCAGATGGGTCCACATGATTTAGCAGGCATCCCTGCTGAGGCACCTCTGTCTTCATTTCTAAGTACTTGTTATTGGCCTTTCGCAAGGGAGTGTGTGAGTATGTGGGTGGTGGGTGGTCATTTGGTTGCTGGTTTTTAGTATAATTGAAATGTACGTTATGCAGTAAAGGCATGCACATTTATATAAAATAATACAGATGTTGATAGAAAAGCATTGTAGAAAAAAGCTTTGACTCCCAGAGCTTCTCAGTTCATCTGAAGAACTGGTAAAGCCCTCAAAGCATGACAGAACATTCTAGGACCCGAAAGGCTTCCTACATTACCGGGGGTGGGGAGGAGTGGGTGGCATCACTGGACAGAGCTCAACATATTGGGAAAATAGACACATTTTCTTGGGAGGCTGGAAATCCTGTAATGGCCAGAGAACGTTTCTTCAATGAGATTTTAGGTTGGTTATTTTCAACAAAGCTATGCAGGAATGATAAATTCATGGGGACAAGACATTCTCTTGAGACTGACAAAACAAAACAAAACAAAACAAAAACACATTAAAGCAGCCAATTTCCAAAAAAAAGGAGTGAGTTTATTCATACATGTGCTATGTTCCCTGCTATCTGCTGGCAGTTAAAACAGTGTGCTTTGGAGAAATCAAAGATATTTTTGCCCAGAAGGAACAAGTTGATAAACATTCTATCCACTCTGTAAAAAGAATCCACTGTTCATGTTTAGCATGATTCTCATTTTGTTTTCTGTCAAATCAGTGACCTTGAGAATTGAATTAGAATTCTGCACCTCTCTTTTAGCCTTCCATCCCGAGCTCTGTGTTTCAAAGCGAATGAGTCAAATATTTATTTTCACAGTAGTTACACAAAAGATATTACAAGTAGTGTGTGCAAAGACAAAGGATGGATTGCTCATGTCGATGTTATTTTACTAAGAGAAAGGGTCTCTCTTTCCCCCACTCTCAGACTTGGATTTTGATGGTTGTGTCCTCCCCCCAAAGCCTTCATATGTCACTACAATAAAAGCTACATAAATGTCCCAACTCAAGAAGAGTCCCTTAAAATATACAAATCACCCTCCTCAATATGTAGGAGAAAATCAACATTGAACACAAACCAAAAGGAGTGATAGAAACATAACTCTCTCTTGTACCCCTGAAACATGACCAATACCTGAGTGGTTTTAATGGGAAAGTCCCCTAACTTAACTGTGGCACAGTCCATGTGTTGTCAGTGACCCACGCCAGGGTAAACCTAATTATCTTGAAGCACTAACCAATCTCTTTGCCTCTTATCTCTCTCTTATCCCTCTCCTCCAATCCATCTCCCAAATTGACCTGGATTGATCTTCCTAAAGAATAGTTAACCTTCATGTTATGTTCCCTGTTCAGAAATCACCAGAGGTTCTCCACACTCCTTTGTTTGGCATTTAAGACCTTCTGTCCCTTTATCCAAACCACCTTTCCAGCCACAGCCACCTTTCTCCCCTGGACACACTCTCAGCTCCCCCTCACCCACCCCTCACGGTGCGTCACACTTTCCCAGCCGCATGGCAGCATTCATACTCTGTCTTCTGCCTTGACACTCCTCTCGCCCTACCTGTGTCCGGGTCCCAGTTTGAATGATCTAAGAGACCATTAGTAACTTTTAAGCACTTTGAGAAGAGAGACTGTTTTGCCTATTTTTGAATCATCTCAGTAATTAAGAATGCCTTATGCTGGGTAGATGCTTGCACAATATTTACTGAATCAATGGATGAATGCAGAGATAAGTAGGAAAAGAAAAGGTTGAATTAATGGGTGAGAGGGAAGATGATGAACAAGTAGATAAGTGGATGAACGGATGGATGATTCAATGGTTTGATGAATGAACAAATGAAGCGTATCTTATTACATGAGATTCAAGTAAAAGAAACAACATCTAATAAAGTCAGTTGACACTAAAAAAAAATCTTTGGTAAAGAACATCAGCTCAGCTCTGATTCTGGTCTAATCCAACTCTGTTCACAAACACATTTTTAAAAGATAAGTTTGCTACTCTGTCCTACAGCCAAGAGCTATTTAGCATAATTGCTTATTTCTATAGCTATAATAGTATGGGGATGGTATTTAAATCAGTCTCAACCCAGCTCTATTTCTAAAGTACTACCTAACCAAATCCTCCTCTCACTGACTGAGAAAATGTATTGTTTTCTCAATACAATAATGTTCACATCTCAAAAATTCAGGTTTCTGGAACCATCCACATCTCAAAACAAGGACGGTAAAAGCCTGATTCTACTGGCTTATACTCTTCTTAGAGAGGAGTGTGCAGCCTTCACTAAAAGCCTAGAGACTTTCACAGAACTCAAAATGCTACCAAGATCATTTGCTCTCCAACAAGCAGCAGATTGCAAGCCGCTACTTGGATACAGCAAGAATTCTGGCACAGGCCAGTGAATTTACTGCAGTAAAAACTAACAATTTATAGTCAACTGCTAAGAAGGGTGCAGGAAAATTAGTTAAAACTGTGTTAAGAAGCTCATTTTCTATATGTGACATTCCACTAAGTTTTTTGTTCTTGTTGTTTTGGTTTGGTTTGGTTTGATCTGGTAACCATATTATATAGCTTACTTATATTGTCTACTGTTGACAAAAATCTGGAGTTCTTTCCACATGTGCTTCTGGTCCTCTGGGCCCATCAGTGAAACAGAGAATTAAACAGGTGAGTCTCAAATGGCTGCACTAGAGGAGAGCCAACTAACCCAGTCCTGGGACATCATGAAAGGCTTTGTAGAGAAAGTGCCGCCCAAACTCAGTCCTGAACGAGGGATGGGCAGGAAGGCAGCACACACAGCAGAGAGAAAGATGATGGCACATTCAGGCAACCACAGTCGCTCAGAGAGATGGCAGCAGAGAGAAGACAGGAAGTCTATGAAAGATAAGAGCTAGAGAAGAAGCAGGTTTTAGATGGAAAAGGACCTTAACAATTTGTGAAGGGGTTTGGAATTTATTCTAGAGCAGCGGTTCTCAACCTTCCTAATGCCGTGACCCCTTAATACAGTTCCTCATGTTGTGGTGACCCCCAACCATAAAATTGTTTTCGTTGCTACTCTATAACTGTAATTTTGCTACTGTTATGAATCGTAATGTAAGTATCTTTTTGTTTTCCGATGGTCTTAGGCGACCTCTGGGAAAGGGTCGTTTGACTCCCAAAGGGGTCGCGACCCACAGGTTCAGAACCGCTGTAGAGGAATGGAGAGTCAGAAGATTTTAAGCCAAGGTGTGACTTTTTAAGCCAGGGTACATTTCAGGAAGACCACCTGGCCCCAGTGTGGAGGTTGGATGGAAAAAACTAGAGTAGAGGCAGCGTGAGGACATGGGGAACCATGACATTGATAACTGTAAGGATTCCAGTGACCCCAACTCTCTGAATGTCCCCTGCCCAGAGTCCTGCTGGCTGTACTTCCAAGTTCTCCGGTTCTGCTTGGAGCACACATCGTGGTTTTTCAGGCTGTTTGTATCCACTCTTTTAACTGAACTTGGATTCTTCAGCTTGATCTTGGCATTTTCAGAGAAACTTAGCTGAGAATCATCCTTTGGTTATTTTTATTCCAGCCCCCTCTGGGAGTACACTGCCATAGCCCTGTCTCCTAGAGGCCAAACCTGAGAGCAATTTCCTCCAGTGTCCTCTGAGCAAGGGTTTCATACAAACGGATTTCTGCCACAACACTGAACTTGTGCAGAGAGCTTTTGCAACAAACATTTCCATAATTATTAAGTGTACATTATATAATACGTGTATATTTCATATAAAATTGCATTTTTAAAAACCAAAGGAAATGTTAGAAAGAGAGAAAGGCACACATTTTACATGGTCATTATCAGCATAAACATAAACACAGAGGCGGGTGGGGGGGGGGGGAGTGGTACAATCCACAGGCTAATCAGAAATGAGGAAAAGAGAGAAGGGAGAGAGATACTATAGAAGAGAGGTAAGGAGACAACAAGAAGAGTAAGA